>NW_009952712.1:1076079-1092383 GCF_000747805.2 Chaetura pelagica
CTCTTCCAGAGGATCTGGCTGGTAATCTATGTCACAATCCAGCTGGCAGAAGCTTGTGCATTTCATCCTACCTTTGAACAAGACTGACTGACAAAATGATGTAATGTAGTGTAATTAATGTGCTAATAAAACTTGCAACCAAAGATTTCCCATAAATCTTTATCCATATCACATTTGAGTCTACTCTTCCATTCACAAGTAACTGCAGGAGTTACATGGAGATCAGTTTCTCAGCAATTGAACTGGACCTCATGGGAGGTTCAGAATAAGGTGAATCTTCTTTCAAAATTATTTTTAAATACAATAATGGAAGATTGTTCACAAAAAAACCCCTATAAATGCATTAAAATCAGCATAGAGAGTAGGTTAGAGAGATGATGGAATGCTTGGTGAAAAGTTAATGTAGCTGAAAACAGTTTTAAATCATTCACACTCCATACATTTTCACTCACATTACACAATTAAGTGGTATTAATTACAATTCATGGTAACCACACATGTTGCCTACCATAGCTTTGTCATAGTTTTGGATGTTTGTTTTTGCATAAATGACTCAACAGCCATATGTTATTTAAAACAAATAATTTTCTCATCAAAATCCTGGTCAGCTTTCTGAAAGGTGGGAGCAAAACCTTCAGTCATAAGCTTCTGATCACACCTGAATGATCCCCATATATGAAGAACTGCATTCATAAAACACAAGAATTCTCTCTAATAGCTAAGAGCTCTTGAGTGAAAAGCAGTTGTGCCAGAGACAGAAGCAGATTTACACAACAGTAAGTCCCATGGAAGATGCAGCATGATGGTGCTGCAGAATTCATGCACCCTTTGACACTGGTCAGACCTCTACCAAGATAGGACTGAAGAAGCTGCATCAGCCTCGTATTCCATTTCCTTGTGTGACAGCAGACAGTTATATTTTCATGAGTTTATGATAAAGAGATACCATTATTTTCTGAAGAAATAAAAAGCAAAATAATGCAAATACACTGCCATCACTGGATTATCTGCTGTATTCATTTCAAATAATATTTTCTCACACTTCTGTTGCACACAGTAACCTTCATTTCAAAGTTGTTAAAATGTCACATTCAGGAGACTCTTCCAGTTTCAGTATTTTAAACCTTGCAGGATAACTTTAAATTCATTAATGAATCAGTTTGGAAGTCAGACTGTGAAATTAATACTTAATAGTTCACCTGTTGCAGAGCAGTTAAAGCTTAAGTAGAGCTAGAGCATTGTGTGATACAATCACAAAGAGCTGTTTCCTTATGTGTCACTTAATGCTTTACAAAGAAAGCTCAGTGTTCAGTGAACCTCAAGATAATCTATAGAATTTCTAGGATATAAAACATATATGGCATAAAGTAAAGGAAGTATACATTTATCTCTCATAAATTCCTAAATCTATGTATTATCCAGGCTTCAAAATATTTAATGTTTTAAAATTGATTTTGAGGATAGAAAATATTGTTATATATATAAGAAATATATAAGAGGGAATACTTAAAATCATGTATATGCTATCTACAATAATGTCTATTTTAACTGAACTACAACAACTTCAGGACTTTACAATTTCCAGTATCAATCCACAGATCAGAGAAGGTGGCAGAGAGCATGGGATGAGGCCCAAGGCCATTAAGTCCATGAAGACAACATGACTCTGGGAGCTCTCAGCAGTCCTGGAGGGGTGCTGCTCTGCTCCTGTGCTAGGGGCTGGTTATCAGTGCCAGAAGGAGCAGAGCATCCCAGGGCATGGTCTGTGTAAGTCCCATTGCCTGGGCTGCAGGGCTGTTGGAAACACTGCTGGAAACAACATCCCCTGGGTTGGGCATTTGGGAAACCCACCCAAGAGACTCCTCTAGATCTGACACCCTGGCCTAAGAGGCATCCTCCATCAGCCTTTGTAGACCAGAGTGGTACCAGCATGGTTTGGTTTCATGGTATAGTTTGGGAGAACTACCTCAACACAGCCTACTGGTGCTGATGCTCCTGATGCTGCCATTTCTGGTGCCCGAAAATCTGCTGCCTCCACATCCTCTGCTGATCCAGGCACTGTACACTGGCAGGCGAGGGGCAAGGGCACCTCCATCTTCATGTGCTAAATGAGAAAAATCAATTTCAATGCCCAAAAGATGGAACTGCTGGTGCAGAAGGTGCCTAAACACAACCAATGCATCTACAGCACTGAAGACTTGAGACTTTACCTAATTCTGTTATCTAAATTCAACCCCAGTGAAGCTGAGGAGTCCTGCCTGTCTCAGTCATTGCCACAAGGGGCACCTCACTGCATTTGCTATAAAGATTCAGTATTTGGTAAATGAAGTATTTGACAACTTGGATCTTGTTTACGATGTGATAACATAGTGGAAAGTAAATGAATGGTTTGCCAACACTGCATTGCTGATCAACTTGAACAAGTTATTAAATGAATATAAAGTGACTAGCACTTGGAGTCTGGGTCTTCACCACCTTGATGACTGAGGAGAAGCAGGCTCTAAGCTCCCCACTGCTAAAAGTAGACTAAAACCAACCTGTGTTTCATCAGGAAATGGCTTAGAGACAGTGTGAACACATCCCAAACCCAGGATTATTTCTAAAGGGGAAGACAGAGAAATAAAAGGGGGATGCTAGAAGTGCTAGAACAAGATGAAGATGAATTAGAGATGGAAATGTCGTGCCTCAGAAACTGTATACAAATGTAACTGTCTCTGAGATAGAAGCGCCAAAGAGGAAACTGGGGTCAGACTTTTAAGAGACATAGCTTGAAAAGGAAGAAACCAAAGCAACTGCTGAGCCATAACATGATCATCTCATTCAGTGACTAGAGAACTGTGAAAGGTAGGCAGAGAGATGGCATTCCACTGGGAAGCATGGCAAACGTGCGCAAGATTTGTGTCATGATCCAACTGAGAGAAGGCAAGTGGCACCACAGAGCTTGTGAGCTGGAACAGAACCAGCCCAGCAGAGACACAGAAATGGGAGAAGCATGGAGAAGCCATATATGCTGAAAAGGTGGGCACAAGGCAGAAACACTGATATAACTGCTGAATATAACTCACCAAGGTACTACAATAGAAAATACAAAGATTAATAGTTCGTAAAATAACTCGCTGACCAGCTACAGGAAAATGTAACAAAGATCTAATGACCACTGTGACTTGTTTAGACACATTTATTCTGCACTTTTTCAAAAGTAACCCTCCATCACTTTTTGTATGCCAGAACATAAGCAGCTGAGAGTCAAGTTTTGCATGGTTATTTTTATTTTCCTGTTTATATATATTTAATTCTTCTTGCAGTTTGAATTCTGTGCAGGCAGTTTTTAGTCTGTAGGGTTTTTTTGTAATAAAGTAAAATGAGAAGGACACTGAGTTAAGGTATTTTGAGCATAATGGGCAATACCTTACATACCCTAACACATTTGTGTCTGAGAAAGCAAAGCACAGAGTCTAAGCATAATCAAATGAGATCTCATTAATAACAGTCAGAGTGAACTCTGAGTGTGTTCAGCTCCAAGCTGTGCTGGAAGGAGTTCAGCTTCTGGTTCAATTAAGAACCAAATGAGTGTGGGGTGGGCTGGGGTGATTCTCCGTGGTTATAAATATTCCCCCCTCCCACCACTTTGTGCTGTGAAGTCTTGTCTTCATCTGAAATGTAACCCTACTGGTCACATATAAACTCTTCTGAAAAAATACATCCTTTTTGCATCTGTTAAATGGATGTTTTATAAGAAACAAATAAGTGATAAATCAACACCAAGAAGTGGGGTGTACAAAAGAGGCCTTTGTGCAGGGCTCTTTGACACATTAAAGTTACACAGCATCAACACTGCCAGGTAGGAACCATTAATTACAGCTCAAGCAATATCAGGATTATCCCAGATGGCAGAAGCAGACCTGGTGTCTGTTCACTGCAATGCAGGGAGTTCTGGCTACACCTTCTCCAAGAGTGTCCCTTACTGGAGACATGGCAAAAAAACCCCAAAAAAGCCACCACTGCCTTTAGACAAGAATAATTAAGGCCATTTTTCAGACAAGTTTGACCCACTATACATGTTAGAAAAGCATTCTTACAATAAGAAAACAGTGTAATAACTTTTCTGTCTCTTCTGAGCAGCGAATTCATTTAGTTTAAAAGAGGCTAGAAGGAAGATAAATAGGGGCTGTTGCTTATTAAAACATTGACGATGTTTTAACAACACAGTGCCAAAGTTGTAAGTCTCCTGGAACATGGTTTATTAAACTCAGCCAGAGTTACTATTTGAAGAAAACACATCATCATGAAAGACGAAAATATTTGTCATCTCTGAGTGTGGGAAACAGTTTACATCTTTATAATAAACTAGGAAGAAAGTGGAACAGGATTTCAAAAAATAGCAGTGTAAAGCTAAGCTTTCAAACCTATATTTAGATGCCTCTGGACAGATTCTCAGCTGATATAAATGCTCTGTTCCACTGACTCCAACACACTTCAGACAACCTGTGATTTTTTGCAAACTTCCTTCCTAAAAGAGGATTTTGGAAGTGGCAAGTGTGTCAGGAATATAAGTGTTACTGAAGTCAATGGGGCTAACAGTTGTAAGTCACAAGAACATTTTTTACAACTCCATTTTCAGGCTAATGGAAATCACTTTTATTCTGCCAATTCCATATCTGTAAAAAGGGAATGGATTGTGATGTTTTCCATGTCTGCATATCTTTCTGAACCTTTAGTGGGAAACAAGCAAGGCCACATCTGCAGTATTTCAACAACGCAACAGCTGAGAAATGTTAATGCTGACTGTAAAAGGCCAAAGCACAGTGGTATTGAAATTGGGAACCAGGACAAAAGAACTTCACCTGACAACATTTCAAGCAATATTTTGACAAATCTCCACTTCTAAGTGAGATACACCCATTTTTATACTAAAATGATTATTCCAGTGGAATACTAGCCTTCAATAGACACACTGTATCCATACAAGAAGTGATTAATCCATATTAATCTGCTTATTTTGTCAATTTGCAACAACATCTTAGCTACAGAAGGGTGTAAGAGTTGTAACCCTCTACAGGTTTAGATACTTCCTATTTGCAAACTAAACCTCTGCAAGAGGTTTTTATATATTTTATATATTATGTATTTTTATATATATTTTTTTATATATTTATGTATTATATATTTTATATCTCTTCTGCCAAGGAACAGTCTAGTCTACTACACTTTACATCATTTTAAAAACAAAATATTTTGTGCTTTTTATAGTTTTTGTGATGTTGCTTAGAAACCTTGAGTCTCCTTACACACAGCCTCAGCACTGTTCAGAAATCATCAGCAAAAATAAGGGTTGCAAGTAGTTTCAACAAATACGTATTTATGATCGATACAACAGGAACAACCTTGGTGTCTGATTTGGTTTCTAGACTTCTTGTCACTGTGGGTAACTGGCACATGAAGTTGGTGCAGGTTTCCCTGCTAACTTGGTAGTGGAACTAACCAGTATGTTGGCATTCATTGTGCAGCAGTTAGAGAGTCTGGGTTATTTTTCAGGTGTGAAAGAATTACTACTATTGCTCAGTGATTGGCCAGGGTGTAAAAGAAATAACAACCCACATCTCACACAATTTCTAATTTAATCAGTTTGTAAAATTTAATTAATTAATAATCAATTGCCTGGGTTAAGGGTGATGGTAACGTGTATACTTCCCACAACCACTTCATAGTGTTCCTGCTTTCTATGGTTCTATCTCTAAATTTGGGGGTAAAGAGAGAATTTGAATGAAAAATGGATTAAAAAATTGAAAGAAAGTTAGAGAGAAATATCAAGTTTTTATGTTCTATTTACAGAAAACCTAAAAATACGAAATTTGATGAGTGAATTCTTCTGCTTGACAATTGGGATTCTCTGCCCCATCCCCTTAAGTTTTTGTTTCATTATATATTTTGTTGTCAAGCCGTAACAGGTACTTTCATTCTATATGCATGAAAATATTGTGTTCACACCTCCACTCATTACCCAGAAGGAAAAACTTAATAGATGCTTTCTTGTGTCCATTCCTCTTCGAAAAATTTGTCATGGAAAACTTTAGATGAGACTGACCTTGTGTCCTTTTGAGTGACTGGAAGAACACGTATCCATTGCCCTTTATCAGGGAAGATATTCAAAGACTGATACTAAAGTGTTATACAAAAGCAGGAAGGTTTGTTTTTCATCAAACTTGTGAGAACCAATCTTTTGTGGAACTAGAATGCACAGAAGTACTGTTATAATGGAAATAGTGACAGGTAAAAATCAGAGAGTCTGTACAGCTTGAGGCATTTAAAGGAAAAAGCAGAACAGAAGATTACTAACTTCACATTATTGACTACAATGGCTCAGTCTAACCAGTGATTTTTCAAGTAGAGTCTGAATTTTGACAGCAAACTTACTTATTAGCAGCAATTCTCAGAAATCAGACTATGTGGGTAAAACTATCTGTATTTTATTACAATCAAAGCCTAAAAACATGCAACCAAGAACACTTTAAGACTGAAAATATATTACTATAAAATAAAATATTTTAACAAAAAAACCCCCCACTTCATCATCCTCATCACCATATCCATACACTTATTTTATTCCTGACTCAAACCAGGAATAAAATGACAGGCATGAAGTACTTTGGCATTGCAGAAGGTTGCACTAAAGCAATTGCAAACCAAGGGGACAGAGATAATTGGAACGTAAGTGTCTTTCAGCAAGGTACTGGTTGAAGCCAACAAAGAACAACACGTGCCAACATCTTCAGAGGAATATCAAGTGCTGATCAACACAAAAATTCTTACAGTGTAGGTAAAAACTTACCATTGCTGGTTGATTTCAGCCAGTTTACTTAATAACCACCCAAACTTGCCTTATGCAGTGAGCAGATTTGATGTTGCAATAACACCAAGTGTGAGCTGTCAAGGACCACAACATGTGCCATGTAAGCTGAAACAATTTTCTGGTGTAAACTCAAGGTTTGTGTCAAGAGGTCTCTCCCAAGTTGCCTACCTTGACTGTGTGTGTAGAGATAAACACCAACATCTCTCCCCTTAACCTCTTATTTTCTTAGATTAAGTAACACATCATTTTTAGGGCTTTCCATACAACACATTCTGCATTCATTATTTTCCCCATCAGACTAGGACCCTGTTCAGCTCTTCCTCGTCCTCAACCATCTGTATATAAAGTCATAATCACCTCTGTGTCTCTAGTGAAATTCTGTGACAAAGAGCATTTGGCATCATCATGGCTCCATTAGGTTGATGACTCACAGACATTTCACATCCCACCAATACACTGGTGTGTCTTTTTTCCAGTATGTTTTTTGTTTCAAGAACTTCTCATTTATAACAGACATTCCTCTTAGTACCCCTATATATGACCTTCCACTGTGTATTATTACATTTCACTCAGTCTTCAATTGCTCTCCTCTTCAGAATTACATTGTTCTTCCAGCTTTAGGGGCTGTACTTGAGAACTTGTTCTACAGTGTTTACCCTTCACAAAACAAATTAATTCTGAGCAATAGCTGAAGACCAAGAGAAATCCTGGTTTTCCCCACCACCAGCTGCTGGGGACCCACCCTTTGGTGACATCTCCATTGTGTGTTATTCCCTAATGGCACAGAGCTGCAGAGCAGCAATACCTGCTGCCAGGGTTGAGAAGCCACATCTTCAGCTGGGAAGCAGTGAGTCATGAGGATGAGTACAAAACACAAGTATTTGCTCATCAATTACCAGCACCTCCAGTTTAGTTTCTCAGTGACTCACCATTTACAAATGCCTTTTCTACAATTTTTCAATTTTACAAGTCCCTACTGAAATTAATCCCACAACCCCCTGAAAAGGTGTTTTCCTCAGCCCAAACAGCTCTGAGAGCAAAGATCATAATAATTATTTGAATTTGCTCAAAGATTTTTGAAAAAAAACCAACAACAACAGAACCTCCCCCCCCAAACCAAAAGGCAGGCTGCCTGGCTGCTTGGTGCAAGCAACAGTTTCTAGAGTCTTTTCTGAGATATGAAATATTCTTGTTTGCTCTCAGGAATTCGATAGGATGTTCATGTCCCAAAACATTTGGTTTAAGGGTGGCAGGTCTGCTGACACTTGTTGCTGTGAAGAGCAATGACTATTTATGAGAGAGCCTAATCTCAGAAAATACAAAATCTAATGCAAACTACTGTGATCTAATGTGATCAGTCTCCTGCCACAGCTCTCCAAGTGGTTCCTCCTTGGCAGAATTCCTCTTTGCATCCAGGTTGAACTACAACCTGGGAATTCCATCTCTCCACTCTGAGAAATGACTCAAAGACAGAGCAATTAAACACTGCAGCAAAACCTGCCTCATTCAAAGCCCATTGAACCTGACCAAGGATTTTAACTGCTTCGGTTTGGGTGCAGAATGACTGCAAACATCCCTGGCACTGGGAAGGATTTGCCTGTGGTTCCAGATCCACATCCAGCAGGGCAGGATGAGGGGACAGAAGCTATGGAGCTCTTGGGAGCCATAAACTAGCACCTTCAGCCTGTACACAGCAACACCACCTGTTGCTGCAGCAAGTGAAGATCTACTACAGATCAGCTACACTTGTATCCAAACTGAAAAAGAACCATTATCTTTGTTGGTTCTTCAAGCCAAAAGACAGCCTGGTGATCTAGGGGTAAACACTGCTCAAATATGAGAAACTTGTTCAGAATCTCACAAATGCTCTGAAATATTTAACAGAAATGCAAAAGAAAAGAGCAGACTCATTTGGTTTTGTTTAGTTTTCTGGTACGAATTAAAGATTCATGAAAAGAACAGAAATTATTTGCAATATTGGCCAGAGATTCCCAAATATTTCTAAATGCTCAAAAGACCTTGGAAGCCATTATCAATAATAACCTTCAATCAGAGCATATAAGAGAGAAAAATTAATTACTGTGAAGATCTGCAGATGAAACAAACAAATATTTTTAGTATGTTAAAACCACTTGTGAGCCCAGTATTGTTTTCTGAAGAGAATGTACTGCTGGCAGAAAACAGCAGCCTCCTGCAACATTTTCATTTAAAGATCAATGTCTCCAGCCCAGTGTGACACAGCAAGACTGTTATTTTAAATGTCTGGTGTGCTTGTCAGAAGAAATCAGAATAACCTTCAAAGCATTTTATGAACAATGCTTTACTAATTTGCTATCAAGAAAGTGCCTGGGAATCCAGTGACATGTTTGGACGTGTTCTAGATGCTGTAAAATTATGTCAAGAAATTCAACAAAGGGAAGCTTTCATTTTTTAATGCAAGATGTACTAAAGAGGGACACTTTGGAGACCTATGCTCTGGTCAGAGAGCTATCTTTCAGCCAACTGTAGTTAGTATTTACTTGAGCTGATATATTTGTAAATAATGTCAGAACATTTTGCATTCAGTTACTATTGTTACATTTTACAACAATCTTGAGTGCTGGTTTTGTGTGAAATACAGCACAATCAGAGCTCTGGGAAACACAGAGCACATTTAACTCCTGTATCACAGAAAAAACAAATATCTTTTTATTAGTAACCATGACACACAATTCCCACTTTCCTCCCACTGAACTCCATAACAAATCTGCTGGCATCTTTAGTGGGATTAAAATTAGAGCAGAAATAGAAAAATATTCTGCTTGATCAAAACTAGGCTGTTGTGGCATTCCAATTCTGCAATCCTAGCACCAACAAGCACTTTCTGCATGCAAAGATTATGCAGTTCTCTTCTGAAGGTGACTGGTGTTTAAGAGGTAGCCTAGGTAACCTGTATATTCTACAGCATGTATTTAGCTTTTCAGGTGATAAAGACCCCAAAGGCTGCAAACCCTCCGTCCTGAACAACTTCCTTTTAAATGCAGATGAACACTCTGGTAGCAGATTGAAGCATTTTATTTTTACTTTCAAATTAGTAAATGTAACTCAGACCACAGAAAACAGGAAGTTGATACAAAAAGCGTTTCCAACTGATATAAAGTTGTCACCTTTAACACAAGAGAGAACTTTTTCTCTAAAAAAGGAAAGGGCTGTGGATAAAACCCCACAAGAAGTAGTGAAAAAGTCTCTATAATCCATTATAGGCAAAATGTCTGCATAGGAGATTCTTGTAAATGCACGCTGGTTAAAATAGGTGTTGTTTGAAAATGAGCTGAAGAACATGCAATCCAGGTTAGCAACCTTGGAGAAACACTCTGTTGCCTGCATGATGCATGTTACTTATCACGGGGACACACAACCCCTGTTTCTAACAATCCCCAAACCCACAGATGTTTTTTAATTGCTTGGGATCCCTGTTGCAGAAAACAATTCTATAATGCTGGTCTAAATGCAGAGGCACATTCCTTGCTTTATGCAGTGCCACTTGCTGGGTTCAGCACGGGAATGTACAGATGTGTCACTTCTTAACTGTTTCCTTCTCAAAACATCATTGAACTGTGAGTCAAATTATAGCAACAAATTATAGCAACTTACTTCACTGGCAAACAGTACCAAGAAAATCTGCCAAATTGACATTTCTTCAATATTCTGATAATACAGGTTTCTAAATAATATTTTAAACCACCAAACTCACACGACTTCTGCACAGATCCTATGGCAAGATTGTTCCACTGAGTTATAGCAAGAATGTTTTCAATACATCAGAATATTTATTGTTGAGAAAAATACCATCACATAAAAATTGACCAGGATTATCTCATATGTTGTTTTTATTACATCTGGTATTTTAAAATGTCCCCTTATAGACTTTGGACATTGAGTTACAGTCAGCTAATATATCAGTCTCCATCTGCCATCATATGTTTCCTTTTTTTGCCAGAAACCTTCAGTAGAATTTCTTAAACTCATGGAAAAAAATAACTCTTAAGAGAAATGAGACCATTGCAGTGCTAGCAATAAAAATATGTTGCACTTTTGGAAATTTCAGGTGAAAGAGAAGAATGTAACAATTCAATCACTTACTTTGGTAGAGTTTTCAAGTGATTTTCTCTCAACTCCAAAATCCGCAATTTTACAAGTCTAAAAATATAGAAACAAAATAGTTAATTCAGTGAATTAGTTCATTGGCATCACAGACATACCTGCCCTCCTCTGAACTCAAAAAATTGGGCATAGCTTTTCACAGGAATTCAAGACTATTTTTATTAATTATATAAAACAAGGGAAACAAAACAAAAATTAATTTCTCTCAAACATTTCCAGAACTAGGAAAGGATAAAAAGCAACTGCTGCTTAGTTTACAACTTTCTTTTGCATCTTTTGAGCACTGAATTCTACAAGTCCTGGGCAGACCAGTATTACAGAACTTATCTCCATTGACTTTCCTGTATTTTAAACAGAAGTAGGACTTGTGCTTAAGTGTTGCCATGAATTAGAACCTATGCACAACAGTGCTTCAAAATTCCATACCATTGTGCCACTTCTAACTGGCAACATTACTTCAGCCACAGCAATACATTTCTTGAAGTAGAATAATGGGAAGAAAGGAGGACACAAGAGATAAGAGATGAAGAACCTCATGTATTAGAGTTCCAGGATTTGGGCAGTATTGTAGATAATTTGAAGATGATTTGATAAACATGCAAGATTTTGATCCAGGGCACCCTTTTGCTGGTTCTTTAATGCCCAGTTACAATCAGTGAGGGGAGGAAAAGGAAGAGGATACAAAGAGGGATGAACAAAGTCTGTTCCTCTTCATCTCCAATTGTGTAACTCTATTCATGGAAAATCAACCAATTTTTGGAGGTACTTTATGGGGCTGATCGTGCCCAGGATTGCTCAGGACCTAAATGGAACTCAGTGGTTCTGCATATTTCATTAGCAATTGTATAATTTCTAATCAGCTATGTCAGCCCAGGGTCGTACTATTAAAACTGTCAGGCTGATAACAGTTTTGAAATGTGAAGAAAGATTATTGAGAGCTTTATGGGGAGTTCCTACCATTTCCTTAATACAACTTTTCATATTACTTTGTCTCTACTGTCCAGGTCCCTCAGTGCCACAAGTGGAAACGTGGCTGTGAGGAAAGTTTAGAAGACAGAACAAAGTTTTAACCAGCTCTGTCCAGCACACCACCACTTCTTCAGGGAATCTCAGGCTTCCCAATATTATGATCTTTTACAAAACCATGATTTACCATTTTCCTACCAAATAAAGAAGAAAAATTTCCAAGTCCTACAGTTGAGCTTAGAAGTACAACTTTAAATGAGAAATGTGGAGAGAAGTTTACGTGATGCCCAAGTAGACTTTGTTCCTGACTTCATTCACATGCCTGAATGAGGCTATAACAGACTAACTGGATATTACTGTACCAGAAGATATACAATACACTAAATTTTGGAGAAGAGCAATAAATGAGATACAGCTAAAGAGCCACTTGTGGTTGGCTAAAAAAACCACAACAACCAACAGCAGAGCAATGTCTGTATGCTAATGTGGAGAGCTTTGGAAACATGACAAGCATTTGAAAATGCAGCATAGCAAAGAGGTAATATAAGAGCATAATAATAATAAAGGAATAGCAACCACAAGTGGAACTAGTGGCATTTTGTTCAGACAAAATATGCATTTCTGAAAGAAAAATAAAAGGTTAGTGCTTTCTGGTAAAAGATTTAGAACACTAGACATGTCCTTAAGTGACAAAGATTATTAGACAATGTCCCAGCAAGGCTTTAGAAGAGCATAATGAATAAAACTACTGCACATCTGAGAAGCTGCAGGGGATTCCACACACGTCATTTTCCCTGACATTTGAACACACTATCTGATTCCCAAGTGCAGGAGCAGCCTGTTTTGGGATTTACTCTGATCCTCCAAACACTCATTAAATGCAAATGACAACTTTTCTTCCTCTTTCTTCAACCAGGATTTGCTCAGAAGTATTCCAGTGGGAAGTCCAGACTCAGCCCTGGGCTCCTCAAGTAAATGGTGCTCAAGCAGCACCTTCTGTTTCTCAGGGTCTGAGCACACCAATGTCATTCCCAACACAAATTATGTCACCTTGGTATTAATTTTGGAGGGCTGAGTTGCTGCTCCCAGCTGAATAATAAAACACACAGAAGGCTAACTAGACAGACCAGGAAAACCTAATACTAGATGAACTTGGTACCAACACTGCATATTTCCTCTCTTAATCCTTTATCTCCCAAGCTGTTTGCCCAACTGGACCCCCCGAGAGCAGAAATCTGACTGTTCCCACCAGTGTAACTGAGGAGGAACAAACTTGGCATCTCTGCCAGACCTGTGCAGTGTAAAGACTCCCTTAAATGGCCAAGGCAAATTGTGTTAATTTTGATTTCTCCCCCCTTCCTGCCTTTGTCCTTATGTAACACTTTCTGGACCAGTTTCTACTGCATTTATTTTTACCCTCATTCTACATCCTTTCTGCTCTGCTGTCTCTTCAGTCTTCTCTCTTCTTCTTGCTTTCATATTCTTCCTTCGATTTCTCTGCCATGCTCAGTTATTTCTTTCTTCCTTTCTACTCACAATAGTTATTTTCAGTTCATTTTTCAATAGACACAGACCACATGGTTATTTCCTGCCCTTGCCACAATTTAATCACAAATTTGATAAAGGACAGGACTCTTCTTCAATTTCTGTTTCTTCTCACCTTTTCCCTAAACCACCAAACTGCATCAACATAAATTTCCTCCTGACATAACATTCTCTCCAGCAACAATCATTCATCAAAATAGGGCTGGGAAGCCAAAATTGCTTTGGTGTTTTTTTTTCTTGCTTTTTGTTTTGCTTTGTTTTATTCTTAAAAAGAACACAGCTGTAAAATGGGCCCTTCAAGCCTAAACTGGGCTCATAGGAATGAGCTTTGATGACTAATTCTTACCTTCCAAAGTTAGCTGGAAGAAACTCCAAAAAGGCATCATTTAGATAGAGCTGGGTCAAATTTAGAAGTTGTGTGAAGCCATCTGGCAGCCTGAAAAACAGTTAAAAGCTTAATGCTCACACTGAAGTTGCCATGGAAATAATAACAATGTATATTTAGAAAGAGAAAGATGACTTCCTCTCTCACCTTCTTTTTCTAGGCAAATTCTCAAGAACTCACTGGTTACAGACAACATTTTTACTCATTTTAATTTTTTCCACGTTGCTGTAACCACACAAAATTCAAATGCCTGAAACATTCAGGTTACATCAGCCTTTCCTCCCTTCCTACCTGGGGGTTTTAAGCCAAAGGGTTTATCCTTCTTTCTATTTCTTTTATTTGAATTTTTTAACTGAAATACTAAAATTTCATCCTTTCACCTCCCTCACTCCATTTTATAAATCATGGAATTACAACACAGATTTTTTTTGTTACTTCAATTGCAAGTTTTTGGGAGGAATAAGAGTTGCCCAACACCCAACCAAGAGGTGACAGTATGTGAGGACACAGCAGTTTACTTCCCAAGCACACACTGCACCAGCCCCTGTGGTCAAAAGATGCATGATAAGCGCTGCTTTGCCAACACTTTTCTGCTGTGCTGGAAAGGCACCACATCTGTTACCCAGTACACAGACCTTTTCATAGATACATTTATGGACTTGAAGCAGTTAACAAGAAATTTAGGTTAACCCTACAAATTCACTTGATACAGTTGGTTCATGTAAATTTTCTGCACTTGCAGTACATAAACACAAGGTACTGATACTCACTTAGAGACTGGATTGACACTGGCTTCAATAATTGTTAAACACTTACAACATTTAATATTTTCTGGAAAATCTTGAATTCCTAGAAGAATATTGGAAGAATTATTATACACACATGAAAAAAACCACGTAACTTGTCTTGTTCATAAATTAGTTCATTTGGCATTTTCAGATCAGATTTAAGCTGCGACAGCAAGAATCTGTATTTTATTATTTTAGTCTGAAAGATGATACTTGAGCACTAAATAAATACAGCAGAACAGATAACATGCCTTGTACTAAAACTATTCTCTTAATGCTTCTTTTACATAATCTTCTAGAGTTAAACAGTGACATCATTTGTACTGACATCTGTGCCTTTCATTTCTTTACTAAGTGCTTATCCACTTCTTCTTTGCCCCCCTCCCTTCTCAGGAGAATACACAGAATCCTGAGATTCTCTCAGCCTCTGCTGAGAAGACATTTGTCAAGACATTTGTCAAGAGTGCCTAATCCTCATGTTCAAAACAAAGACACTTGTGTTCAGACATGCAAAGGTGTCTAGGCACATAAAGATGTAAATGTAAGATGTAAATCCTGGCAGTTGCTCACCTGCAGCCTCATGTGCTTAAATCTGTGACACAGGAGCCCAGTAAGCCCTGTGTAAGCACTTTGGGAAGCAGAATGGTTCTCAAGTGCACTGAAAAATTAGCTTTCACTCCTGTTTCTAATGTTTATCAGTTACAAGTCAGCAGGGGTTACCACGCTAAAGCAACCTCTGGTTCTGGGGATTTTTTTACAGAAAAATAAACGAGGCCAATATCTACCCAGACTTCTCAAAAGTTCCAGACAGGACAACAGTTCATAATCTAGAAAAAGAAGAAGTTTTCTAGAACACAAGTTTTTTTCAGCATTAGGAACGAAAAATTCATTACTGTTTATACTCATCACAATTCTTTAAAATATTTAGACTTTTGATCTCTTACCATTTTTACTGATATCAAGTTCTCTGAGGTTAACTAAGCTAGCAATAGTGGTTGGCAGACTGGAAAGGTCATTGTCTGGTATACTCAGTTTGCGTAAAGCTTGACAGTTGAACAGTTGCTGCAACACAAAAAGATACTTTACAGTGTTTCAGAAAATAAGATTAGGTTGGGATCATTATTTATACACAGAAGGAACAAATACCACAAAATTACATTGGCTACACAGGAATTCAGTGAGAAAAGACTATTCCAAACAGCCATTATTTGAGAAGACATTAGTACAGGCTGCTCAGTATCAGAAACAGCTTATCCAGGGGGGACAAGAACAATCAGAACAAGTTGATTGGTACCAGGAATGTTCAAAAAGAAATTTCTGTCAAAAAGGCATACTCATTGCTACCAACATTTTATAGGTACATGGTGTTTAATGTCTGCAATAGCAATTGACTTTTTTGTGGCTTGTGGTAAATTAAAATATAGATCGATAGATTGTTAAATATTTTAACTGTATGCAGACGAAATTTGCCATCTTCAAGCAACAAAATGCTTTGACACTAGCAAAATATGTTCCTTATGTTCTCCAAATTCAGGACTTGATTCTAAATTTTAATTCAAATTTTACAAAATGTCAGAATTTCCACTGCAATTCTCCTTTCCACCTGTAGTAAAAGAAATCCTGCTGA
>NW_009952712.1:1092401-1106958 GCF_000747805.2 Chaetura pelagica
GAACAGGGCTGTGCTTCTCAAGAACTATCACAGTCTTACACAACACCCTACACATGTAAAAATTTATAAACCTGCTTCAGGCTGTAAGAACATTGCTCTTTTCAAGAGTGAAAAGTCACCAAAACCTGCAGGACTTCCTGCAAGTGGGAATTCACCAAATGGCACCAGAAAATTCAGTGGGTTCCAGGGAAGAACAACTTGCAGGAACCTCAAAAGTGTTCTTCAAATATTAGTGCCATGTTTACAACAGGTAGAGTCTTTCTTTCAGACCTCCACACCAGAAAAAAAGCCTGTATATTTATCTACAGGCTCTCTGAGAATGCAAAATAATTTGGTTGCCTGAATGAAAAACTCAGCCAAGTATCTGGAGAGGAGAAAATTAACACATAAATAGTGTGCAAACGTCAACCTGGTACTTCACTTGAAGTACATTTTAGATCATTTGGAAAGTGCATTTTTCTGCCACAACTTGTAAGCCTTTTGAAAAGTCCTGCATTTTCTTCAGGATAATCTATTCTCTGCCATCTGAGAGGGAAAGACACGAATAAAAAAAATGCTCAGACTGAAGCACCACACAGCAACCCCCATCAACCAACACCAAATGTGAAAGGGCATTTGCACCAAGGCACTTTTCAAAATGCCTTTGTCTTGACAGCAGTTTCCAGATGAATCACACTTGTTCATCCTTGTCCAACCCTCCCTGCCCACTGCTGAGCAGCCCAGGCAGAGCCCACCCAGAACTGCAGACCTGCAGGTGGAACAGGCAGCACCTGCACTGCCCCATCTAACTACAGGAACAGCCCCAACATTCTCTGGACACCCTGGGAGCCAAGGAGGGCCACACATTTCTGCCTCCAGGTGATGTTAGCGAGGGGAGAGCTCTTTCCAGAGAAGGAGAAACTCCTTGGCATTGCACCTGAGAGCACCTGCTTTTCCCCCTTTTTAAGGAAATTTGGAAAAGACAGAAAGTGATGTCCTTTGTTTTACCAACATGTGAGGTGGTGAAACACACTGGTGGCTATTTCTAGAATTTATGTTAGAGACAGATTTTCCCTAAGGAATTAACAAGTAACCTAATTTTGTGCATTACTAATTACTCCAGATTTTACTTTATATTTACCAGGGAAAGTGGAAGGGGGAATTTTTATCTCAGTCATGTTTTTCTGGATACTGCCAGTGACTCCACCTTCCTCCAAATCAATATTATTTTTTATTAGTCCCTGATTGATTTGACTCACACAAATAGGGACAGACTTGCAGCAGCAGCTCATGATAATAAAGTCAAAGGCAAATAAAAGACTGGGCTAGATTTAGTGGAAACAGAGAATAAGAATTGTACAACAATCCTAAAATCCTTGAAAGAAATGAAAAACATTAGAAATTTAGAACTATAAATCAATTTCTAATGAAGACAGCAGGAAAAAAAAGCATAATTATGATGCATAAAACACAAGTTGAAATTATTAAAAGAAAAAAAAAAGGCAGAATGAGTTTAATAAATCAGTTTAATGCAAAATAATTGATTGATTTCTTGTTAAGGTACATAATGACTCAACAGGTATTTTACCTGTGTTTTTTCCATTAACTTAAAACATGCTAAAGCATTCTGATGATAGAAAATTTCAGAAGGATATTGTAACTTCAGAGCCCCACAGCAGTTAAGAAAATAACAGAAAATTTAAAAAATTAATTTTCTCTGAAATAAGTTACTGAATTCCCATTTACAGAGGAAGGACAGTTCTGTCTGTGGTAAATCATAATGTGTAAATACTGAAGTTAATGCTAAGAAACATGGTGCCATTTTAAGAAAAAAAATGCAATTTTCACTCCTAGAATATTAATTCAGTAGTGAAAAAAAGTTCAGAGACAGGCAGCCAAAAATACTTGAAGCAGAAAATTTGATAAAGAAACTATTTGGACTATTTAATTTATGGTAATGATTAATAAAGGCTTAAGACAAAAAAAATTATGAATGGCATAAAGCAAATTAACACTCCCATTAATCTTCTCTTATACAAGGCCAAGCCTATGTTAAATGATGCATTTACTGATTAAACTTAAGACCAATTAAAAGGATTTCTTCAACATTCAGTATTTGCTACAAAATATTAATTATAAAAGAGAAAAATGAGAAATAAGAGATGCAGAAATAGAGCCCTATGCATTTAAATCTCTCAAATATAAATGTTCATCTGCTGGTTTGTTTCACAAATAACAGATACAAAACAGATTACAGCACAACACAAAGTCAAGGTTTCATGAGCATGCACATTTCAATGGTTTGACACTAATAACTATCACCCTCATTCCAATTTTGGACCCCTCTCCTTTGGCCCTCAGTCTTCCAGATGGAAATTTACTGCTGTTGTTCTATGGCCTGATGAATTTGCCTCCCATTACACACTGCACTTTAGGCTGAATTTCCTGGTGATGCACACTTGCAAGAGACACTCCCCCCCCATAATATTCCAAAAACCCCTAGCCAAATCCCACACTTTATATATTCTTCAGTATGATTCTTCAGTTGCAGAATAAAAATACAGAGTTAACCACATATTATTATCAAAGGAAAAATAGTTCTGAAGGAATTCTTTAGAAATAAACAATCAAATGGTCCTCACCACAATTCACTTCATAGTTATGAGGACATGAAAAAACTACATGGTTTGCTGTCTTTTCTAGGGCAGGAGAGGTAAGGCAGTTCTTCATATCATTTTTCTGTGACATTGAAAAGATTGTTGCTAGCCTGTCTTACCATCTGTAAAGAATTTCTTGATGGAGTGAGCAATCTGAAGCAATGAACCATATTATCCACATAGAGTAACTCCACGGAATGGAAGAAGTATGTTTTCTGCATTTGTAAATGGAATTATGTACGGAAGAGTGTAAGTAAGAAATCTGCTGAGAGATGATGAGGAATGGATTACAGTGGAACAATGCTTAATTAAAGACTTGTAAGCATCTTTCACTATTGTTGAGAAAAATCCAATTAAGGAATGGATTACATTACTTCATGCTTCATTACCTTGCTAGCACCTACAATTAATTGGTTTTTCCACTACCTTGCCCTCCTTTGTTTCCAGAACACTTAAGTTACAGTAACGTTTCATTCCTTATAGTCAACATTAATCAACAGAAGAACTGATTCAAAGATTCTATAAAAGAAGTTTTACACAGGAAGGATAACGAGTAATCTTCTTGCAGAACCTCTTTTGTGGTTATAAAAATATTAGTCAGACAGTACTGGCAGTTGTCCCACAAGGATAAAGAGCTTACCCTGACAGAGAGCTTGCTTTGAAAGCACTGCCACAGAGGCTCCAAATGTGGGATCACTGACCCCACATATTGGCACACTCCTGGTGCAGGTATCAAAGCCATATTAATCACTTGCTGTGCAAGAAGAACTTCTTTTGAACAACTGTTAATTTCCCAGCTGGAGACTCCATTGGCTGCCTCCTGTTCTTGTGCTATGAAGCAAGGAGAAGTAGGTGGCCCTATTCCCTGCCATGCAGTGCCATCTGTGAGAAGGGTGGCTCAGCTGGCTGGGCAGAGAAACAATGTGTGAAAATGTAATTGAATCTCACGAGTTAATAGCCATGACTCTGCCCCCAGCAAGCAGGGCTCTTGGTGAAGGGCAAGTCCTGGATCAAAGTTGAAGCACATGCTGAATACACATTTAAGAACACGACTTGGACATCTGTAATACAGGCAGAATGGTCATTACCTTAGGTAGTTCTTCAATTTGATTGGCATCTAGGTAAAGCTCCTCTAATGTCCGTTCAAAGTTAAAAACCTCCTTTGGCACCTGCTGGAGGCCACAGTGGGAGTAATCCAACACCGAGACGATTTCCTCCTCGCCACGAAAACACCGGCAGGGCACCAAGCGGCCGATGATTTTCCTTTTGGTTGTCATCTCCAAACAGCATACTGAAGAAAAAGGGGAAAAAACAGTTTTCTGGAACTATCAGCATTTTGAGGACTATTTCTTTAGAATGATTACCAAGACTGCAGTCCATTTGGTGCAGTTTTTCCTGACAGATTCCTGTAGTTTGCATACTGAATTTCTTTCTCTACCTTTCCACAAAAGATGAAAAAGTGAGATTTGTTGGATTAGTCACAGAACCATCATGGTTGGAAAGGACCTCAGAGATCACTGAGTCCAAACATCACCAAAGGAAATCTCAATACATCATCTGCTCCCCTACACAGAACAGAATATGCCAAGACCATCCACAACTGTTGTTTTCCCTAATGATGAAAATTAGCCCTGTAAATCCTGCACATACGAACACGTTCATCAGACGACGTACAAGATAACCCTTGTGTTCCATGTTTTGGTCCCTTGCTTAGTTTGGACTGTGAATCACTGAAGTGAACCAGAACCTGGTTGCATCATACCTGATTTCTCTGAAATCAGCAGAGTTCCTTAGTTTTCCACAGTTACCACTGGAGTATGTTCACTGTCTTTTCAACCATATGAATAAGGAAAAGGATATGGAAACTTAATTGGTTACAAAACTAGAACAAAAGTAACCCCAAACCAGGCTGTTTGAAATTCACCACAGTCTGTTGCTTAACTTCTCCTAACCTAGATGCTAAGTTCTACAGATCTTCCTTTCCTGCAGTTTGTATGCCCATGCCTAACTCGTATGGGCAACAGCTCACACCACTGTATATTATTACCCTTTTCCATTGGAATAAAATACTGTCATTCATTACTCTTGAATGGAGAGAACACTCAATAAGCACCTTTGATACATGTCAAGGAGCCTCTACATCTGGAACAGGTATCAACAGTTTTAGAAGTTATTTTAATGTGATTATAGATAAATCAGTCTGACCTGAAACATATTGCCACAAAGTCAAGGAGGGCTAAACCTAAACCTCCCATTTTCTAAACCAGTGACAAGGTTTTGAGTTACATTTATGAAAAGAAAGCACAAATTAGTCCAAGCAAAGCTCACCAGGATCCTCTTTCACTGGATGCCAGCAAAAAAAAAGTACCCGTATATTCATACAAAACATCAGTGGAGATAATTCACATTGCTTAAGACATTATTTTTCCAACATGCAAGGTAAGAAAAAATGATTAGTCAGATAATGCTCCAATCATGATTCTCTGTGACTTTTTTTCAGCATACGTTGACATTTTCAAGGTAAATAAAAGAATCAAATGTGTTATTTCCTTGTTTCAAATGTTGCTAGCACCTCATCCACATGCAGCAATGCCCCTGAGATGAGCACACGGGTACTGTCAGAATAAATGCTGTTTCCTAGTGTTCTCAGAAAGAAGAGATGTTGAAACAAACAGGAGTGAAACCGGAGTACAGCTGGTTATTCGTTTGGCAGTGCCAGTGACAGGCTTCCTGCTTTTGGCTTAAGGGTTAAGCTTACAACAGAGAAAAGGGTTTAGGAATTTTCTAATGCAGCTTGACCAGATGCCAAGTTCCTGGGTACAACTTAACAGTTGTACCTTAATTACAGTCAGCTGATGGAATGCAAACATCTGCGTAACACAGTGTACCTGAACTTCTGGAAATGTAAAAATAGAGCCCTTAGAGGTATGAAAAAAGAAGCTGTTCATTTACAAGCTAATACATCAGAAAAGCTAAGTTTTATTTCAGCTCAGTGGTAAAGTTCCTGCAGAACACCAACAGCCCCATAGCTGAAATGCACAAATGCCACACGCTGCTCACTTTTAACTCTGAGAACTTTGGTTTTAAATGTTCCTCATTTGAATTGCCTATACCAGAACACTGGATCCCCACTCAGATTTCTTACAGAACACTGTGGTTAAACCTAGGTTCTTGATTGGCACTCCAAGCTTCCTGAGAAAGTAATGTTTATTTTAACATTGCCCCTAATTTTCCTCCAGAAACAATGATCTTGCTTATTTAGCTTCTACACTGTTGGGCCATTTCCAGCCCATTTGGGAGGAAATTACTTTTGGCATTTTTCTCAACTTCAAAAACTCATAGAATCCCAGACTGGTCTGGGTTGGAAGGGACCTTAAAGACCATCCAGTGCCACCCCTGCATGGGCAGGGACACCTCCCACCAGCCCAGGCTGCTCCAAGCCCCATCCAACCTGCCCTTCAACACTGCCAGGGATGGGCCAGCCACAGCCTCCCTAGGCAGCCTGGGCCAGAAGCCCACAGTATGTTCTTCACCAGAAATATGAAATCAGCTGCACAGCCTCTTTGTATTCAAGCATAGGAAGTTGCATTTGCAACTGCATATTTCAAACCTTGACACAATAAAAATAAATGCCCATGGAGTATCAAATTATTTGTAGCTTTTCAAACTATTTGAAGATAATGAACAATTGAACAGCGACATGTACTTCAAAAATTACCCAGAAAAACACTCATCCCAGAGGCATTCCAAAGCACTCAGCTTTGCATTATTCCCCTCTACTGGAGGCACATACATGAGAAACCTGGTTGCATTTGAACAGAAACTCAGAACAATCACATCACCAGAGAAGAGCCAGAAAGTGTATAAATAGTGAAGTGATAAAATTTTACTAAAAATAGCAAATACAACAGCAAAAACTTTTTTAAAATAGTTTTTCTTTTGCTTTTGTAAAAAAAACTGTTTCCATTGCTGCAGTTTATAAAAATAAATGTAATTTCTTATTCAATACAAAATTGTTCTAAAAATATTTTTTTTAATTGCAGATTTTAGAAAAAAGTGATTTAATTACTTTGCCTTCCCTAAAAGCTGTGCTAAGACAGGATAAATTAAGTTGCTGACATTAATTGGTTGCCTATTGGAAATGTCTTTTTTTGAGAAACATAAACCCAAACCAGAAGGTGAATTGGATAGATGAGCAATTTGTAGTTAAAAAGATCAATACTGGAATAAGAAAGGTAGTTAAAACCTGAATTCAGGTGCATTGCTAAGATTTTGTGAGAAAAGTTAGTAGGAAGTAATTCCACCATAGAAACTGCTGCTTATAGAATATTTGCTGGAAGAATGGCCATGGGATAGTACTTAAATATATTTTGATAAGTGGGTTTGTATGTGTCCACAGTCTGCTCCACCATTTACCCTTTGTAACTAAAAAGAAAACAAACCAAAATGCTGAAGAAACAGTAAAATTAAAATCCCCTGGGATTGTTCTTTGCAATCATCTCAGAAAGCATCAGTACAGAATTTAGGACCTGTTGTACAATTGAAAGGAGTAAAATTTCATGCCCTGTGGACTAATGGTAATTAAACTCTTTCTTAATTTCTGTGTTATTAATTAATAACCTGGACTAATTCAAGCTTTGGTAATTACACTTCTCTTACCTACATTTTATTCCTTCATCATTTTCATGAAGCCCTGCTTGTGTTCTGGTGGTTACTGGCTGTAAGAGGATTGTTACTTGAGAGCCTTGGGAACAAAACTTCAGTCCAACAGAGTCAACAGGAAGCTCAAGTCCCAGCTTGGGGAAGGTGACTCACCAGACACCTTTGCTGCTTGAGAAAATTCCTCAATCCCTGAAAGTGGTAAAGTCATCCCACTTCCCCAGAGAAACACCAGTTCTTGGTGTTTTCCCCCTTTAAAGTAGGTAGGGAAAGCAACACAACTCTCCATAGCTCAGTATGAGAGTCATTGCTCACCCTATGTCACATGCTGGACATGGAGGATTTACACTCTGAAAGATTTATAGCTCAGTCAAAAATACAGAAATTTCAGGTTGTCTTTTGAGTCTCACATACAAAACCACTTCATTTTCACAATCCATCAGAGCATACACAGAAATGCTCAGCAACTTGGAAAGCTGGAGAGCCTGTCCTGCAAAGGCAAAGGGAAGAGGGGGATCTTTTCCAGTGCAGACCTAGGATAAAATGTACATCCTTGTTTTTGGTAATGTAC
Organism: Chaetura pelagica; assembly: GCF_000747805.2. Taxonomy (NCBI): domain Eukaryota; kingdom Metazoa; phylum Chordata; class Aves; order Apodiformes; family Apodidae; genus Chaetura; species Chaetura pelagica. The sequence goes on from NW_009952712.1 coordinate 1,100,268, forward strand.
CATTTTTCAACAGTTCAGGAAAAAAAAACAAACAACAAACATGAAACACAAATGCATTTTTCACCAGAGAAGCTTAAAAATGTTATTAGTTGTTTTCTGAATGCTTTTAAAAATGTTTGTTATTTCTTGAATTAAAGAAACTATGAAACAAGCATAAATAAGCTGCTGTTTATCAGCTTCATAAAAGCACATAATCATCTTCAGTTTATTATTTTATAAAGTAAATCCTTAATCTAAGAAAAGCAAATGTTTTATGGAAATTAGTTACAATAAAATCTGATCTCTTCTCAATTAATGGATTTTTCTGCAGTAAAATCACTAATCCCTGTTCCTTAGCAATCATGAGAGATGTTCTTACCTACTTAAAAGGCAGAGAAAATGGTTGTGTGGCTCACAAAACTAATTTAAAGATGGAACAAAATAGCTCAACAACTTCAAAACTTCAGCTGTCTTGAAAGAATAGGAGAGGCAGCAGTTTTCATCAGCAGACAATAGAGAAGAGTTTATTTTTTCATCTCAGAAACTTTTCTCTCTGCAATGAGCCTACACATCAGCAGATAAAGCCATTTTGCTTTTTTTCCCCTCCTCACAAAGTAACAAAAATTTGCCTAAAAACCTCCACAACTAAAAATGCCCTATCTCTCTGAAAATGTTTTCATCCAATTAGTTAAGTTTCATCTTAAAATGTGCAAAGTGTTACCTTCAATGTGCTTTACTCTTCGATTACCAGTGTTCAAAAACCAGTAAGAACAAGTAGGAAATGGCAGTTACTGGACAAGCAATTCCAGAGTTGCAACCTAAAATCTAATTTCAAATCACCTTAAGGAATCCACTCATTTCTTGTTGGTTGTGCATTTAAATTAAGAAATCCCAAATACCATGTTTGAGAGATGACTGTTATTATGAAGTTAACTCTCTAGATCATCTTAGACCTGCAAAATTCTGATTGCCTATATGTATACACATGCTGAAATAACCCAAACCAAAACAAAAAAATTAAACACACACACAAAAAAAGCAGGGTAGAAAGCCTTGATAGACTACTTTAAAGAGCTTTGTGATTCATAGATGGTTTGGTTTCCACCAGGCTCACTGGTTTCTGTCAAGCATGACAAGAATCATTCTGTTTCCATAAGGAAACCAGCTCCTAAAATGATGGGTACTACTGAATTTTATGGAGCTCATTCTTTAAAAGAATGCTATATAATCCTTTATTTAAAAAACAGTTACAACAATGAAATACAGTTGTTGGTTTTTTTAGATGGATGCCTGTAGAAAATAGAAAATGCCCTGACAAAGAAGCACCAGGTGTAGATTTTGCAGCACATTGGGCTGAAGGGACATTCTGAGCAAAAACAGATGAGAAATGAGGGTGACACTGACATTGTATGTTTTTATCCCACTACACAGCCAGGATTGATTATCTTCACCCAGCCTTAAGCCTGCTCTCCTGCTCCAGGTTCCCCAGGATTGCTGTGGGTTGACATGCTGAGCACTGCCCCATAGGTACATGTTCTTCAAGCCCTTGAAAGTCTTAATTAACACCAAGTAACCTTAAGCCATTTCAGGCAGTTTTAATTCTTAGAAGCAAAAAATACTTTTCTGACATCTTTTTCTAAAGTGTCAAGTAGCTACATAAGGAAAAGAGGTAGTTTGAATGCTACTGTAAAAAACTCCAGCTTTGCCTCTGTGTAGCTGGTAGCATAAGTCAGCTTCTCACTTTCAGTTTTCCAGGATAGATTAATTATGGATTTAATTTTTCTTGCAAACAAGTTTTTGATGTAACACCTCATTTAAGTATTCATACTTCAGGGAGGTCTTAGCCCCCCCAGTGCCATAGGCAATGCCCTGAGCTGAAATTCAAACTAACAAATGCTGTAGGAGCAGCCTGTGTTGTCTGGCAAGGTATCCCACATAAAATTGGTCACACTCCTTTGACATTTAATTCAGAAAACTGCAAGAAATTGCAAAGTTTACGTGATCTTACTGAGGAATCCTGAAAAATCAGAAAATATTAATTACATTCAAAGCAGCAGACAATTCACTTCACTGATTTCTTTGTCATGTAGCACAGAGAAGTGATGGTTTTCTGTTCCTATTTTCTTTGTCTTACTATCAGCATAATCAACAACATTAATATGCTAATACGTTGGCTCTTTGCAGTGAGTTATACGACCAAGCTTAGAAATCACAAATACATCAGTCCCTAAGCCAACCACAGTTTCCCTCATCTCCAAGTTCTCCCAGGGTCTCCCTTCACTCCAGAAGGGACAAAAGCAGAGAGCATTTCCTTGGGAGACCAGCCAGCCAGCCCCCAGACCCATCCCACTCGGTGTCTCTGAAGTGGACACCCCCAGCCCAGCCTGATGACCCAGCCAAGGCCACTTGTCACCAACAACTCCCCTTGTTCCCTCCAGCTGGCTCGAGGCACAATGCCAGCATGGACCCCCTTTTCCTTCAAACGCCATAAAACACTTGTTTTGCAAATCAAATGCCTTTTCTGAAGCCTTTAGCATGATTTGTGGCTCCACAAGCGCTGAAGGTACCAAAGAGGTCTCCCTCCTCTGTCCTTAGCAAGTACTGTAGTGGTCCCATTTGTTCCAACAGGCCAGAATTCATGTTCTATTTTCTCTGCCAACAGAGATTTGATAAGAGGGACAGTGCATATGAAATGGGGCAAACTGAGCATAAGGCTGGAATTTACAAAAAACACAACCATGAAACAACCCTAAAACTCCCTTCTACAAAAAGCCTTTTCTCCCCAGGTATTCTACTAGCACTGGCCAGACATCCACTTTTGTTTTCTTTCATCTCTTTAATTAATTACCAGTGCTGTTTAGATTATTTACATTGTGTGCATTTACAGTCTGGTTCACTGTATTAATTAGGGAACTTCAAAGCTCTCAGAATCATCTTAATTTTTGGTACAACTTTTCAATTAGAAACACAGCACTATTAATTATTAAGATTATATTTTTTTAATGTAGAAATATTATATCCACAAATGATCTTGGCCCTTTTTATCCAGCTTTTGGTTTTTAAATCTGCTGCTCACCTTTTTATTATGTACATCTTTGTGGGCATCATCTTAGCATTGTCTTGTATGAAGGGATGTGTGAGGTTTTCCTCATTTATTTCTTTGCTTAGTCAGATGTGTAACTCTTAATACCTCCATCTTATGTTTTTAATTCTAGTCAGGACTTTTTGTCTATAGTTCTAATACCATGCCTGTGATATGGGCATTATGGTTCTGTAAGTTCCCACAATTTTACAAATCAAATAGGAGTCCTGACAACATGTAATCTGCTCATTCTTTGCCTGAAAACCAGCATCCCTCTTCCTTAAAACTGAATGTCACCTGTAAAATTTGCTTTTTCTTCCTAAAGATATCCAAGTGGGAAGGTGTGTTAATGCCTTTGCGGAAGACATTCCAGTACTTCACTGGAAAGAAATGCACACAACTTTGCACATCTGTGCCTAGGAAAAGTTAACTTACATTGGAAGAGAGACAAGGAAGGACTAGAACAAACACAGAGTGTGAGACAGCAGGGAGCAGACAGCCCAGCCCCAGGGCCTGCTGCCAAGCAGGCTGCAAAGGGGCAGCAAGGGGCACCAGGACCTGGCTGGTGTGACCAGACACTCCCTGTATTCAAAAACATCCATCAGTTTTGCTCTAATAAACTCTTCTGAGTATAGGATGAGACTTCAAATCCATCTTTGCTCTTAGCTATTATGAGCAGCTACAAAGAAATCAAGGGAGACTCTAGGGGTGATTAATTTTCCAATGTTTCTGGTAAAGTAAATAAAATTGCAGGCTGAAAGTATCTTTCCATGGAGGGAAAGAAAAAAACACTGTAAAACTTCAGTGCCTTCCAATTAGGGTCTGATTTTTTGCAAGATTCCAATTTGTGTATTTTAAATAGGAGAAAGTGCACTGCTTGGTTTGATCAGATCTCTTTCCTTTTTACCACATCTTCTCCATCAGAATCAGTGTATTTTTTTAAGTTACAGTTTTACTGTTTAGAAGCCAGAAGCACATTCTGCTGCAGTTTCACACTCGAGCCAGGTGAATGAGGGATGCAGCTTCTATCTTCTAATTGGTAACACAAATTCAGCAATTTAAATATTCCGTTTGTACAAGCCATTTTCATTAATCTTCCTCAAAAGATTAAGAAACTCGGGCTCTGAAGGCAAAGTCACAATAAGAATTATTAGAATGCTTCCAAAGGGGAATTTGTCTTATCAAAAAGAAGGGTGTGAAATATTATCTGAATTGTTTTCTTGCACAGAAATACCACGATAACCAGTATATCTTACCCAGAAATACTGTTTAATGTATGGTAATTGAATTTTCTTCATTATATTGCCATTATCATATGCTACATTCAAGTTCATATTTAATTTCACTAATCCTAAAATAAAATAACCAAGCATGAATAAGCAGATTTTAACTTTACCTTTTGTCTCCCAAGAACATTGCTCACAGCAAGCTGTATACAATGATTAGAAAGGTAATTTTCTCTATCCTTACTACAAGATCTGGGATGTTACTTATGACTTCACCATCATGAGATCTAGCAAATTTGAAAAATAATTAAAGTAAAATTTGAAACAGAACTATTTCTACAAAATATCAATCAGTTTTGAATAACCAGAGTGAGATTTTCTGACTAAATGTTTTTTTTGGATGATTTTCATTTTAGACAAAGGTGATGCCAAGAACAAAAACTACTTAGTGACAGGAAAAAGGTTGTGGTGCTTTGATGTTTTGTGTGTTTGTTTTAAACTGTATCCTGTTCTTCCTAAAGACAGGTTTTCTGTAACCTTATAGGAAATTCCAAGTCTGTTCAGTTTCTTTGTTTCTTTTCATAAAGGACTGACAGAATTTAAATTAATCCTTCCATATTAGTAGCACATACTAAGAACTAATAATTATGCTCTTAATTTCTAGAAATTATAATCGGTTTGAGGGCTCACCCTGCAGACATTGAAGTAGGAGAAAATCCCAATAAATTGAGAAACAGCCTTCTTTGCAAAGTGTGCTTTCTGGAAACTGGGGAATTTACGCTTAAACTTAGATCTTTGATGTGTTTCCACTTTTACTTGAAGTAATCCTTTAATTTAAAAGGATGGTATGAAAATTAGTATGAAATATGCTTTGTTTCTTGCCTTATGGTGTTAGGGATTTTGCTGCCCATGTGATGGCTAGAACTGCTGTCCAAAGAACAGTATAGAAAATATAATTTACCTGCTGAATACATCAGCCAAACAAACTGGCATTTAAATACTAGCTATATAACTGCCATTCAGTCTGAGTTGCTCCCTCACAGTGGCAAAGGATCACACAGAATACCCAATTACTTTTCAGTGGTTTACATCCCAATCTGTCTGCATTATTCCTGACATATTAATCAGCTTAGCAGGAGCTTACTAGAGGAAAACTGTGTGCCTTTTGCTGAGCTGGCAGAATAGGAGTTCCTGAGATAATAACATGCAACTACAAACTGCAGCTAGAAAAGAAAGTTTTAATTAAAAGTGACAACTATGCCTCACAATGAAAGTTGATCTTCTGAAAGAACCCAGGCAGAGCTCTGCTGGAACAAGGGACCTTTCTCTTCCTTCTTATCACTGCTACCTTGCTCAGCATGTGTGATACAGTCACATTGTAGCAGCTATTACTGAAGTCCAAAATAGAAGGAGATTAAATTAATTTTCAGCATGTCTTAACACCCATTTGCTTAGACATCTGTGTTTCCAAAACACAGCTACATTAGAAATACATGTAACAAACTGCCAAGGAAGTGCAGGTTGCTCAGGGCTCACCTCCAGCCACAAAGCTCTGTCAGAAACCTTTTCCTTTTCAAAAAACAGAAATTTGTCAATCGTAAAAAATACCCTTCTGATTCCATGTGAGCTTTCCTTCCCCATCACTCAAGCTCCACCTTGAGATAGTTTCTGTCCCTTAATGTCACCACTGTGAAAACTCCCACTGCTCCTTGTATTTTTCATGAAGTCTCCTTCCTGCTTGAGATGCTCTCAGCCATCCCCTCTTGACCTCTTCTTGTTCCTCTTGAACAGCCCCAAACCAGACACATTTTTACCATGTAATTGACAGGTAGAAGCCATCTAAAACTTTCATTTTATTTTATTTTCTTTTTGATTGTCTTCTTCACCACACCTGCCTTGTATAGAAAGTCTTTTGACTTCATCTTGCCATCACCTACTTCAGTTCCACCTTCCAAGTGACTGCAGTGTCAGAAGTACTGTTTACTCTCTGACCTTTGTTACCTCTCTCAACATCTCCTGTGACACTCCTACATTTTGCAGAAACTATTGCCCAGCAGCCATCCATATTTATCCTTTTCTGGTCTTCCAACCATCCATCCACAATAACTTCTCATCTGCCCCATCTTCTCCTTCCTTCCTGATCTTCTTGACTGACTCTTCTTCATACATCACCTTTTGTCCTTCACATCCCAACCACAGGTCTGACCTCCAGACCTCTCTTCTGGCTCACATCTGGTGTCGAAGTTATGCACTGCAGCAGCTATTTCCAATATCAGGCTGATTTGCCTTACTACATTATTATTCTCTCTTCTATGAGTTTCTGCAACAAACATTCCCCAACAGAAGTGCACAAACACATAATTCAGTTCTTACCATTGTTCACTCACTACTAAAAACTCTTTCC
>NW_009952712.1:1106997-1157436 GCF_000747805.2 Chaetura pelagica
TCCCCCTCTGCTTACTCTCCCTTGTCTCTAGAGATCTCAATTTTTGCCAAGAAAAGTAGAAAACCTTTTATTGCCCATCAGCTCCTCTTTCTTCTGTCATTCTCTCCTCCTTCCTGGCTGCAGATGCACTGATTTTCAGTGCCCCCCCATTTGTCTCACCACACCCATTAATGCATCTGTGCTGCGAGATGCTTGATGTATGTTCATAAATGGGGTTATCAAAATGCAAAAGCTGATGCCTGTATACCTAAATGTCAGCACGAGTCAAACCTCAAAAATGTAACCCCCACAAGTGTCCATGAAAGTTGGCTGCTTGGGTATGAGAATAAAAATTTACATCTAAACATTTATCTCTATAAATACCTCACTACCCGTGGATACCTGAGTACATCTCCTCTGTGTGTCAATCTACATAGTAGTTGCCATGTTTCTCCCTGGCATATTCTTAGCCAGAATCTAGTGATAAAATCTGAATTTTGCTCTTTCCCCTCCACAACAACTAGTCCCATCACCAGCCCTGTGTTGTGAAGTATTAAGCACACAGACAGCCTTGATTAAAGCCCCCTAGATAACAGGGGACTGTGTATTCTAGCTTCAGAGTTTAAAATATGAAATGAATTAGGAAAAGTTCACTTAATTTCAGTAAAGACTATGCAATATAATTTCAGAACTTTGAATCTTTTACATGAATTCATAGGGAAGATCTGCACGGGGTATTCACTTGCTGTCCAACCACACTGACTTCCCCTGAAATTCTATGGCAGAGGACAATTCTGGAAAACAGCTCTGAAGGCAGGCATAACAAGGAATGTTTAAGAGAATACAGGGAACAATACAAAACTATATATCACTCTGGGAAAAACTTGATTATGCCATGGCAAATGAGACTGCCTCTTCACTGGTTATGGTTTTTTAGTAAATATCACAGCTTATTAAACACATACAAAGAATATTGAAGACTCAGAGAGGACACACTGGTAACCAGAAGAATGAGAGTTCCACATTATGGATGCCTACACAGCTGTCAGAGAGCACAAGAATGATCTTTTTGTTAAATTTATCATCATATAATGTAGCACTGGTGAAAAAGCTCATTTAATTTCTCTAAGGAAATGTGTGTGTGGCATATTCTCCCTTTCCTCTTTCACAAGCCCAGCTTTTTACACTGAAATGCATATTGCAGTTTTTTCTGTTTGTGGTTTAAACATGTTTTGCCAGCGCCAGTTGGCCCATAATTTTGAGATTAATTCAGAACAGCCACACGGGCTGAAATTATTTTCTTCCTTTATGGAAAGTGGGGGGTGCCTGTCTCTGCCATACCTCACCCCCAGCCCCCTGCAGCGTCAGGGTGACCATCCCAGCCCCTGGAGATCTCTGCAGTAGCCCCTAGCAGAGCCACAGAACTGCCTCCCTCTGGGAGCTGTGCCTGGCTTGGAGAGTGCCTGCTTGGAAAGGTTGACAGAAACTGCATCTAGTATAAGAAAATGGTAGATTTAAGGGCAAATTTAAGCCAGCTCCACTCTTTTCCAAGTAAACAACTGTGCCAGAAGGCCTTGGCTTTATAAACCTGAAAAACAAAACCTTACTAGACTTCTTTTTGCTTCAAACATTTCCAAAGAACAAGGGCTTGTATTGCCTGGCACAAAGCTAGCTCTTCTTTCTAACAATAAATTTAAAACAAACAAACAAAAAATCCATTAAACAGTAATTAGATGGATGTAAACTCCATATCAAAAATCCAAGGAGTCTTGTCAGCTTAAATCAATCCATCTCAAAATGCTGCAGACAATGACCAGTCTTTAGATACTGGAACACCTCAAAAGTCAGGTTTACTCTGCAGTGGGGACAATGACAAATATGTTTAGGGGAATCATGGAAAATAAAGAGGTCTATTTGTTTTGTTCCATCCACCTCTGCAGCCACTAGAACCAGTCCCAGCAGTAAGGCTTGCTGTGCTGCAAAGGGCTTGGGTTTAACCAAGAACATGGGAAAATGAACAGTTAAAGGCAGGCTGCTAAACACTGCTTTGATGTTTGTGAAGAAGGTAGAAGATGTCAGGATACATTGTCTGATGGTCAGTCTTCTAGTTCATGTCTGTTCTCACTGCTCTTCAAGGCAACAGTCCATGCTCAGCCATTTTCTGACCATTTTTTTGCAGAATACATATCTTTCATTACCATCACTGAATGAGAATTGACATCCTTGCAAAATCCAAGTGTTAAAATCCCCACACCAGGTGTAAGCCTGGAGAAACACCTGCTAACACTGAGAAGCAGCTTCACCTCACCTCCTCTTTGGCCCTGTGGAAGCTCAGGCTCTGGAGCAAGCTGGTTCTTTAGGCTCCTTCCTGGTGAGCACCACAGGAAAGCCACTGTAGCCTGTGGAATTATTCCACCCCAAGTTAGGGAGCTGAAATGGATGAGATGAGTAAGTCAGGCCATTCAAAAACGGGCATTTGAAAAGAACTGTATTTCTAAAGGTTTCCATCAGCAGAGGGCTCTAGAACTACATTCTCTTAACTATCGTGTTCCCTCCCATGATTAATCTGTCCCAGTTTTTTTTTTAGTCAATTAACATGCTGTTCTTATGGTACAAATGTTCTCTAAAAAAATTCTCACAGCTGAGCTGTCAAACACTGAAATTCAGTACATTGGAATGTCAGGTTTTTAACAAAGTCCTGGAGTTTGTAAAGTATAATCAGCACTTTAATGCCCAATTACACAATCTTAGCAATGACTTTCTGAAAAGAATTTTATCGCTTTCATTGTAAACCAGAACTGTACCAAATTGTCCCACTCAAGAAATACAAGGGCTTGATGCTTAATGGAAGGTTTCAGCAGATCATCAGATCTGGCAGGTGTGGATATAACAGCTCTGGAAGATTTAAGGACTTTGTCACATTCTCTTCATGTGGAACAGTGGTTTGCTTTGTTTGGTTTGGACCTTCCCTTCCCTTTTCCCTTCTCTTTTCCCTTCCCTTCCCTTCTCTTCCCTTCCTTTTTTTAGTATTTCCCTTGCTTATCCATGCTTTTGTCTAGTGGTTATAAATGAATTGTGAACTGTTCACTCTTACAAAACACAAGGTCTTCATTGTCTCAGCTCATTTGGTTTAGCAGACCCTCCCCTGAGCAAGCACAATGAATACTAAAAGTCCAGTGTAATTTCTCAGAGTCTGAAACAAGATTAAAAAGTGTGGACAAAGAACTAAGTAATCTTTTAGCATCCACACACCTGCTAAATGAAGTCTTAGCTGTATATCAACAGTGATAGACTTTTGGCAGCAACTTATAAATAGACACATAATTTCCATTGTACAATCTGCTCTGGTAACAGGAAGTCTAAAAAGGAGTGCAAGCTTGGCCTGGAGGCAAGATGTTGCTAGTCAGAGAGCTGAAATGTAGAATTTCCAGCCTTTTACTGAATTAGCAACACTATGGAATTTCAATGGATCCATTTTCCATAGCAGGTATCAAGTATTAAAATTTCTTCAACTACAAGCCAAAGCAAAAATTCAATTGAAGTAGGTGCTAAGCTAATGCCAAATAAAACTGAAAAGATATTCTCAAATCTGACTAACTCAAAGTTGTGCCATAATATCATACCAATACTTGCAAAGGTGTCACCCCATTTTAAAATGCTCTATTTCATTCCTACAGGAACCATGAATAATACCATTTCATCTGCTTCAGAACAACACTCAAGCAGATGCATTGCATAAAGATCTGACTTTTTTTTCTGCATCACTGTAGAATTTGATGTATCTTTTCCCACAATCAAACTGAATAATCCCTATTTTGTCATTCTTACAGTGTAAGCAAAAGAATAAAATTTTTCCTGAGGGTTTTATAACTTTAGCTAGAGAGTTAATGATTTCATCAGTTTGTTTCAAATTAAATTATTTCAGCAACATTTCTACTGATAATTATGAAAATTATGTCTTGATATATTTTTCCACACGAGCAACACAGCAGAACATGGTCTACACCTCCAGTGCCCCTTTTGCATTTGACATATTCCTCTTGTTATTGCCTGACTCATCAAAACACTTTACTGCTAATTTGTATCAAAACATTTGTAATTCATTGGTTGCAAGATACTTTGTCACTTTTCAGTCTCTGTCTGTATTGATTTGCTTTGAGAGACCCCGAGAAGGCCACAGGGCTGCTGTCTGAATGTGGATGTCCACAGCAAAAAAAAAATACTTAAGACCTCATACACTTGAATTATGTACATTGAAGTCCCCAGTTCTGGGTGATTACCAAACAACACTGCATCTAGTGAAAACAAATTAGAAATAATGTATTTACTAATTTACTGTAGGTAGTGGTCTCTTGCATCTTGGAGATGATTCTGCTAACACCTAATTAAAAACATTATTTCTTTGAGCAGCAAAATAAAAATTAGATCCCTTCATAGGCTAAAAAAGGCAAAAATCCCCACCTCCTATCGGGACTTAATTTAAAAGAAACAAAATAATTTTTATAACAATCTAGGTATTTAATTCCATCTATTGACTGGGTAAGCAAGGATATCTTCAAACCACCATCAGAAGACATGAGAGAATGAGACAGCACTCACTGAGTAGTTATTGCTTGAGGCTTGAGTGGCTGCAGACATAAAGAACAGCATTTAACTGTAAATGCTGCAAAGCCTTCCAATATACAGTATTTTCAGCTCTCAGCTATATTGATTTTGACAGTTTTATGCAGGGTTGTCATGCAGGAGAAGGACTTGCAGAGAACTCTTCTGCAGAAGATATTGCAGAAGCCAGGAAGAAGTCCTGAGGAACACTTTTCAGGCTGAAGTGTCAGAGCCAGTTTCTCAGCCTTTGGTGAGGTTCACTGGTTTGCAGGTCTGTAACTGCAGACCAAAATTTAAAACAATAATATAAAAGAAAAGACTGCCACTGTGCTGAGACTGGGCTGCCAGCTGCCTGCTGCTGCAAAAAAGGCATAGATCTAAAAATGAGGATAGGCAAGATGATGGCTGTGAAAAAAGGATCAGGACACTGTCCGTTATTTTAATGGAGGGGAAAATAAAGACAACTTGGAGTGGGACATGAAAGAATCTGGAAAGGCATGAAAAATCACCAGTAGTCAAGATGATTATAGAGAAGACAGGCAGGAACAGAGAGAGATAGTGCAGAACTGGAACAAAGGCTGCACAAAAGCTTAGGGGAAAGATTCAGTCAATCCACAGGAAAGAGTAAATTGTTCTCCCAGCAAAGGAATGCAGTGACAGCTTCACTGATGAACCACCCTCCTCTGACTTCACAGCAATTGCCTCAGAGCTTCTTATCTCTATAAAGAGGTGATTACAGCTTTGTTGGGTCAAGTGACATATGGATCAGGACTGCCCAGAGTACAGTACTCTAAGTGCCACTGAACCGCATTAGAAACTGAGCACAACATCTGAATTTCAGCTTGAATGAGGAAAAAACATTTGGAACAGCTTGGAATGAATCCCACTTCTCCCTCCCACCAAGGAAAACAGATGGTATCAGAAAGATGAACAACATCCTAACGGTCCATGCTACTGTTCTTAAGGAATAAAAACAGAGAGACAGAAGAGCAGGCGATGGGAAAGAACTCTCTGGGTGAATTATGATGCCCTACTACAGCTTCCAGCCACATCATGTAACCTCCTACCTCAGCTCTTCTAACATCATCTCCAGCCAAATGGCTCCTTGCTCCTGGCCAGTCCTACCGGAATGTTCCTGTGGAATGTCACGTTTTCTGAGTTTCATACTACTATTAATAACTGGCCTAAATTCATTCAGAGGCTATTTATACCTACTTACTCCTTTGCCAACATGCTCATTTAGAGGTATGAACTTGATAGAATAGACAGAATCAGGAAACTCAGAAGAAGCAACAGAAACTGTCATGACATCATCCAAACCAGATTCACCCTTGTAAAACCTTTTTTGACCGTACTTGGGTATCTAAGGTATAAAACCCCCAAATATTCTAAAAACCCTTTCCTCAAACTACCTTTTGTTTGTTTGTTTGTTTTGTCTTAATGAAAAGGGAGCTACAGCAATAAGAGGTGGAGCATGAAATGGCTTCTCTATCAGCAAAATATCAGTATAAAAAGCATTCCTGGGCTCCCCCAAGCTAGAAAGACAGGGTGGTCAGGGGTGTGGAGCATGACATCAAGGAGAAGCTTATATCCTGCTGTTCAGAAATTCAGGAACAAGACAGGCACTCTACCAAAGCTTCTGTACCTCTTATCTCTGCCTTGTGCTTCTGGGTAACACTCAGAGGTCTCAGTCAAATTGTGCCATCCCATTCCAGCATTCTGCAGCCTAATTCATAGCACGGGCAAACAAAAAGGCCAATGAAGGGCTGCTAGGAACATGGCATCCCAGTAGCATACTGGTCTGTTTATCTTCATTAGCACAAATGAGCAACACTTTACATCTTTGACCACTTCCCGGCTTTAAACAAAATATTTGGAAGGTTTAAAAAAGAACTGCACTTAATTATTTAAACAAGACAAGTCAAATGTAAGTGGCTATTTACTGTGAATACAATAGATTGGAAGGGAATTGTGGAAAATGACAGAAAACCAGTTTTACAAATTGTGTGCAGAAATTATTCTGAGTAAACAGCTACTCTGTAAGGGAAGAAGAGACCTAAGTGCAAAGTGGGGAAAACACCCCGTAAAATGAAACCTCCCATGAGTTCCTTACCCAGGGCATTTTAAGTCCTGCTTCTCCCCATTCCTTGTCCAGGTGAAAGGAAAAGTGATGTGAGGCAGAGAACCTGGCAGCACTCCTTCAATGCCAGCCCTGCAGGCTGAGGAAAGCTCCTCAGCATAGGTACTAGAGCAGCACAGTGGGGAACCAGGGCTATTGTGTTTTTATTTAGGCTTTAGTAGCTTGGATTGCTTGCAAGATGAGTTAAGGACAGATACATATAAACATGCACAAAAGGAGAGAGAAGCCTGCTAAGTTTGAAAATTTCTGGAGAGGTGAGGATGGAAATCACTGAACTAATGCTGGGAGATTTGTTATTTATAACAGATAGAATTGTAAGGGAAGAATTTCATATTGTCACTTACTTTGAGAGAAAAAATAAGATATTATTTAGCTGACAAAGAACCTGTCTTCTGGATTTTGAGATGATTTTAATAGATGTCAGTCTGCTGGAGAAGAAAGTTCCTACTGTTTTAGAACAAGTTGTTTCTTGAAATCTTCTTGATTTAGTTTTTCTCTTTTAGAGAATTTGTCTTAAAAAAGAGCCACCAGAGTACAGACACACATCTGCAATGTGAAAGCTTGTTGAAAGCTCTGCAGTCTGGCAACACCAATGCACTGTGATCCCTTGCATTTTCAAGAAGAAAAGGGTACCAATGCAGCAGGCAAATTTTATCCCATAGTTTTATCATCTTTTAAGCTGTTGCATTTGTACACAAGTGCCACATTCAAACGCAGAGTGCATGTTTTACAAGGGAAGTTGATAGACCTATAAAAAACCCCTTGGTCTGGCCTTTATTTCTAGAAAAACATGCCATCCCAGCATTACATGTTAGTTCATAAGATTGTGATATTAAACAAAGGTAAGGAAGCAGGTAAACAGAAGACATTCACTTCTTCCTCTCCTCCACTTCTGAAATCTTCCATCAGTCAATAAAAAATTTAAATTGGCCGAATTCCTTCACCTAAGTGTACACTATTTGCCCTTTCCAAATAGAAATGTCACACTCTGCTATGACTAAAGATGACTCACAACCAAAATCTCAGTTCCTAAAACTCAAATGATACCAAAGTTGGATTTTTTTTATGTAAACAGGTACTTTAAAAAGTGCATAAATACATACTTTTAAAAGTACATTTGAACATCAATGTGTAACCATTAACACCAACATGTAACTTTTCCCTCCTCTTTAGTCACGTTTAATCTATTTGTTATCCTTATTTGTATAGCTACTAGTTCACAACATTTTCATGTGTCACAGAAGGTGATTCTTCTCCTCAGCACTGGTGAGGCCACATCTGGAGTGCTGTGCTCATTTCCAAGCTCCCCAGCAGAGGACAGACATAGGCTTACTGGAGTAAGCCCAGTAAAGGGCCAATAAGATGATTAAGGGAATGAAGCATCTGACAGTACACATCACAGGAGGTCCTGCCCACCCCAACTGTTCTGTGATTCTATGATTCTATATAGTTTCCTACTTAAAACATGTTGTATGTGAATTTCTAACATAAAGAGAAGCAGAAGCTCTCTCATTGTTAAAGAAACAGAAGTGAAAAATTACACAAAACCTGAGTCTGTCTTTCATGAGTAAAAGAGAAGAGGAATCTAGGACAAAGCTACCTGCCATGGCAGGTTCCAATCCTGGCTAAAAACAATTAATCATTTACCATTAAGGAAAAAGGGAAAGTAAAATTTCCCATAACCTAATCTGAAATTATTTCAACAACAGTGTTTTAAAGATTCTGCATTTGACAGAGAGTAGTGACATGCATGTATCTGTTCCCAAACACAGACAACTGTCATAAATACTACACTGTGCACACACACAAAAAACCAGACTAAGCATTAATTAGTGTCTCAGATGCCATTAAATTTCATGAAAGTCAATACACAAAATATTTGATTTACCCCTGCTCAAAAACTTCCTGTGTGAATGGTTTGAAGACCTTGTTTGAGGTTACTGCAAGTCAGTAGTTGTGCTGCAATTGTCAGGGAGCACAGAATGGCATGTCTTCTCATTTCAAGTCATGTAGAAAAATGAAATACTCAGTGAACCAATTAGAGGAGCAGATGTTTTTAACACCCATGTGCTAGACTGTGATAACATTTCTAGACTACTGAAAATAGTTGCTCCTCCAATTTACTCACAAGGTGTCTAATATTTTCCTCTTCAAACTGTCGAGATTATTCATTATAACACAAACAGGATAAACTTTGACCAAGAAAACAGGGAAAAAATGTATCCATTTGTACTGGTTTAAAAATAAAAGAAAAAGACACAAAGATAGTATTTTGACTTTCATATCTATGACATCCATATGCAATGTCTAATCATGTCAGATTACATCAAAACTAATTGAAACAAAAATAAAAATATTTCACAGAAAAAAATTAAATTAAGTACTGACATTTTCCAAACAAGTTAGGGAAATGCCCTCATTTCTGAGTCAGCTGCCCAACTTCAAATTTTAACAGCTTCAGGAATTTCCTCAAAAGTGTGTATGCAATTCTACAGTCTGTGAAGCAGCCTGAGATCCTGGTCAGGAAGGGATCCAAGTGCTACCAACTGAAAGGCAGTGCAAGTGGTTTTGATTAGTTCACCTCCACGTGGTGGAAATGCTTTATGGATGTTTTAGGAGACAGACCTTGCACCTGTTGATCTAAAAACACAGAACTGAAATCTCTTACCACTTTGCAGAAAGATGGATGAGTATTCTAAGTAGTCAGCTTTCATAATCCTAATCAAAATTCCTTAACTGAAGGTGATGTAATAGTTTCCACTACTGGAGAACCTACTCTGCTGTGTGTATATATATATATATATATATATATATATATAAATTTATACACACACATCTGTGTAACAAAGATTGTTTTATTTTTAAAAAGGCACATTATAATCAGGAAACAGTTTTTGAATCTTGAATAAAAGGTTGCAGAAGAACAATGACATATTCCCACTGAACAAAATGACGTAGGAAAGCAAAGATCCCAGACCTGCACTTTGTTGTGGTGTTTTCATTCATCTGTTGCCCACATGGCAGAAGTTCAGGGTGTTCCAAGTGCTACTCCCACTGTATTTGCTTCAACAGATTTTGACATCTGTTACTGGTTCTTTATCGAGCTTTTACACAAGTATAAAAACAAACTGCTTGCTGTTTATATATATATATATATATATATATATATATATATATAAATTTATACACACACATCTGTGTAACAAAGATTGTTTTATTTTTAAAAAGGCACATTATAATCAGGAAACAGTTTTTGAATCTTGAATAAAAGGTTGCAGAAGAACAATGACATATTCCCACTGAACAAAATGACGTAGGAAAGCAAAGATCCCAGACCTGCACTTTGTTGTGGTGTTTTCATTCATCTGTTGCCCACATGGCAGAAGTTCAGGGTGTTCCAAGTGCTACTCCCACTGTATTTGCTTCAACAGATTTTGACATCTGTTACTGGTTCTTTATCGAGCTTTTACACAAGTATAAAAACAAACTGCATTTTCTCAAATCACTCTCTTCATCAGGCAATTTAGATACATTAACTCTATTCACTTGGGCTCTTTTTCACAACTAGTAAAACTTGGGAAACACAGTTAGAAAGAAAACTAATTGAAGAAAGTCTCCGGTTTCTACTGCTAGAACCCTGCCAGTAAATAGATGATGTTTTTAAAGAAAAGAGTTTCTTCCTAGAAAGAAGTGACAGAGGCTCTGAAAAGGTTGTTCCAATACTGCTATCTACTGCTTATTGTTCATGTTGTACTTTCCTAGTTCCCTTTTCTTCTGAATGCCTGTCTTGCAAATTCTCTTTTACTTCACTTCAAAAGCCCATAGCAATAAGAATACAGGGAACCCTTTTGACAGATTCCAATTGCTGGTCATTGTTGCCTTGCATTTTAATTAATATGAACTCTTTTAGTAGATTTGAAGTCTATTAAACAAGACAAAACTTCCAATTTCAAGATGGAAATGAGTCAATGGAATGGTCCAGTAACTCACCACCCTAAAGTCAGTTTTTTCTCTCTCACCAGCAGAGTGTGCCTGCTGCTGAGTGATCAGAGGAGAGTTGATGGGTAGCCAGAAGCTCCTCTCAGCTGTACTTGTGTCACCCTGTGACAGTGCCATCCGTTTCTGTGGATCTCATCTGACATAACTAAAAGCAACACTTGTTCTAAAATGAATGGGGAAGTCTTACAAGTGCCTGAAATTTTGCATTCTTCAGGCTACACACACACTGTACAGCTAAGTGCTACACTGTCCGTTAATTCAGTCAGATGATTCTTTAGTGTTGTCCTCCTTTTTGTTCAGACATTGGAATGAAAATCTAGACAGTGCTGCTGAGCACCCTGTCAGGATCACAAATGTACAGCTGTACATCAACTACACAGCTCTGATTACACGAATATAAATATTGATTGAGGCAAAGATGGGATACCTACTTGCTAGATATTCCTGTAGCTGTAGATTTCTAGATAGTAATTGTTTTGATTCACAACAGTTTCTCATGTAGTGGGTTCCTTACAAAGAAAAGAAGGAAAAATAATTTTTAAAAAAAGAACAAGAATAAATTTGAATTAATTATGGTGAAAGAGCACCCAATTGAAAACAAATAGGTCAGCACCTGCTCTGAAAGACTGTTTTGAATGAAGTCATTACAGCAACACTTGTGCTGAGAGCTGTGTACCTTTTAATTGACACTCTCTACCCTAACATAGGCCCAGCCTAAGCAGTTAACTTTAAAATGCATAAAGCAAAAAGGAAACAACTAAAAAATAAAAAATAATAAATAAATGCCAAAAAAAGGGCAAAGTTGTGCCTACAAAATGTGAGCTTTCTGCTTTCAATCAGCTAACACAATCGTAGCCTTTATATGAAAGCCTGATAGTCTCATAAAATCAGATTTATCTTTGCAGTAGGCCAGTTCTGATATCTTGACACCTCCCATGGATCACAATAGGGAGAAGTTATTATAACAAATATTTGAGACTGAAAAATTAATTTCATTGGTTTTCTTTTAGTGGTGCACTGAGAACATAAAAAATTTTTTAAACCCTGCCATACACAGGTTTGCCAAAACCACAATTTAGGATGAAATTAAATGACTAAGGAAGGAGGGAAAAGAGTAATTCTTCCTTTTATGGAAAGTTCTCTAGCAATTAATTTTCAGAAGCTCTATATATACTCTTCATCTGAATTTAATATTAGTACCAGCAGAATGTCAACGGCAAGCATCAGTTGACATCCCTGTCACTCAAGCTTCTGAGCAGACAAGCAAAAAGCAGATCAGGAAGCTCAAGGAAGAATGGAAAACCTCCCTTGGAGGCCCATCTTGAGCTCAGCTGTGCCCAATTCAGGGTATTTTTTTCCACTGACTCTCCAACATGCCAGTACCTAATCCAGCACACACCACCCAGGCTGGAAGCACTGGACTGGCTCAAGCAGGAGCAGAAGGTCAAAAGCTGGACTTAGAGAAACAAGCAGAATCCCCCAAAATTACCAGCAAAACAAATTTCCATTGAGAATAGTATTTTAAGAAAACTGAGACTTGCATATGCAAACATTTTCCTGAAAGAGCTTTGCTGTCCAAATAGGAAGTAGCAGTGTTTTTATAAACTCAGGATGATCCATTTTAACCTTTCTAGAAGTGAATACCAAAATAACCCTTCATGTAAATGTTCTGTATCCTCTACCAGACTCTAAATCAAGCATCTGGATTTTATTTTTCAGTCTTTGATCTAACCCAAAAGAAGAAAAAAATAATAATACAAAAAAATATTAAAACAACCCTCCCAAATTCCTTTGGAACTGAAATTCCACAGTTTGACCAGCTGTAGTTTCCAGGCAACCAAATCTCTCCTCAAAGCAGGATGCTGAAAGTAGGCTGTGGCTTGAATGCATCCTCCTCAGAGGAATGCAGTGTGCTTCACTGTACCTCTGACAAGTACCCACACACTTTTGGAGGAAAAAGAGGCATATGGGATGGATAGTGTCTTGAGCAGCCACAACCACATTCTGGACAACTCTGACACTGAAAATACAGCTGGAATTGAAAGAAAAATATGGAAATCTTCCCATCAAACTAAGCTACTCACTAAACAGTGAAGCCTGTTCATTTATTGCTTTGCATGTTACCACTTGGCAGCTGCATGACATACAGCTAGGCAGTGCCAGTCACCCACATCCACAGTTAGACATGATCCAGAACAAGAAAATATATCAGAAGGGGAAAAAACCCACATAACAGAAAAGATTTTATTCACTATATTTAGAATAAAGCCAGTAAAGAAAGCAGCAATATTTAAAAGCCTTGTATTAAGGCTGTCTACATTCTATTACAGAACATTGTTGCTTTGTGCAGCACCCCCAGGGGAGAACTGCTTTCATAAAGGCTTTTAAACGATATTTATAGGCCCAGTAACAATAATATTTGAAAGGCTTTGAAAAGCAGTGTTCTAGCTCAGGGCAAGTCCCCTTCGTTATTTTGCCATTGTGCCTGGCAAAATGGCAGCAAGTCATTGTACCTCTGGAAGGACCTCACAAAAACCATTGCAAAAGAAGCTGGAAAATCAAGCACTTCCAAGTTAAGAAACGCAAAAAATAGCTTGACCTTACAACGGGAATACTAGCTGATTTTATGACCACAATGTGACCCAGTCTTTAATCACACAGTATTATCAATTTGATCTGGGGTCTCTGTGAGGAGGGGGTACTTTAAAAAACAAGGTGAACATGTAATAAAGACTAAGAAGTCTACAAAAGAGCTGTATATCACACAGTTATTCTTTTTCATAAACACGAAATGAGGAACAATTTCATTTCAGAATCACTCACTGCCAAATTTCCACATTCTGTACCGGACACCTGAAATTCCAGGATGTTCAAAACTACTGTAACAATGTTTAAGAACAATAAATGATTTTTTGTTGCTCCTCAGCAGCTCCTCTGGCAGTTATTAAAACTTGAAACTTTGAAGAAAATAAATAAACCAACAACAACAACAAAACAAAAAGTCAGGAACAAGCTTTGGGAAAAAAAATAAATAAAAAGAAATAAAATGCTTCATCCAGCCAACTTACAAGCAACTAAAAATGTGTGTATATCCTGGAAATTATTCAGCCTGCTTAATTATGCTTATTGATACTGTTCTGTCTATAAACCAGAGAGGAACAGATGCAGCATTAGAAATTCAGCCTCAGTCAAGTAAACATCAGTTTCAACATAACAGTTAAGTAGTTCTCTTTTGCATATGACTTTTCATTAAAGTCTTCAGTCACTTAAAAACATCTTTCCTGCAGAATAAATTGCTTGCTTTTTAATGTCTAACCTTGATTTACAGCCTAAAAATCAGAAGAGAGTCAGACTATGAGGATGACAACAATTTTCTTAGGATGCTGTGCCCTTCCCAAACAGGATGCAACAGGAGTAGCTCTGCTTGCACGTTATCAGTTAGAATGTAAAGAATTCTAATGCACTCACTATTTATATATATATATATACACATATATACTTTTATAATGCAGAAACATAATCTATTGATTAATAATTTCATAATAAATTCCTTCAGATTTGTAAATGTGGCAGAGTATTGCTCTTTCATAGCCCAGTACTAATTACATCCTTGGATTACTAATAAGTGTGAAACCCTTTTTCCTCGCTTCTTGATACATCTTCCTGACAGCCCGTAAACCATTTCTGCCCATCCCCCAGCAGTAGCACCATGCCCCAGACACTGGAGTTCGCCAGACTCCAGTTGCTTTACTTTAGGTGAGGATCTGACTTCCACAGTTATAGTTTGTAACATTTCTTGTCTTTTTTTCCTGAATATTCTTGCCCTCAGCAGCATCCCTCTTTTTCTCCGTCCTGTCTCCTACTCCAGAAAACCACCTTTATAGCAATTGCCTTCAGAAGCCAACAGTTCACACCTGGCAATGCACTACAACAGTTACAAGGTTGATTATGGTTTTAGGAAGTATCTAATCCACGTTTAAGTATTTCCCTGATAGTTTAGGAAAGAAACTTTGTATCAAAGGCAAGGAAACTTCCTGGCAAAGGCAAAGAAACTTTTAATTCAAAGGAAAAACTTTGTATCGTATGCAAATAAACTTTGTATCTGTTCCAGCTATTAGCAAACAGAATGTTACTTCCTATAAGTATCAATGAGGAGAATAATCTTCTCTTTTAGGCTTTGGGACTTTGGGCAGGCGGCAGAAAATTGTATATAATGTAACCTGGATTTCGAAACACTGGTACTGCTAGCTTTGGGTTTCCTAGTAAATGTAAGCCATCCTCAAATGGATGTATCACACTTCATTGCTGATATGAACGCTCAAAACTGGGGAAATACAAAGAACTGGAGCAAAGCATCACAGCCACATGTGAGCACAGAAACCGTAAATACAGAATGAGGCACTGCCAAACATCCTTCTGTATCAAAGAGACAGTATTTGTTTAACAGATCATTTAATCTCAAAGACAAAAAATAAGATGGATCTATAAAGAGTACCCAGGAGAGGACTCCAGCCTGAGAAAAAGGGCTTTGAAATCAGACACTGCTCTCTTCCACTGCCAGAATGTTTACTTGCAATTTCTACAAAATGAGTTTGGAAACTAATTGTGTCACACACAGAGGATGGAATTTATCTGAAAACAATTGATAGAGCAGTTCAGCAGAACCAGTGCCACTTTTTCAGATGGGCAGCTTTCCCTGTTACAATGGAATTAAAAAAAAAATATTAAAAAAAAATAAAATAAAAAACCATATATAAACCCACTGATTTTTTTTTCCTAAAATTTCAAATGGTAGCTTCTAGTATAATAAAATAAAATGCAAACTTTAAAATAAGCAAGTGACCAGATCCCTGTCAATATGCATGCCCCATTCCTCACAAGATTCAGACTTGGAAAAACAAGTAATTCCATGATTCTTAGTAGTAGCAAGTCCTGCTTTCCTATGGATCTATGCTTTGTTGTCACATTTCCTTCTGGTCAGCTGAAGCTTTTTCTGCAGTAGGAGTATTTACAAAGTCATTTGCTTTGAGGTTCTCTCCCATATGAGCTCACTTTGCAGCTTTCCTCTTCAGTGGGTCACCTGTGAGGCCATTTAAAAGTTTTCTTTTCCTTCTATCCCCAGAGGTGTGGACACTGGAGTGTACTGGAAAACTCGGCCAAATTTGACTGCAGTCAGTCAACAGGACCAAATGTTCACAGAGCAAGGCAGAAGGAAATACATACACATACACTCACAAACTATGACTCGATGAATCTAAGGTGAATTGAATAATTAATTTTACTACTCTGAAGCACATTTCCCAGCTGTGTAGGGCTCAGATCAGGGCTATGATCTGGAGATAACTGAATCCCAGGAGGTCACTAATGGCACCAAAAAGAAACAACAATAAAAAACCAACCAACCAAACAACAACACATCAAAAAAAAAAAAAAAAAACACAAAGAAAAACAAACAAAATCCCCCCAGAAATGTAACAAGCAACAAGATTTCAAAACTTTCTTGATTAAGGCACATAATAATACATCTTGTTGTAGTGTCTTACATGCAACAAAAAAGCTAAAGTTACCACAAGCATCTAACACCAAAGGGGTCTCAATTTTCAGAGCATGATACCAAAGTAATTCCTACAGAGCCTGAATTATGTAAGCACCTGGCAATATCCATCATCTCCTGAAATCACAAAAGGCAGTTTTGAAAAAACAGGATGCAACAGGAATGATATATGCATAATTCTGGGCTATATTTTGTCATCCACAGGGCTGTAAATCAGCTTTACAGTGATTTTACTCAACTGACTCTTACAACCCTATAAACAAAATAACACTCTATGTTTTAAGCAAAACTTCCAATGTCTTTGGAAGTCCCTCGTGCTGTTGCCTGGGAGCAATGAACAATGAGCCAACCCAAACCAATGTCATCCATATATCCAGCTGATTAATATTGCCATGACCTACTAGGAAACAAAGTCGCTCATAAATCCGTGGTAAAGAGATAAGCCCATCACCAAAGTCCTGGAATCACTCCCATTCACCCCAAATTTGTGAATGTCTTTCACTAAAAAGGTCAGAAAAAATGGACTTTATGTCAGTGATATTTCCAGCAATTGAAATACTCAATTAGAATTTTGAGAGCTTAGAAACAGCAGATCATTTCCACAGAAATGGGTTAGCTGGGACATTCCCATCAAATGCCAGTCAGATCTCTACACTCATGGATAAAACAAGGTCATTTCTGCAGTTCAATGACTTGCTCTGGCTTCCCTCCTTCTCTTCTAAACACTTGGGAAAATGCATTTTCCAGGGATTTACCATCCAGTTATTTTTAAGGGAAACAAGTGATTTCAGACTCTATATCAAGCTTGCAAACAGCTCTCTGGAATGAAGCCTCTAAACTTTGCTTCTTTTTCTGTGCAGAAAACATTATTTTCACTTGAGAAAAGGTGATTAAATTCTTAATTACCCAACTTGCACATTAAAATGTCTTTCAGTACAAGTAAATGTGTTTTTTATAGATAGACGTTAAAGCCCAGTTTGAAAATATTCCCCTTGGTGTGTATTCAATAACTACCAGGCTGCTAAAAACTTGGAAAAGTGAACACAGATACTTAAATAATGTCAGAGACTCCCTCTGGACACTCAGTGATGTGCATCACACCCCTGTATTGACTCACAAACACAGAACACCCCCACGCTGCAGCCAGAACAGAGCAAGGAGTGAGTATTGCACCCTGCGCCCCAGCCTCAGCATCCCAGCACAGCAGGGACCTCTGCTCATGTGAGAGACACATTTATCTGCACTGTAAAGATAAGACTTAAGCCAGCTTTAATTTCACATAGGAAAGTAATTTTGGTCAGTGTAAATGTAATTTTGCTCTATAACATTCTAATTATATTGTGGCATCTCTCCTAAAAGGAACTTTAAAAAATGAGGATTTTCATGTCAGTTCATTGGCACAATATTTACTATCACAGGGTGCTTGATGCAATATCCACTAGATATCCCCATAAGCAATAAGATTACATTTTCACCACAAACTTTGAATATGCTAGAAAAAAATATTTGGATGCACTGCTTTGAGAACTGCAAGAAAGCTGAGTATTTGGCTAATAATAACATTTAATGGTTACAGATGGTCACACCTTTTATAATAAATATCAAAGTGGTGTACAATTTCTATAGTCTAGTATTTCATTCAAAGATGTGACTCTCAGTACAGTTAATTCTAAGTGTTCAAAAACCACGCCAAGATAGCACTGATTTCATCCTATGCATAAGGACAACATGGAAAAGGAAAGAAAAACTACTCATCTTGATTTAATTCCTTGAAACAGAATTGTGTACAAGCCAAAGTTATAAACGGATTTTTAAAAGCATTTGGACACGCATGAAGGCAAAAAGCCAACCAAGAACAAGTAATAGACTGACATAATGCCTGGCTCAGGAAGTCCTTAAGGGGCTTCAGACTGTTAGGGTTCAGGAATGCATATCAGGGAAGCATGATCTCACGTGGTACTACTGCAAACATCATTTGTTTATAAGGAGAGAGACTTAAATGCCAGTATCCCTGCCACTAGCAGCTCCATGGCACACCAAGTGCCACACAGCACAGGGGACACACACTGCCATCAGACCTCTTCAGCAAAGTGACATGACAGGAACAGGTAAGACTGTAAGAACTCATGGTAGGAAATTATTTAGTTCCATTGTTTGTACGAGCAGAGACAAATCAAGCTTCCCTGAGAAGGCATTCTAAAAACACCCAAAACCCCATAAAAACAGCAACACAAATAAAAACACCACCAAAAACCTGAAACCCCAAACCCCCTAAACTGCAACAGCCCAGAGATTAGTGCTATATTGATAACAGAAACATCAATTTGAAAAGGTTTATTTAAATAGGTTATAAAAGTCTATCAAGGAAGTTCCTTCATGGAACTGCATGGACAGGACAAAAGAAGGTAAATCAGACATTCATATGCTGAGTCAGGAATTATTTTTCTCTTTTCATGAACAAGAAGTACATACAAATGTCTCCTGACAAAATCAGCTGACTAGGGGAATACTAAACACTAGTGGGAAAAGGAGCAAATAGCTCCCAAATGTGTAAGACCACAAAAAAAAGTCTGCAGGCCCTATGAAAGAAAGCTGAAGTGCACATGAAAGATAGAAAAAGCTAAAAATTAGAAGGGGACAACTGCCCACATGCAGATGACAAGAGTACTAGATGAATAAGGATAGATGGAAAGAGACTTCAGTTAGGGGAAAAGAGAGATGGAACATTGCATTTTTCTTTAGTGGCCATGAGGGAAATTAGAAATAAAGGGAAAAAAGCTTCCTCCAAAAATTAACAGCTAAGCACATTATTAACAGTTAAGCACAAAATTACTGCAAAAAACGGAGATGGAAGAGATTATATCCACTAATGACTCACTCCCCATTAACGGCATAGAAGAGAGATGAAGAGGGAAAATGAAAAACATAGCCCAAATCTCTAGGAAGGGTTCTCACTCTGGAAAATTAGGGAACTCAGAGATATGTATCAAGCAAAATTAATCAGCAGTTTTTTCAGATTATAGATGATGCCTAAACTCTCTGATAATTAGAGTTTAAAAAAGGCATGAGAAGGGAGAGAAGCATGAACAAAAAGAATATTTTTTTCTGTGGCTCCAAATCTGACTAGTGATTAAAGACAGAGCACTGAAGTCAGAAAACCTTGTTTCGTGATTATTGACAAATACATCATTGAAACCATCTTGCCACCTTCATGATGTCATAAAATTCATCAATAAAATTTATAAATGGAGAAAATAAGACAAGTTTTGATGGAATAACATGGAAATGAAATCTTTTCTTGTATAAGTGATGACGTAAAAAGACCAAGATTTAAAAACAAAGAAAAAAAAACCTGGATAATTTTAAAAGCACCTTAACCAAAGCTCACATGATATTGAAGTTAACTTAAAAAATCCCATGTGCCTATAAAAAGATGGCAATCTGCCTGCCTTGGATTTTCCAACTTTCTAGTAGAGAAATTTGGTTTAGCAATGTGACAACAGTACAGAATGATGAGTTTTAAAGGGCTGTAATTATGTCAGCCAAGAGGTGACAAACCAGTCTATCTGTTACCGTGTTCCCAAGACAGAAAATAAAAAAAGAGGTACTGGGACAAGGGTAAATATCAAAGCCATGATGTGCAGTAAACTTCGGTGTCAGCTCTACAGCTGATTATAGAGCTAGAGGAATATTTGCAAGGCATGTAGAGCAGCATGCTGCCTTCAGAGGTGCTCAGGCCACGTCACTTCAGGAACTCAAAAAACAAATCACATACAGCTAGACCTTAACACAGGACACAGGTCAAGATTTTACCACACCTGTTACCTAGGACACGGCTTCAGCTCTATGTTTCAGAATATTAAAACATTTAAAAGCTCATTAAGGGAGTTATTTTAATGTTTCTTTTACTTGAAAGTGACATCAATTAAGACACAACAAGGTGTAAATGTAAGTATGTTAAGAGTACACTTTGCAAGGAAGCACAATTTTTAAATCTTGTGTATATTATTAAGCTTATTAAAACATATATATATTAGAAGAGTAAAAGCAAGAGATAAGAAAGTGAAAAGAACAGAGGACAACATGGGTTTGGGACTATAAAGAAAGTTTCTCTGAAGCTCATGGAAATATACTGGGAAACTGCAGATAAACACTTGGCAGGCTGCTAGCAGAAATTCTGCCTACTACTGTATTTACTGTATTAACAAGAAAGAGCCACAAAGGAATTCTCAGATTTTATACTACCATCTTAGCAGCAGCAAGAACACTAAGTCCTCATTTTACCTTTCATGCTCAACTTGGAAATCTAAGAATGAATTCTACTCAACATGCTCGCTCCTTCGCAGGTCTCTGCCTGACTGGATCAGTGATCCCCTGCAGTGCCCTGTATTCCCCTGGGACTGGGAAAAGGCAGGAGCAGGGAAAGGAGATCTAATTAGCCTTTTTATTCTACATCCAGTTGGCTGTTTTTAAATGTGACATGTGGGTGCATAGAAATAAAAGAACATGTACATATAATGTTAAAAGAATCCAAAATCATGGTACTATTAGTACTTTAATTATTTTATACTGGCCTAGCAGCATGCTCTATTTCTCTTTGTCTTCACCTCCAGATACTCTCAGGGAGTCTTTCTGTGTTAAGTAACTTAACTGAAAAATCTTCAAAGCAGAATTGCCTGTAGAAAACCACAGCTTAGCAAATCTCACAGAAGTGAAGGGAAGGGGAAAACACTGACCTCAAGTCATTACCAGATAGTTACTCTTTTTCACTCTTTTTCCCTCTTCTCTCCTTTTTTTTTTCTTCATTCTTGCTAGAAAGCAAGAAGCACACACCTCTGCCCTGACCACCTCACTTTCTTCCTTACTCAAGCACTGCTCCCAAGGCAGCTGCTCAGTGCCCCTCCAGTGGAGGCTCAAGCTGTAGCTAAAGCAGCAGTGAGTAACACTCTGCTGCTCTGCCACCTCTTCCACTTGGAGCTGCAGGGAAGTATTCATCCCTGCACAGATGGACGTGGCTTCCTCTGGAATCACTCCTGTTTCATCTCAGTAATTCCATTTCATTAGCTGCCGTTTCCAAAGTGCACACACACCTCCCCATGGCACAGATGTTCACCCTGACACAGGTAATACATCACTCCGAGTTTAACAATGCTCCACTGTTTCTGCCCCCAAGCCCTCCTAGGGGCTAATGAAACCTCATGAAACCACTTGTGTATATAGAGCTGCAACTTACAGCTTATGTCTAAAAGGAACAGAGAAGTTTTCTAAGAAAAATATATTTAATTAAATCTACCTTTCTCGTGCACTCCAGAAAATGAGGGTAATTAGCCCGAATGGGAGTTCAGGTGCATGATATCATTGGACTTCCATTTTAACCCTAAATTTCACATGCCCAGAAAAACAAGGAACAAACTTTGCTTTCCTCTGAAGAAGCTACTTCTGAGCCCACTTGTGACTTCTCAGTGAGAAGCTCTGGAATCTGTGCTTTTATTCTAGGGTCAGCCCATCAGTCCGAGCTGGTAGCAAGATGAGTCTGCAACTCAGAGATCCCAACCAGAGTAGGGACAACCTGTGGACTCCCACAGTGAAGGGCTTAACTCACAGCCTACAGCACTACAGCTCCATACAGCACTGTCCTTCTGTTTCACAGATGGTCTTTCTCCCCTCAAAATACAACAGCAATTTAGAAGAAAAACCACAGACATAGAAGCAGTCACACTCAGGCAGTCATATTCACACATTCCAAAAAGCCCTGTGGGTATCTGTGCCAGAAGCAAACCAAGGACAGATTTATTCTTCCAGTTTTGCCCCTTGGTTTTTGATTCTATTACTTTCTTCACCAGAAATGCTCATGCCCTGACTGCCTTCGCTCAACGGTAAGTGCAGCAACACCATAAACGTCCAGCAACAGAGCAGCCTGGTGTCTGTACACACTGTCACCACTGTGAATACTTTTGCTGAGATTCCAATGTTTATAGGATTGCATTTGTGCATGTGTCTGACCACATACTTCCCTCACAAACTTAGTCAGACCAGAAGACGAATGGGATTGTACAATGTGTTGCTCCACTGCTGCTTCAGCCCTGCACTACTTCAGAAGCTGGGCATGCCTGAGGAGGACTTGTACAACAGAGCATTCCACCAGCCTCCCACCTCCAACCTTCCAAACACCAGTCAGGTCACCCTGAAGCCTTGGGTGTGCTTCCCTCTGGCTGATACGATCATGTCAGATGATCGCAGATCAAGAAAACACAGTTAATTTGCAGTGTACAGCTGTCAGATTAATCTTCTGCTATGAAATGACTAGAATAATCTGTCCACACTAAATTTTTATCAGAAGTGCTTTACTTTTCAGTAGAACAAGCCACCTAGCTTCCTAATCACACAGACGGCCTCACTTCCCTCCCCCCCCCCCTATCTTCTGGCACTTTTCATCTCTGGCACAATGACAAAACAGCAATCCTTTTATATTAAGAGGTTATTTACTGAGGCAAAACACACCAGAATAGTTTCAATCAGATTAGAAGAGGAAAAACAATCTCAGGGCCTAAGCAGCTGGCTGAATGTCTGGAGACAATCAGCATTTTGTTGGCAGGGCTGTGGGTGACAGGGGCAAGTGGGAGCTGGTGCTGCCCCACACGGTGGATGCCCCGTGCCCCCCACAGCATGTGGTCTTGTCCCATCCTGCAGCTCCCGCAGAGGTGAGCACCATGGCCTGCACTGCTCACAGCCCCAGGCTGGCTGGGGCCACCAGATGGGCTGACAACAAAATGCTGCTTAAGGGGAAAAAAGTCTGGGGTTTGATCCCTAAACCTTTGCGTCTGGCTGGCAGCAGGGTAATACTGACGTGAGCGCACTACTGGGTTCACCCAGGATTAAATTCCACTCTTGCTACTGGAATTGTACCACTGATTAATTTAATACATATTTAATCATAGACTCATCCTGGTTGGAAGGGACCTTGAAGATCATCAAGTCCAACCATAAACTAACTCCCCCTACCATAACCTAATTTACTCGTCCAGTGCTTAAATCACATCCCTAAGACCTATATCTACATTTCTTTTAAATACTTAGAGATGGTGACTCCACCACCTCCCTCCTGAGCAGGAAGAAAATAGTTCATATTTTCTGTGATAAGAAGCCTTTGGAAACAGGCTGGTTTGGTCCCTCATTGATTTCCTCAACTGAAATAACTTGCGCATCACCTGCAGAGGGACGGGGCATTTCTGAGTGACCACGGTCACCTCCAAATCCTCTGAGGGCAGAGAGTGGGATGGTGCCCAAGGAGCCCGGGCATGCAAGACCCCAAGGACCCTCAAAAACAGCTCCTAATTACAGAATCACAGGTTTTTCATGGTTGGAAAGGATCTCTAAGATCACCGAGCCCAACAAGCAACACAAAAACACCCTTCAACCTTAGCCACTGCAACATATCCCAAAGTGCCAAACCTCCTTTGCATTTGAACACCTCCAGGGATCGTGACTCCACCACCTCCCTGGGCAGGCTGTGCCAGTGTATGACCACTCCTTCTGCAGACAGATTTTTCCTAATATCCAATCTAAACCTCCCCTGCCACAACATCAGGCTGTTAACTCTCCAGGACTAACCAACTTTCCCCACAGAGCACCAAAAGAAGCTTAAATTCACCTGAGTTACCATAAAACTCCACAGAGATCCTAAAGGTCTTTTCCAGCCAACATGATTCTATAATTCTCCTGCTACTGGGAGGAATTCTGGATAGTCAGAGTAGCTGGCTTATAAAAACATACATGGAAAAAAAGAACCGAAAAGTCATGATTCAGCTCCAGTACAACACAACAAACTGCTTCGAAAGGCTGGCACAAGCGCTCCATTTTGCACCGGTTTTCACCCCGCCCCGAGCCCTTACCGACCCCTTTGCACAGTTCTCTTCAACAACAGAGCTAACTCACGTTCCTGACCCAGTCCCACGGCCCCAGAGCCCGGTGTTTCAGCCCGTCCAGCCCCTCCTCGGGGCTGTGAGGGGCTGCCCAGGACCAGTCCCAGCCGGTTCTGGCCAGCTCGGTGCAGCCGCTTCCTGCCCAAACCCGCTGGTCATGGCCCCGCGCAGCCCAGCACGGGGCTGGAGGGGGGATGAAGGGCTGGAGCAGCTCTGCCCTGGAGCCAGGCTGGGAGAGTTGGGGTGTTCAGCCTGGAGAAGAGAAGGCTCCAGGGAGACCTGAGAGCAGCTTCCAGTGCCTGGAGGGGCTCCAGGAAAGCTGGGGAGGGGCTTGGGACAAAGGCAGGGAGGGATGGGATGAGGGGGGATGGTTTTAAACTGAGAGAGGGGAGATGTAGGTTGGATATTAGGAAGAAATGCTTCACTCTAAGGGGGGTGAGGAGCTGGGATGGGTTGCCCAGGTAAGTTGTTGATGCCCCATCCCTGGAGGTTTTTAAGGCCAGGTTGGAGGAGGTTTTGTGCAGCCTGGGCTGGTGGTTCCCTGCTCATGGCAGAGGGGTTGGAACCTGATGGTCTTTAAGGTCCCTTCCAACTTTTATGATTCTATATGATTCTATGACAGGGGTTTGGACCATCAGAAATCTGTGTGAGTAGGCAATGAGGAATACTGGCCACACTGAGAACGTTTGCCCCACGATGATACAGAATAAAGGACACTTGCCCCTCCCACAGTACGTGCTGCTGCCTGAGGCTGGCCCTTCTCCACTCCTGGAGTTCATGCCACAGTCACAGAGACCCTACACACACCTTCCTCACGTGCAGGTCTCTCGTCAGGCAACAGCACCTGATCTACAAAATTAAAGCCTTCTGAAAAGACAAAGCCTGTCAGCACTGACTGTATGAGTAGATTTAGATGAGACATCAGGGGTAAATTCTTTGCTGTGAGGATGGTGAGACCCTGGCCCAGGTTGCCCAGGGAAGCTGTGGCTGTCCCATCCCTGGCAGTGTTGAAGGGAAGGTTGGATGGGGCTTGGAGCAGCCTGGGCTGGTGGGAGGTGTCCCTGCCCATGCAGGGGTGTTGGAATAAGATGATCTTCACAGTTCCTTCCAACCCAAACCAGCCTGTAATTCTATGATATTTATAATTTATAATCCAGCCCATGGCATTCCAGTAACTGGGAATGCTGCAAGAAAAGCATCAGGAGAGGTAGAAAATAAAGTCTACCAGGGGAGAGAGGGAATTTAGTCTTGTGCAGCTAATTCTGGTGGGAAAAGGCCTTTTTATATGCACCTGTGACTTTGTGACATCCAGACAGAAGAGTTCCCTTCTTTGAGCACATGAAACAGCAAAGCTACAGTCACACACCTGCCATCTCCTCCCGTGTTCCCAGTGGATCCAAGATAAAACCTAGGTATGCAGTCCCTGAAACTGGGCAAGTATTTGAAAAGAACACTCACTCCAAAATATAAGCAGAAGACCTACATTTATGTTTTTATGTTTCTACTTCTCTGTTTACATTTTTTAAGTTTATGTATGGTTTGGGCATTTACATAGTTGTCTCTGTGTTTATATAGGTCTGGATTTGTATTTATAAACGTCTGTGCTTATATTTATATACTTGTATGTTATGTATTTAGAGGTAAGTAATTTACATTGTAACTCAAGAAACACTGGAAACAAATATTTTTTTGTAACTGAATAGGTCTGGTGTTTGTTGCTGAAGAATTTATAGACATCAATCACTTTCTATGCATTTTCATATTAAAAATGCTGTTTTTCTAAGTTTTGGAATTTCTTTCCTGTGCATCCTCTATACATAACTCCAAGTGACAGTAATGGGAATTAGATGAGCCTTTTTTAAAGAACAGAATGAACCTTTTAGCTGTAAAACCTCTAGGTTTATTTGGTGGTTTTTAGCCCCTGGTGATACTGAAGATAACAGCTCTCATGTCAAAAAGGAGATCTGTATTTTACAAAATGCAGGGAGAGAAAAATTCTCTGCCACATGAGGCAGTAATCTTTTGTATTAAGCTTGAACTTGTCTTGCTGTGAGCAGGTTAGTTCTTTGACTAGGACAGAGTTACTTTGGTTGACAGGAGCAGGGATTTGGCTACTTCTCTCCATGTTCATCATTCCATCTCCTACACCTCAGCTATATAAAAGGTTTTGTTGTGTATCACATTCAGGGCAAAGTAAATGATGCAGCACAGCAAGATTACAATGTATTACACAAAGGATTCCTGAAAACTGCTGTGGCTTTTTCCTTGTCTACTTCCAAACTACCAACTATCATCTTATTTGCATTCAGAAAGATTAGGAAAATTATGGTAAGATAATAAAGAGTTTAACCTAACTACTTTTTAGCAGACAAGGATATTTTAATGTGAGAAATGAGGCCAATTCAACATTAAATTTGTATTAAAAAATGTATCTCATGATCAACAGGCATCAGTAGAGATATGATCTTAGAAACTTTACAGCATGTTCCCAGCTCTCCCCTTCTGAGCAGCACTGATGGGCCTTATGGTCCCTCTTCCAGGCTGGATACTTAAGGTGAGCCTGGAGTGAGATGTACAGAGCGAGCAATTCAACTGCCTGGACAAGAAGTCACCCCAACATGTAGAGCAGAGAGATTTTTGGTATACTCCAGATATCTAAAAGAAATTACTGAGTATTGTATCAACCCTGTAGAGTCCATTTTTGGTCACTGATGCAAAATACCAACTGAGCATTAGTCAGTCCTTGAGGCTATGCATGTCTGCACCACTGCTTCTGCTCCTCAGCTTCATTCAGTCACTGCTGGGACACAGAACAATGGCACATTCCCTCTGTAAGTGCTCATCCTTGGTTTCCCACCTCCCCTTCCACCCCAGCAACAAAACCGAAAAGCTGCAAACATTTTTGTCTTGGTTAAAAATGCATTTGCCAATGTTCTCCAACTGGCAATAAAAGAAAACCAAGTGTTTTGCTTGTTTGTTTAAGAATTCTAATAGTCAGTCAAAAAAAGATAGGGCCCAATGTTTAATATGAACGATTCCTTTTGTTTCCACTGCAGGACAGTTAATTGGCAGCAAGGTTGGTTAAGAGCCCTCTATAACTAAGCACACTAAGGCTCTGGATGTGCATGTGTATCTGTCACAAGTGATTTTGCTCCAACTCCTGACATTCTGCTTCTGTGTATCACAAGGCACCAACTAGAATTTTTTGGGTCAGATCCAAAAAAGCATTACTTTACTCTCCCAGATGCACATGGTTTCTAATGTTATTCAACACTCAGGGCTGCTAGCAATACTTAAACACTGAGTGGACCTGTAAAGGATTCCTGGTACAGGAGGAGGAGGACGGGGTTGTGAAGCAGAGAGGGAGAAAGGGATGGGTGACCAGCTCAGCCCTGGCTGTCCCCAGTCAGTCTGAAGAACCAGGACTTCTTTGAAAGAGCCTGTCCCAGCTGCCCACGTCCAGCCGGTTTCCTGGAGAGCACAGGGCCTGCAGCCACAGGGCAGGAGCTGGGACCTGTGGCCGTGCCAGCAGCTCATTCAGCCCTGCCGAGAAGGGCTGAGCCTGCCAGTGCCTGTCTGGCACCAGGGCTGCCTCAGAGCCACCTCCAGCAGCTCCAAACCATCCCCTTCCTGCTGCACCTCATGTCCTCTCTCTGAGTATGATGTCATTCCTGCACAACATTCTCAAAGACAGATTGGTACCTGCACACTGAGTACCCAGTATCTGCACAGACAGTGCTGCAGGAAGAGCTGCTGCAGGACCCCCAAGGGCTGGTGCATCCTTTGTCCAGCACAAAAAGAAACAGTCTGTGACCCAGAAATAAAACCAGAGGAGTCTAACCTGGTCCTGAAGAGGCACCAGCATTTCTGAGAAGAAATAAAAATGCAGAAGCTGCAGGTAAGAACACCCACCCTCCCCCTCCCAGCAGACATCAAACCGGTACTGAGCACACGCTCTGTGAGCACAGGCTGAGCCAGAAGAAGGTGGACACAGACCACTAATAAAATTATGATATTTAACTTGTGTAAATTACCCCCTTGAGACACAACTGCTTGCCTTGAGAAAGGCTTTTGCTTCCTTTCTGCCCCACAGTTCTGTGCAGTTCCCTTTCCTGTCGCTGTTAGCACAGCAACATCCCGTGAATCACTGCCCCAGGAACAAGGCAAGTGACTTCACTAACAGAATCCAAAGGATGACAGACTTTGGGAATGTTCAAAATCATTAATGCAATAGCACAAAAGAGAGCAAACAAATCTGAATTTTAGAAGCAGAAGTGAGGATTTTGATCTTTTAAATGAAATATGTCACACGGATTTGGCAACTTTTTGTTTGTTTTTGCAACACTTTACAGCTGGGCCTTCTGTCAGAGGACATCCAGTAGTGACTTAACCACTTATCAGCTCCTCCTCACACCTCAGTGCTTGGCATACAAATAGCATCTGAGCATCCCAGATTTATTTGGTACATCAGAATTCCACTTCAAAGTTAGTTTACATTGCCAGCTTGATTAATGTTTATTTAAGCATAGCTGAAGAGCAAAAATTGAAACAAAGGATAAAAACATCAGAATAAGCCAGATAAAATTCTCATATATATTGTATTTAAGCAAAATATTTATTCTTAATTATTCCAACTAATCTCCTCTGGGGATCTGAAAAGCAAGGGCCCAACCATTCTGAGCTTAGCTTCCCTCTGGACAAGAGAAAGAATAAGTGAATAAAAATAAATAAATATTTCTTTCCTCTCTTACTCTGTTTCCTCTAGGAATTTCTTCTCTCTTATTTCAGAAAAATGCCAGCAATGAGCTTTCATTTTCAAACATCACTGCAATAATAGACTGATTTTCTCTCGTATGCAGTCTAAGATTGAGTTTCTTCCTCTCTTCCCTTGTTCTCATCTGCACAGTTACAAAATGCACAGGTAGAACAAACACATTTCCCTTTCCCTGGAGCTTCTCTGAGGTTGCATTTCTATCACAGTCTTTAATTAGAAAACTTCTTGCTCCCCTCAGCACTGCAAGACTCTCAGAGCACTTGAGAATCACCCCAGCCACAAAGGTTAATAAAATTTAATCCCTAGTCCTCTGAAGACATCATGCATGATGACAGGCAGATGACAGCTCTGGAGTCAGAGTGATTTCTCTACCTCCCCATCCCCTGCCCCACCAGCT
Organism: Chaetura pelagica; assembly: GCF_000747805.2. Classification (NCBI taxonomy): domain Eukaryota; kingdom Metazoa; phylum Chordata; class Aves; order Apodiformes; family Apodidae; genus Chaetura; species Chaetura pelagica. The sequence continues at coordinate 1,136,365 of NW_009952712.1, forward strand.
TTTGTCACCTTAGTGGCTCATTCTGCCATAAAAAGTCTGTTGAGAAACCCCAGTTTTGGAGGCATCCCATTCATCCAGCCTGCACCTCAGCCCAGCCATTCTCACTGCTGCCCAGAACGGGCACAGCATGCAGACCTGGCAAGGTTTGGACACAAAATGGAAGAGCCCACTCACATGTAACTCCTAGGCAGTGATAAAGCACTCCCCAGCACCGCAAACAGGAGGACATCCAATCACCTGCACTTTCTGATACAGGCTGGGGGATTTCTGCCCCCAAGGTCAGAGGAGGCTGGGAGGATAGCTTCCCTGAACTCCCATTTCAGGTTCATTCCCAAATATCACAGTTCTTTGTCGTGGTCATCTCCAGCTGCCTGAAAGGCTTCTTTTCAACAAGAGAGGCTGCCAGAAAGGAGGACTCCAAACTGAAATTACTTCAACAGAACAACTCAGAGCATCACATTTGCATCATTTTCCTTCTGAGATTCACCACACATCTGAAGAAAGGTTGAAAATCAGGCCCTGTTGCATCAGGAACCCCTCAGCACAGCCCAGCATTAGCTGCAGGACATTTTCATAAGCTCTGAAGAGCAGCAGGGATTTCTTGTGCTTTCTTAGACTGGATTTCCTTGTATTGCAAGTCTGGCAGTGGCTCAGTAGATCAGGAAGAAAGCCATGAAGAGCTGAGAAAGTATGAGATTCCCTCAGTACAAGGCCAGCATACACAATCAACCAAAAAAAGCCACTTTATTGCCCAGTAGCTCATATTCAGAAAAAAAAATATATTTAACTGCAAGATCTTCCTGACAAATAAATTACCAACCAAAACTAGTAAGAATCAAATGGTAGCTCAATGGCTACTACCCCTTCCTCTACTGCTGAGCTTTGATGAATTACTTTTCTTGTAAATAAGCAAACAGAATGACATTATCTGTCTACATTTGTAAATAACATCACATTTTTTATATATTGCCATGAGATACTGTCCCTTTTACATCTCAGTTGTATATCCTGCAGGTGATCTGTGGTGTGTTCAATCAGCCCAAGAACAGCCTCTTTCTACAGTGAAATCTGAGCCTCAGCACTGGGCTGTGGCCACACAGGAGGGGCAGGAGCCCGAGCCTGGGGTGGTTTCCAGCACATCTGACAAAGCTGCTCTGGCTGTGACCATACATGAGGTGAGGGCAGTTGCCCACACATCGCAGGGATTAGCTTGCTTTCCAAATAGGATTCCAAAGTGCTCAGGCCAAATGGCTGTCCTGCAGCTCACTGCCAGTATTTTAGGGAGGAATCTATAACTAAAACAAACTGATCACTTCTTGGAGCAGTGAATGCATCAATGCCTCTGTAGACCGTTTACTCTTGGCTCAGGGAGAGTTCACAGGAACCTCCAGGGGTTTATTGCAGCAAGAACCACCAGGACAGCAAAGGACAATCTTATCTACACATTTCTACTTTTTTTGGGCCTTCATTCTAAAAGCAGTGTCTTTAGAGATGCTGTCTGTGTATATCTGGAGCCTTTGACTTGTGTTCTAAGAGTATGGGCAAGTCGGCCACAGGTATAACGACAATAACCTCTTTTGTGCCACATCACACATCCTTACTAGGGAGAATTAGGATGGACCAGGCAGCTGCTGGACCAAATGATTAACAGAGAAAATGGGATAATCTGCATAGTTAGAGGCCTGTCATCCTGACAGTGATCCTGCACGATGTCATGGAGCAGGCAATACACAACATTATTTATAAAGAATTACAGCAGCTTAATTATATTAATACCATTACATGTGTGTATAAAAAAAATGCAGTGTCAAACTAGCCTAACAAATTTCTTTTGATGGGATTACAGGTATGAAGGATCACAGCACCAGTGATAAAGGAACATCATTCAGCAGGCATTTGATTTACTACCATACAACGTTTGACTGAGAAGTCAGAATGTTGTAACTTGGTATATTACATAAATAGATTTGTGGCATATTACATTAAATAGATTTGTGGTATATTACTTTAAATAGATTTGGGGTATATTACTTGAAACAGACTTGACACTCACAAAAGCAAACTTTAGAAAAGAAGCTTAATTGTAAATTGGGAACCACCATAGAAGGAGGAAGGTTTTAGTCCAGGTCCTAGTTTCTGGTTTTTTTTACTTTACCTCTTCTCCAAAGACTTAAGAAGACTTGAAAATGCCACCAAAAATTACCATTATCCAAGTGGACCTGGCAGACCGAAGGACCCCAGGGTGGGAAGCAGTAAGAAGGGAGTGTGGACTGCACAGAACTGCTTGGTACAGTGCAAAGGAGTTAAAGATATCAGAGAGAATCCAGGGAAGGAGTCCCAGCCCTGACTGGACCCTTATATCGCAGTATGACTCTGGGACTGCAGGCAGCAGTAATTGTTTGTGTGTATTATAATGTTTGGAATAGAAATACAATATAAAATTAAGAGTAAAACTCTCAGCCTGTGCACTCCCTGCAGCTGATCCATCTCCTGCAGGAAGAGGCTGCTCTGGGGATGCAGACTGTGCAGGGTTTATTAATAAGACCCACACTCAAAGCACCAGCCACCACAGCAACGTTCTTTGGAATGAGGATAAGATCCAAAGATCCATTTTCCACAGCTCAGTTCATGTAGAAGCTAATTTCTTCCTAATAAAGCTGCAAGAGATTAAACCTCGAATGTGAAATGTTAGCACAAAAAGAAATGTTCAAAGGGCAGGGACTAAAGCAAAGCCATCCAAGTCCAGCAAGTCACACTAGATGCTGGATAAGTCAATTAAGAACAGTGAAAAATGCTCAGATATGCTGAACAGGGCTATAGGTTTTTCATCATTTATGGCCATAGAGAGGATAAGACACGTCCACTTGGCTTGAGAGGAAAGTGAATAAGAACATACAAAGACACTTCGATATCACCCCCAGGCTGATTATCACAGTCTTTGCCCTGAAGAGGAGTCTCCCTTCCAGTGTTTTTTTTGTCCAGAAGGATGAAGAACAGTTACTGATGTTTTCCCTTCTATAATTCTTTTTAACTACAGGCATTTTCCTTTCACAGAGCCAGAGGAGATGCTGACACTTCTCCAACCTTTTTCTTAGAGATACTTCAGCTAAAGTAAATGCTACATACATGAATAGGAAGTCTAACTAATCATACACCTATGATTAACAAATGTAACAAATTAAATGAAAAACATGTAACTTGCCAGACTAGTAATAGGTTTTTTATGGTGATTTCACTTTTCCTACAAGAAAGTTTCCTTTTACCAAAACTGGAAAGTATATTTTTTAAAAATAGTGGAACTGGAAATAATGTTGTAAATCATAAAAATCAAAAAACCCTCTCAGGAGCAATTACAATTACTGAGAATTAATTCTAAAGTTGTCTAAATGCCTGCAGTAACAAATGCTTCAGGTCATAAGAAGTCCATTATGAAGAATGCTACAGGTTTCTTTATTCCAATAGCGAACTATTTGAGTCCACAAGATGGTATTTCAGGTGTGTTTAAATATGATACTGTTAATTTTGGATCACTTCTTCCCTCTACTTTCTTGATGGCTGAGTTGAATTAGCAGGTACACCCACCATTTTAGGGTGGAAGGGCTCAGAATACATCAAATGACAGACTTTAGGTTTAATCCTACCCTTACAGCACCATCCACTTCAAAGGACTAAGAAAACTCTCATCCAGCTCTCAAGCACAAAGAAACGTATGTTCAATTTACAATAAACAAAGGTCATTCAGACCAAGCTGAAAAGGTTCCAGCTGGTGGAAAGAATCCAAAATGATTTTATAGGAAAGTGCCTGCTAGTGCCAATGTACACTCAGAAAAACCCAAACCCAAAACTCAACTGCTGAGGACACGTGGGCTCAGATTTCTAAAATATTTAGTCATTGCACTCGCAAGTTTGAAATAAACTCTGCCTTATGCAAGAGCTTAGGGTGCTTTTGGAAAGTGTGTCTTAATGCCTCCCCACCACCAACTCAGACAAGACAGACAGGAGTGCCAGCCTAGGATGGGTTACATAAACGAGCATGTATTAGGAAGCAGAGCAGTGCAATGCAGGGCTGAACTGCTCATCAAGAATCCAATATGACACTTAAAAATACTGAGAAGTTTTAACTATCACCTATCAAAATCTATTGGTAAAACTTCAGGGGTTCCCCACAGCAGCTGCCAGGTTCCTCCTGGCTCATAGTGCCTCCGTGTTGCAGAAGGTAGAGATGAAAAGTGAAGGACACGGGTATGCCTGTGGAAGGGTGTAGGCAAGAGGACAGCTGGCCCTCCATGGCTGCCCTCCACGGGAGCTGATAGAGCACACCAGCTTGGCCTTACCCTCCTGTTCTCTGCAGAGGAGCAGGAACAGACTCTGCCTGCCAGGAGCACAGTCCTGCATCACAAGCACCAACCCACCAGGTGAGCTGCTACCTGTCCACACCACCACACACATTGCATGGGAACCTCCACAGCCCACATAGGTGACACCAGGCTGTGATGTTCACCTTCCTACATCTCAGTGCTGCCACAACCAACAGTGACAGCACAACCACAGCAAGGTCCCCTATCTTCTTAAATGCCATTAATGTCTAAACTAATGTTGCTTTTAAAGATCTCAGTGTTTCTAAAGAAAGATGAATTTTTATTTCCACTGTAAAATGACCCAGCTAACTGAGGGTGAACATGCTAAAGGACTCTTGAAAGGACTTGACAGACATAATGATCATGTCACTGATGATCTTCATTTTCAAATCTGTATTTGTCCAAGTGGAAAAAGACTAATTTGTTTTAAATAGAAATTCCTCTTTAGCATTTTAAAGGGCTATTATCTATAAGGTAAAGCACATAAAGAAGACTCTATAGATAAATAACATATGCACATGGCAAATAAAGCACGTATTAATAAAAATGTAAAATTACCCTAATACAAACAAGTTTGGGCTGATCAGGAATAGCAATTAAATTGTGTAAAATATGCAATCACAAGCTGCAGTCACAGACTCTGTGAGAGGGCATATAAACTGCAATAAAACTACAAACTTGCTACTCTACAGTAAGTTCAAAGGAAGCAATGTGATTGCTAGACACGGGGCTCCACGGGACACAGGGAATATGGGGAAAAAGACCAGATATTTGGTCCCTGCTATGGTCTCTCCCACCATTTTCTTTATAAGCTGCTGCTTCAATTGAACTGAAGAAACAAGAAGAAAAGGCACAAAAAAAAAAACAACCCAGTAGTGTGAAAAGTGAAATATTTGCTCTGGATCCATAGCCCTGGCAGCTTGCAAACTGTGTGCTGGCTTGGGCAGGCTGTGGAATTCCTGACCTCTCTGGTCTGCCTGCTGTTCCCAGGCAGGAAAGTCTTCCCAAACCACTAAAACTATCTATCAAAGCCTGGCAAAGGGTAAAGATGGATGATCACATCATAAAGCTTGCTTTCTTGGCCTAGAGATGCCACCTTTATTTAACTGTTTTCATAAGTCACTTCCTACCTCATCCGTACGTCTCAGCTGCTCCAGGACCCTGCCTGGGGCTGACCTGGGCACTGTCCCAGGGGAAATGAAGCTGCAAATCTGAGCAGTGGGAACCCTGCACCTGGAGAGGGACCTGGCTCAGATGGCCATGGAACAGTCTGCTCATAATTAGCATGAAAAAGGGAATCAACAGGAGGAGACAGGTCACCTTGTGCAGGCAGGCTCACAGCCACCAAGCCATGAGCAGCTGCCATCTGACAGAGGGGACACCAAGGAGGGTAGGACATGGCACGCTGAGCACACACATCAAATTATGAGGTTATTACTAACTTATATGAACATCTACCTGTCTAAAATTAAGACTCTTGCAGTTTTACCTGTGTTTTAAACACATGCTCCTAACAGCAGCTCTAGGAAGGGCCTCTTTTGTTCTTTAGGCAACAGAAATGATGTTGTTCCAGGTATTACAAAATTATTACACCACATTCCATAACTCACTGTGGGTCATAGTGTAAGAGTATACAGTGCTAACAATGAGTAATATCCTTTTTGTTTGGCTGGGATCTGTTAATTGCTTTCAATATTTTTAAATTTTATTTTAGATGTATCCTTTCAGAAGTCCCAGAAATCCCACTTGTTTCATCAGCTTGGGAGTTTCAGAGACAGGAACTGTGACCCTGGCTGTGAGACTGAATGGAGGTAAAGCAAGACCACTGGAACTCTCTAATTAAAGACAAGGTCCTTATCAATACATTTCAGAGGCTTTTGCTACTAATCTTTTAGCCAGAGGTAAAGTGCTTTTCACTCTCACAATTAAAAAAAAATATAATTAAAAAGAACCCCCTGAAAATACTAAAAGAACAGAAATTCCTCTTCAGACATGCCATGGAAGACACTCCCTAGAAGTGAGTATTTCAGGCTACAAGCTAAGAAAATGAGTAATTACAATGCCCTCTTTTGCAGTTTTACCTGTCACAGCAGTGCCAGCCAGTTATGATGGTGCCAACCTGCCAGAGACACGTTGCAGCAAAACCAAGCACTGCCCCACAGCACCATGATCCAGATCCCAGGTACCTGGCACCAGAGTGAGGTGTGCCTCTGTCTGGCTTCACTCCCAACCTCCACCACACACCTTTGCTAACCATATTCTGCCAGGAGAATGGGAAAAGCCAAGCTGATGTTCATAGAATCTAAACGAAAAATGGACAAAAAAGGTGTCCTGCAGCCCACCCCATCCCAGTGGATATATTATGGACCAACTGCATTAATGCCCCTTCATAGAATCATAGAATCTTAGGGGCTGGAAGGGACCTCGAGAGATCATCTAGTCCAACCCCCCTGCCAGAGCAGGGTCACCTAGAGTACATCACACAGGAACTCATCCAGGTGGGTTTTGAATGTCTCCAGTGAGGGAGACTCCACACCCTCCCTGGGCAGTCTGTTCCAGTGCTCTGTCACTCTTACAGTAAAAAAATTTTTTCGGATATTCACCTTGAACCTCCTATGCTCCAATTTACACCCATTACCCCTTGTCCTATCACTGGTCATCACTGAGAAAAGCCTAACTCCATCCCCCTGACACTCACCCCTTACATATTTGTAAACATTGATGAGGTCACCCCTCAGTCTCCTTTTCTCCAAGCTAAAGAGACCCAGCTCCCTCAGCCTTTCCTCATAAGGGAGATGTTCCACTCCCCTAATCATCTTCGTAGCTCTGCGCTGGACTCTCTCGAGCAGTTCCCTGTCCTTTTTGAACTGAGGGGCCCAGAACTGGACACAATACTCCAGATGTGGCCTCACCAATGCAGAATAGAGGGGGAGGAGAACCTCTCTTGACCTACTAACCACACCCTTTCTAATGCACCCCAGGATGCCATTGGCCTTCTTGGCCACAAGGGCACATTGCTGGCTCATGGTCATCCTCCTGTCTACCAGGACCCCCAGGTCTCTTTCACCTACACTACTCTCCAGCAGTTCAGCCCCCAACCTGTACTGGGACATGGTGTTGTTCTTCCCCAAATGTAAAACTCTGCACTTCCCCTTGTTGAATTTCATCATGTTTCTCCCCGCCCAACTCTCCAACCTATCTAAGTCTCTCTGAATGGCAGCACAGCCTTCTGGTGTGTCAGCCACTCCTCCCAGCTTAGTGTCATCAGCAAACTTGCTGAGGGTACATTCTATACCCTCATCCAGGTCGTTGATGAAGATGTTGAACAACACCGGTCCCAGCACCGACCCTTGTGGGACTCCACTAGTAACACACCTCCAACCAGATTCTACCCCATTGACTACAACTCTCTGACTCCTTCCTTTCAACCAGTTCCTAATCCACCTCACTTCCTGGTCACCAAACCCATACCTGATCAACTTATCCACAAGGATGCTGTGGGAGACGGTGTCAAATGCTTTACTGAAATCAAGATAAACCACATCTACCGCTCTACCATCATCTATCCACCTAGTAATTTCCTCATAGAAGGCTATGAGGTTAGTCAAACATGATTTACCCTTGATAAAACCATGCTGACTGCTCTTGATGACCCCCATGTCCTTGATGTGCCTGGAGATAGTGACAAGAACAAGTTGTTCCATCACCTTTCCAGGGATGGAGGTGAGGCTGACCGGTCTATAGTTACCCGGGTCCTCCTTCTTGCCCTTCTTGTAGACTGGAGTGACATTTGCTATCCTCCAGTCCTCAGGCACCTCACCTGTTGCCCATGATTTACTGAAGATGATGGAGAGTGGCCTAGCAATGACCTCCGCCAGCTCCCTCAGCACCCTTGGGTGCATTCCATCTGGACCCATTGATTTATGGATGTCCAGATTACTCAACTGATCCCTAACCCAATCCTCATCTACCATGTCAAACTCTTCCTCTATCTTGACTTCTTCTGGGGCTATATGAATCTGGGGCTCATAGGGAGACCCTGCAGGAGTGAAGACAGAGGCAAAGAAGGCATTCAGCACCTCTGCCTTCTTTATATCCTCTGTCACCAGGGCTCCCACCTCATTCCTCAATGGGCCAATATTGCCTCTATTGCTAGTTTTGCTAGCTATGTACTTGAAAAAGCCCTTTCTATTATCCTTAACCTGACTTGCAAGGTTAAGTTCCAAGGAGGCCTTAGCTTTCCTAATTGTCTCCCTACATCCTCTGACAACAGTCCTATATTCCTCCCACGTGACCAGCCCCTCCTTCCATGATCTGTAGATTTTCCTTTTCCACTTAAGTTTGCCCAGCAGTTCTTTCTTTAACCCTTCTGACAAACACGCTCCAGACTAGTTGGTTGGACTAGATGATCTTTTGAGGTCCCTTCCAACCCCTGTGATTCTATGATTCAGCTTGCCACAAAGCATGATAGCTAAAAACATCTTTATTTTAATGTACCTCAAGATCTCAGCCAGGATTTTTTTCTTCTGTGACAACCTAGTTATGCCAACAGAACCTTCCAACTCTGCACACCAACCAGTCAGATGAATTTGCCTTTGAAGCTGCACCCTAAAGTGAGCAATGGGAAGGGCACTGAGCACATGGCCCCTGAGCAGCAGCCATGATGCTTGAGGTCATTTTACTTTCTACATTTAACTGGCCTGTGACTCTATTTTGACGAGTGCTGGCCAATGCTTGCAAATAACTGAGCTCTGTATTTGGTGCATAAAATTACTCCTGTTGCTAAAGATCCCACAAAGAAAACCACCCCAAAACTCCAATGCTAAAGCTTTTAGGTCTGTTCTACAGCAGTAAGGTTGCCACACAAGCTGATCCATGCCAACCTGACACAGACAGGAGGGGAGTGCTTGACATACCCTGAACAAGGTGGAAACTCTTTGCAAGCCCCACGGGTGCAGACTCCCCCCAGCAAACAGACATGTGCCTGGAGCTCCAGCCCTGCAGCAGAGCTGCCCTCCTCTGCCCCTGCTTTCCTTGCCTCCCCAGAATGAGCACACTTGGGTTTATTGGGTTTCCCCCACACTCCTTTTGCTCTCGTTCAACATGATCTAGGCGATCTCCAGTTAAGAAAACACAACCTGCCCTTTCACCACATACAACCTGTAAACCAGATTTTCCTCTAATAGACACTTGATTTAATCACACTGAGCTGTTCTAAGTGCTTTTTCCAAACCAAATTCTACAGCAAAAAGTTGAAATATTCTGAGGCCAGGACACCGTGTGGATGGTTTTTGAAACCATGAAAGGCATCTCAGAATGGTCTCTTACCAATATTTTCCTACTTTCCTTACACTATGCACTATTTCAAGCACAAATTTCAGCTTCTAAAAAACCTGTATTTAGCTCTGTGCAGAATAAAACCTCTATAAAGATGTGCTAAATACATACGTTTTGGCAGCCTGATTCATATCTCATGCAAGTTAATGCAAGTTTTAATGATCTCAGGGAACCTTTGGATCAGGATCCAGTTTGTGTTCGTGATTCTGAAAGCATGAAGTGACTCATAATTTCCTCTCTTTTCCTGAATGGCTTTAGAAAGAGATATAAGCTATTTGGGAGTTCTTTTACCACCTTCAAGACTCAAGACATCATACACCCTTGCAAAAACAAAGCAAGAAGCCCAGAAAAAAAAGCACTAACAAAACGGAAGAAATTATCTCTCTTGTGCTTTCCTACTGTATAGCTACAAATACCTGCTCAGAGCAAACCATCTAGCACCACTGCCTGGCTGGGTCATTTGTGTGCCTGAGTAATAGCCTGAAGGTCTGCATGATCTGTGTCCCACTCCTGTCATCACCCATGAAACACCAAGCCTGCTCAGGCTAATAAAGGACAGGCTATAAACCATCTGGACCTGCAGGTCCTTTTCTGGTGCTTCTCAGAGCTGAACCTCTGGCTGATCCTGGGACTTTCACCTTAAGAACTGCTTCTAAGACCTCATCAGCTTAATAACACCCTCCCCACCCCATGCAACCCACAGGTTGCCCATGCATTGCTCTGTGCCCACTGTGGGTCCCCACACCCCTTCGTTGTGAGCTGCACAGCTGCAATTATGGAGTACCTCCAAAAATAATTGGTTTTACCATAGTGAAAGGGAAAGGAGAGACACAGCAGTTCCTAGATGCCATGAACCAGCAGCCTTCAGTACAGATCAGACATTTCAGGAATTTAACTGATCCCTGGATATAATCCCATTAATCTTGTGTAGTATAACCCAGAGTGGAAGTTGCTTTATATCCACTGCACTTCATTAAATATATGTTGTTTCAGGATCCTTAAAACTACTACACATAAATCTTTGGCTTTTGCTCAACTTTTTGACAAACACATCACAAATATACGAGACAATAAAACATCATCAAATTAAAAAAATTTCCTCCAGGAAATCAATTCCTAAACCATTACTGTTGCTGCAGAAGACCTGGATTTGGTTCTCAGCATCCTTTTCTTTGAGGATTGCTGTTTATAAATTCCTTACCCACGTAACCACCGAGGTTACTGTCTCACTCTGCCCCTGCTTGGCTGCTGCTCCCCCGTGTAGGAGAAGCTGTGAGGAGGCAGCACTCACCCTTCAGCTCTATTTTCTTCCCTGAGAAGAAGGCGACACAGATCCTGACACAGGATATTTTGGTAGGGTGGGTGTTAAACCTTCCAAAACAACTCCCTGAGTGCTACCAGGCCAGAGTAGGTGCAATGAAGGTGAAACCTGGGGTGGTTTTCACCCCAGTGTGTGAGCTGGCTCCTTCATCTTGCACTCCTGCCTGGGGTGGGCTGGACCCTCCTGGGGCTCCCAGTCAAGTCCCAGCAGCACCCAGGGTGATGGCCAGCAAGGCAGAGGTGACACAAGGACAGAGGGTGCAACACTGGAAGCTGGTCAAGGTGGCAGCTCACCAGGGAGCTGGGCACCAGCATGGCTGATGCCTGGACAGGCACAGGACTAACCCCTGGTTTGCACACACAAACTGAGCACCAGCTTACACAGAAAATCAGTCAAAGCAGAATTTGTTCCATCACAATTCAGAAAGATAAGCAAAAAGAAGAGAAAACAAGGGAGACACAAGTGGGAAAACAACCTTAAATTATGTTTAGCTGGCAACTATCTTTGCTTTCAACCTAATTTTAATAACAAAACACTCCTCTCCAGAACAATGTCATGATGTATCTTGCTAATAAGTTTTTTTTTCCCCTCACTAATTAATAAGTGTTCATGTTCTCCTCACAGTAACACAGTGTGAGCAGTCACTACTCTATATTTTATTTCTACTTGAATTGAAAATCCTTATTGCAATTCCAGCAGCTGAACTGTAGCTGCTCTGGCTGAAACGTTGGAAGCTTTTGTAAGACAAACCCCATGGACAGCTCTCTCAACTCACCCCTGTGCTACCACCCTCACTTCAAATTCAGTACCCTCCTGTGCTGCTCCTGGATCTCATGAGTGTACTTTCATTTATACCTGTGGAGCTCTCTTGACTTCAACTAAATTATGGAGATAAAAAAGAGCAGGATTTTACCTTCTGAGTATACCCAGATAGAAAGAACAAACTCCGTCATATCTCCGAGTCAAATCTTATGCATCTGGTCATAAACTCCTTTCCAAAGATTAATTACATTAGCCTGCACAACAGACATCAGAGCAGAAAGCTTCATGTGTTTTGAAGTTGAGAGAAGCTACACACAATTTATTAGGAAACAAATAATCATACTAAATTACAGTTCACAGTTGAAAATCAGAGAAATTGCCTTAATATTAATAGCTTTTTCCAGCACACAATTTCCAAGGACCCTTTCTTCTCCTCTCTCCTCCATCACTGAAGTGCAGTGTGTTGCTGCAACACCCTCCCCACAGCAGCCAACAGAGATCTGCTTCACCTCCTGCAGCCTGGGGGCAGGTCACCTCTCTTTTGGATGCACCTCATCTCAAAAAGCCTTTTGCACTATGGCCTTGAACCTGGGATGGCAAAGGAGTTTGCAGATGGTCCCTTCTGCTATTGTTTGGCAAGAGCTTGTGACTTTGCTCGTGCAACGTGCTCCACAAACCTGCTGTGTCGGGGACAACTCCTGCACTTGTGTCCCAGGGCAAGGCTTTGGCTGAGCTCTGAATATATAGTCCTTGTAACACACAGGTGTCTTCCAAGTCACAGGGGGGGGAAAAGGGGTCTCTGTTTTTCTCTACACTTACTTGGAATGGTGGAAAGGAAATCACAGCACAAGTTAGAAAATAATTGCTAAAAGATCCTGCAGCAAATCTGCTTTGTCCATTAATGCTCAGCTGGCAGTTTAAAACTAAGGGCCACGTGACTAAGCTGAAATGTTAAATATTAAGTGCATTCCAGAGCTGCTACATGTGTTTTTAGAAGGGAGCAACAGATGCTATATCTGAAAACCTGACACTAACATTGTACATTCCCACTCCTGGACAGCCTGTGTCACAGGACTAGAGTGGCCAGTCGAGCTTCCCAGCAGCACAGAATGAACCTTCCTTTGGCACCAGGGCAAGTTTTTGGTGCGTTTCCATGACATCATCTTTTCCACACTGTCTCACACTCATTTTGCCACAGACGAGCTGTTTCCATGCACATGGGGATGATACTTCACAGCCAGCTATTCTTGTCTTTCATTTCTCATCCTTGCTCAAATAACAGTTTTATTTACTGAACATTATTTGAAGTCTCAGAAACCAGGTGTCCCCATGTGACTCTTCATGTTTCCATAGGTATCACAGTTCTCCTCTTGGAGCTGCTCTGCCAGTCCTTGCTCCCTTGGTACCCTGAGGATCCTGGCCACTCAGAGTGACACAGTTCTCAAAGCTAAGGACATTCCCCACTATAGGATGGGTTGTGCTTGTCCCAAGGCTGATGTGTTGGTCAAGTCCACCTGGAGTCTCAGGAGGGTGGGAAAAACTTCCCTGGTGAAAGAACAGCCACTCCACACCAAACCACGACACACCCATCTTCCAAAAGAGTTAAAACATTTCAAAACAGAAGACCATCAAAGTTTCTATCCTAGGTAGAGAACTGTGTTTTTCCCCTCTTGTTTTAAACATCTTCTAGACAAAAATATTTACCAGGGAAGCAACAACGAACTGGAAAACTTCAATTCAGAGCCTAAAGTCTGGCAAATGTGCAAGCTCCTTCATGAGACTGAAGAAGCACAGAGCAGGTTTGGAAAAGTTCTTGTGTGCCTGAAAAGATCTACTTCTGAATGTAAATATTCCAGAAATTCTGGGTAAAACTGAAAAAGAAACCCCCCACCCCCTAATTATTTCCAATTTTACCTGTTCCAGCACAAATGATCCCACTAACCATCCTTCAGAGGGAGCCAAGAAACCACAGGAGGTTAAATGAAGCCCTGGCACCACCACGTGCTGAAGGTTCTGCAAAGTCATAAAGCTCATTAATGCTTTGGATACTACTTGCTAAAGTTTTCAGGACCTCTATTATTGTGAGAGGGAGAAGTCTCTTTGATTGGTGCAACTTCAACTGTTTATGCATTTACTGATATAAATCTGTATCTTTTTATACACATACACAAATGCACACACATGAGTTATATGATAGAGACAAGGGCCAGTAACACATTTTGACCTCAATGTTAAAGTGCTTTTTCTTGAGCCCAAAGAAAGAAGAAACCAAGTCTTCTAGTGCAAAGTAGGTGGAGAAAGAGGATGGACAGAAGCTAAGATGTACCTTCTGGAGATTATTTCATATTCAGACTTATCAGTTCATTGGAGAGGTAATGATCACTGTTCTTTCTTTCTTGTCAACTATGAACACTCTTCTTAAAGGGTATTGTATTTTAGGGAAGCATTTATTATGAAGAACAAATTCTTCGTATTCTGTTAATCTTCTATTTCTGTTCATGCCAGTTATGTTTTTTTTCACACTGCTCACCCCAAAATCAATGCATTCAGGCTAATGGACTAGAAAAATGCAAAGTATTTCAGAAAGGATGTAATTTCTTTTGCCTTAAGGTTTCCCAGAGCTATTCTAAAGCTATAAAAAATTGTCCCCTCATTGAAATAAAAGGGAAGGACATACTAGATATGGAAAGTGCTCAAAATAGGATGAAAAGGATGGGCAAAGGTATAGTCTTCCCTGTGAAGAGTCACCAAGTAGGTCAGTATATAAAAGAGATGAGTTGGGGGAAACATGACAGATATCTATCAAATCCTGGGTGGTCTGGAGAAGATGGGTCAGAAGCAGCTCCTCATCATCTCCAGTGCAAAAACCCGAGCTCCAAATAAACCTGCTATCAGAGAATCATTTTTGATAGCACAGTATGTTCATCCCCCTCTCAGTTTCTCCTTAGGTGACCCCTTAACTTGTTATAATGAGTTTAGTGTGACCAGTCGCAATCAAATCTAACAGAAGTAATTAAGAATTATCTAATCTCAAGCTAATCTGACAGCCAGCACTGATGAGGTTTTTTTCTGCTTTAACCCAATTTACAGATGATATCCCAGTTGCAGGAGCTGCACAGAGGAGATGCAAGTCCTGAGAAACACCAGTGTCCTGGCTCCTTTTCCATTCTAATCTCCTTCCCTGGGGCAAGGCGGTGCCAGAGTGGGTGGAGGGGCTGGTGGGGCATGGGAGCCAGAAACAGAGATAACCATAGGAGAGGCTTTCTGCTGAGACACAGTATGCAATATTGAAAGGTGGAGAAAACAGCAACAACCCAACACACAGCTGTAAAAGGGGATGAAGTAGGTTTAGGAGCAGGTTAAAGCCCCATATTCTGAATCAGGGATGTGTGCCTCAGTGTCTCTAAAGACAGTGATGGACCAGAGCCAAATCCAGCCACAGCCAAGGTCATCCCACTGAGCTCCATGGGCCACAAGCTAAGCAGCCCTTTAAGTCACTGCACAAAACAGCCACCTCACAAGCAGGGTCATCACTTAACTGCCTTGGAAACTATTTTCTTCCTTGGACTTCACACAAAGCCAGTTAAATCTAAGAAAAACTGGGAAGCAAATTATACAACTAGGTTTTGTTTGTTTGTTTCTCTCCTCCTAATCCTCCCCATGGATAAAGACTGTCTTGATTAACTTTATACAAGAGAGCCATTCAGAAATGAAGATGTCTTGGACAAGGACTAAGTATGGCACGACACTTTGCATCACACCTATTGATGCTAAATCCATCCCCACAAAAATAGCAGCGATGATTCAAGGACGCCAGGAGCCCTCGTGCTCTGACTGGCAGGTCCAGGAGCTTAATTCTGAACTTGTCGACACCAACATATTGTTGCCATTATGGATGGGGATAATCACTCAGCAGCAGAGTGGGAATGACATCCCATTAAAAAGAGTGCCTTTGCCTGGCAGGATGAAGTCACAGACACGGGTTAGCCTTGGAAATGCACAGAAATATTTACTTTAAAGGAGTTTTTGTGCATGGATTTGAATGCTGCTGTGCCAGCAGGGACAAGGATGTCAGTGTTCAGTTTTTAGTGCAGCCCTTTTGGAAGACACTTTGCAGGATCCCTGAAATGCAGCTCCACCAGGAAAAAACCCTCAGTGCTTAGGAAAATATCATGGAAAAGCAAAGGAAGAAACCTCTGGTTTATGGCCCTAAGAAATCGTCTTACAAATCCCTGTGTATTCACTGAGGTGTGTTCTCAGATTTTATGCAGACCATTGTTCCCAAAATGGCACATCATGCAGAAGCCCTTTGTGGGGTCCAAGCTGGTGGCAGTCCTTGGGGATTGCCTGGAGACAGCTCTGAGTCAAACCCTCTGTTCTAGGTGACACTTACAAAATCCGTTGTTATTTAGACCATATCAATACGTGGCTACAAATACAAAGTATCTGTGTTCTAGCATTTCTCACATAAACTGTTATTCTGTTAAGTATTTAGTAAAAAGATACAGTTCAAAATATAAACGTTGTCTTAAAACTCCCATTGCTTCTTCCTTTCAGAAAGCAAGAGGCAGTGCTATGTAACTGTCACTCCAAGAAGATACCAGAAACCCGATCTACTTTGTTTTCATTCTTAAAACCTGCCTTAAAAATTAAAACATTCATCCATGTAAACAAATGTTCTGCTCTGTTGCAGAACCTTCAAGAAAATTATTAAACCTTGAACTGCCATTAATATTGATCACAACTAAATTTGTGTGCTGTAATGATTCATCTTCCTGCTCATATACAGGATTACAATAGTTGCTTAATTCATGAGGCAACAAAAGCATCTGTGAATCAACAGCAGCATCTCTGCTGTGCCCAGACCCCAGAGGGCACAGTGCAGGTGACACAACGTGGCTCCCTTGGGCACTGGAGGTAGGTATGACCTGTGCTGTGCATCAGACACCAACAGGAACTTCCCAGGGAGTAGGTGATGGGGTCTGGGAGACCCTCTGGCCCTACAACAAAAGCCAGACAAGTGCCCAGTGCTGTCCTACAGGCTACATCTCCAGCTGCTTCCCAGCAGCTGCCTGACCCTGTCCTGTCCCCATGGAGCCCTGCCAGTCCCCATGCAACCCCACAGATCCCCACTCCTCAGTGCCTCCACACTAAGCCATCTCCTTCCCTTCTTGTCATGCACCCATCATGCACAGCCCCTTCAAACACAGCTGGTCATGAAAGGTCCTCAGATGACATTGCTCACCCATGGATAACAGTGTCCATGTTCATGTCATGACTCTGCCCACTCTCCCATGCACACCAGCTGGGTGCTCTCTATAAAGGGAGACAAGCCTCCAGCTGCAGCAGCTCCAGCCTCAAACGCCAGCTTCCCCATGGACATCCAGCATGGATGAAGCCCCACATCTCCTGGTCCTGCCCATGACCACAGGCATTACAAAGCCTTCCTGTTACAAACCAAAAGGATTCGGGGGGTGTTATGCCACTGGGCAGGAACAGCTAATGCAAAAATGAGTATTTCTCAGCAAAATCTGCTTGAGGGTAATTCTGCTCTCCCATCAGCCTAAAGAGCCCTTCACCCTTTGTTTCACACGCTCATGAATTTGTAGCCAGCCTCTCACTGACGCTCATTAAGAACACCACAAGTTGCTCTGGTAACTCATGGATTTCCCACATCTCCCTGCCCAGCAGAGCAGGGCACCTTCTGGCACAGGACTGGGAACATGGCACACAGCTGGGTACCACCTCACTGAGCCTGGACATGCAGACATTGTGCTGCTTCTACAGCACTTGGCTGTAGAAGACTGCAAATCTGCTGTCAAAAGGGCTGGGCATGAGGAGGAGCATGTACAGTCACAGCAGAGATGATGAAGAGATGCACAATGCCAGACAAAAATGAAGAGGAGCCCCCTTGGTGCTCTAAAGTACTTATCTATTCTTTGGCATCTGCACATTGATCAGCTGTTGAAAACCAGCAGTGATTTCTAGAGACAATCCCTGAACAGTTTGCAAGACAGAGCAGGTTACACTGCAGGATATTTTTGCCAGGAAAAAAAAAAAAAAAAGAAAGAAAGCCCATTTCATATTTGTGGTTCCTAATCAATATCCAGCCTACAAAGTGCCAGAAAGCTAGAACTGCATTATTACTGCAGGAGAAAGCACTGATGGATTTAGGAAAAAATCCCTCACCATATAAGGGCTGTGAACATTTTCCCACTTAAGACAACGTGTGGGATCATATTCACAGACACAGAAATATGTTCTGTTCCCTGACACCCACAGTCCTAGAACACCGGGCTGAAGCGCTGGCAAGAATAAGAACCATTTGTTAAGTACAAAAAATGCCTCACGTAATTAGAGAACTGCTGAAAGCTACCAATTTAGTGCTCAGGCTTGGAAATCTCAGGATTTTTATTGTAACAGCAGCTAAGACTCCAGCATGCCGAGAGGTGAAAAGCCTCACACATGCACCCTACAGGCTGAGGAGTGCATCAAATACCCCAGGCAACATTGGGCACAAGGTACAAAGAGACTTCAGCAACACCTTGAGCAGATTTTGTGCTAATTATGAAGTGATGCTGCCCAGTGGGTACCAGGAGACCCTCCCTGCAGGGGTGTCACATTTCCCTCCCCAGCCTCAGCCCTCCCTCCACCAGCATCCCCAGCCTCCAGGCATTGCTCCATAACCATCCCATGTTTCCCTCCTGCCAGGGTGATGCTCCAGCCTGTCATGCTGCCCTTTTGTCTAGAACAACAAGGACAATAAACATCCCACAGAGATCTACCAGGGATGGAGAGCCTCTGCCCCAAAGACTCTTCCACAGTCAAACACTGAGAGCGGCAACCAGGAGAAGATGAGAATGTTCTGTTGAGAACAGAACATATGGCATTTAAATGTGAGGTTTTTTAATATATTTGAGAATAAAGTGACGCAAGAGAGAAGCAGCCAGCAGGAGGGGTTGGTAGGGTTTGAAAAGCTGAAGACTGAGCTCCTGGCCCTGCCAGAGCAGCCACTGCTGCCACTCTTTGCTCTGCCACCAGGACCTGCCAGGCACAGCTCTGCTCCTCAGCACCAGAAAAGCTGGGTCCTCCCTGTGACAGCTCCTCTCACCTCCTCACAGCCCTCCCAAGGCCCCACAGCTCCACTCCCATCAGGGCTCCAACACCTACTACAGGTGAAACAACATGTGCTGAGGGAGCAAAAGGCAGCCCTGAGGGTGGCCTCTCATGTAACTCCTGACATAACACAAGTGAGGTGTCAGTCCATGATGACAGGGGGTCCTCAGAGCAGTTTCCAGAATGCCACCTTCCTCCTGGCACACCAGCATCTTTCTTCTACAATCTTCCTTAAGTCAAATGCAGTAAAAATTTTAAAAGCACAAAAGAAGACAATAAAGAAGTATTTTAAAACCAGCAGCTGAAAAACAATTCAAGTCAACCACAGCTTTAAATTCCACTTCATTCTCCTCTTCAGAGCAGCACTCTCAGGGGAAGGGAGCATCAGCTCCATGACTCCAAGGTCAGTGCCTGCAGCCCAGTGACTCCAACCTCAATGAGCAGCCAGGAACACTCTGCTGCACTGCTTGCCATGTCCCACAGCAGGAGCACAGCCTCCTGTTTATCAAAATGCACTTCAAGTACCTATTTTATACCTGGAAGATGGCACTATTGATTGCTCTATTTATAGTCTGTGTCATATCTTCCATGCATCCAACTCCAGTGACGAACTAAGCATCAGAGATTTCACAAGTGTGGCTTTACATCCTAAGCATGTCATTGAAACAAAAAAAGGAATGACTGACAATTTCCATGACATAAAGCTGAGTGTTTGCTTCCCATCCCTGGGAACTTGCTCAGCAGCAGAGACCCCAGGAGACCCCCAGCTGCTTCACACATCTCCATCACTGGACATGAATAAAGGTACTGCTGCCCTTCACCACATCAAAGAGAGTTTTTCTGTCCACAGTCTCCTACACTTTTACATGGCTCAACTTGCTCTCCTCAGGTTTTCTTTGCACCAGATCTCAGTAGCACTGCTTTCCCTAACAAAATACTTAGGGGTTGGGGGAAAAAAAGAAAAAAAAAAAAAAGGCATTTTCCTCCAATAAGCTTGAACATTTATAGCTGTATATTCATTCACCCTCAATATGAGTGAACTAAAGGATGAAGAATGTTCTACCTCTTGTAGCAAAAAAGAGCAGGTTTCCTGAGCTCATGGCTTCCTTCCCTTTATCACTCACCATAACTTCATCCATCAACACTTCACTTGCTTCACCTCACCAGAGCACCTCTCCAGCTGTATGGATTTATGCTCCTTTACTTCCCTAATTTTGTACTTGGCTACAAAACTGCCAGCAGCACCCTCTCCTCAGGGCTCTCAGACCTTTTACACAGAGTTTGACCCAACCTAACTCATGGCTCCTTCCACATGGCCTTGCTCCTGACCATCCCATCTCCCCACCTTCAACTCCTCCATAACTTCTAAGTTGATTTTAAGTATGATTCTAAGCAGGTTACACTTAGAGGTGTGTATCTGCCTGGTGAGGATGCACAGTAAAGCACATGCAGAATCCATCTGCATCAACAAATTGCTGCATTCCCAAGGAAAAAAAAAAAAAAAAATCAGACAAAAAGCTACCAGTTCTGAAAGACTTGTCCCAGGATTTGATGCAATCTGCCCTGCTGGCAAATTAAAGCCTACAGAAACCAAGCTAAAATTAGAGAGAGCTGAGATGAAAACCAAAGACACATGGTGGCTCTTACAAATCTTTAAATAGGGCTTAATACAACATTTGGGTGCTTGGTCTGTGCTCAGCTCAGATCTACCAAGATCATTAGTTGATATTATAAACTAGCCCTGACTATTTCTGGGACAGTTTGCCATGCTGCACTTTGCAGGGTGCTCGATGCTGGCTTTCAGCCACTGACCCCCTGGACCAACAGATTTTCAAAGTGCCTGTGATGGGTCGGATGGCTTCACACCCCCTCGTTAAAGGGAAACATTTCCTCCTACACCGGCTTCCAGCAGGTCTGACTCCCACACCACCAGCCCAAGCCCTGTCCGAGTGGGGCCGCCCAGGGCTGGCTAAGTGGGACCACAGTCAGGGCTCCTGGGAGGCTCCAGGGACAAGCCTGCACTCACACGTCACCTCCAGCAGCAACATCATTTCAGAACCACCAGGAAACCTCTGCTGCACGTTGATCCCCTACCCCCGACCCCAGGCTCCTGGACAGCAGCTCCCGGCGGTGCCGGAGCTCGGCAGTTGCTGGTGCAGGGGGAGGGCAGGGGGGTCT
>NW_009952712.1:1157781-1159543 GCF_000747805.2 Chaetura pelagica
GGAGGGCAGGGGGGTCTGGGGGGCTCTGGGGCTGCCACCTGCTCTGCCTCGGGAGCAGCTGCTGGCCCCGTTCAGATGTGGGTTAATCCCCGTTTTCTGGGTCTCTGGTTTCTGGCTGAAGCTGGTGCTCTGCCGTATGTTGCATCCCTGCGTTGGGATCCCTGCACACAGGCAGAGCTTCCCACGGACGCGAACACCTCCCAGGCTCGCCCGGAGTTCCGCGGCTCTGGCCGCGCACACGCTGCTGCCCCGCAGCTCTCCGGAGGGAACTGACATCCTGCCTTTAACAATCCCGTTCTGTAAGCAGCTACCACTTTACCAACGATTTAATGAATGCTGAAGGAGCATTTCTAAGTTCCTATGGGTCCGAGGGGTGAAGAGCTTGCCCGTGACCTCCTTCCCATGGAATCCCAGCAGCCTAGGGAGCGCTGGTCCCACCGTGCCCGAGGGCCACCCCGGGCAGGCTCTCCAGGAGGAGCAGCCTTCCCTTCCCAACCCCTGCTTCAGACCTGCCCGGCATCCAGGGGACGGGGGACAATGAGCAATGGTTGCTATTTGCAAC
Organism: Chaetura pelagica; assembly: GCF_000747805.2. Taxonomy (NCBI): domain Eukaryota; kingdom Metazoa; phylum Chordata; class Aves; order Apodiformes; family Apodidae; genus Chaetura; species Chaetura pelagica. Next base: position 1,158,344 of record NW_009952712.1, read on the forward strand.
TGCGAAAACCGGTGTAATTAAAAAACAATGTTTCTTCAGTATTTAATATTACTTGCATAACGGAAACACACAGAAATGCTCCTCCCAGGTGAGATAATTTAAAATATCTATTAAAAATACTGTTGTAACAACGGAAAAGTTGTACACATCAAATATTGGTCAAGGCTGCAGCTCACATGGGCACCCAGCTAACACGACACATCAGGGGATTTGATGATAAGATCATGAAATTAATACGGTTCTGAAACAAAGCACAGCAATTAAACCTGTTTGAAGAACGAAGAAAACCCGTTTCACTGCTGTTGCATGGAAAGAAAAAGACAGAAGCTCCTCAGGAGCCTGACTCCCCTCCCATCCCCACACCTCAGAGCTGAAGGAACATGAATACTCTCCAAAAAAAAGAAAGAAAAATAAAAATAAAGAGGCCATGTTCTCCAAGATGCACAATTCCTTAATAATGTTGTAGGTTCTGAAATCAGCTGCTCCTATTCCTTTAACAAGTCCTGCTACTTCCAAAGAAGTGCCTGCAGTATGCGAGGTGGAGGTTGCCATGGCAAGCATCCCTCCCTGCTCCAGCCTCTGAGCGAGCAGATGCGAAACGGCAAAACCCACCAGATGAAGTCACTTCTCCTGTCATGTAACGAGGAGGAGAATGCTCCATATCTCATCTGCTCCTCAGGATTATCATGACTCAGAACACCTGAGGTTAGAGCCAGGAACGGCACGTGGCTGGAGTTTTGAGCTGAAATTCACAGATGTGCAAAGAGCAAAATGAAGGGATTTAATTGGAGTGATGGACTCACCAAAAATATCCCCCCAGAACCAAGGAACTTTCAGCAGTGCTTTCACGGACGTGACACTTCCCTGCTCCAGCCTCACTGACATAACCCAGCCATCCCCTGGGGCCCCTCGCCACTGTCCCCCCGGCAGAGGGGGGACACAGCTCCCGAGCCCCCGCGCCCCAGCCCTTTGCCCAGACGTTGGGAAGGTTCTTCTAAATTCCCCAGGAACAGGGATGAACTCATTCCCGTGGCCCTGGGGCTGCCCGAACCCCGGGCAACCACCTCCCAGCACACACCAGCCTTCCTCAGCGCCGCCGCGGTTTAAAGACGGGATTGTGTGACCAGGGGGGTGACAGCATCGGAGACGCATGGCCGGTGACAAGCGGCGATGTCCCTGCATCGCCCCGCGGCTCCCGGG
>NW_009952712.1:1160538-1164132 GCF_000747805.2 Chaetura pelagica
GACGGGGCGGCCGGAGCATCCTCGGCGGGCCGGGGGCATCCCCGCGCTGCGGGGGAGACGCCAAGAAGCCACCGCTCGTGTCCCCCGGGCGCCTCACACCCCCTCCCGCCCCCGGTCTCCCTCCTTCCCGTACGGCAGGAGCCATTTTCATCTGATCATGGAATCGTTCGGGTTGGAAAAAAAACCTTTAAGACCATCCAGTCCAAGTGTTCCCCCTGCCCTGCCAAGGCCACCACTGCCCCTCAGCGCCGCATCTGCACCCCCAGGGATGGGGACTCCACCATCCCAGTGGAGGTACGAGAACCAAGGCAAAGAGAGACCAGACCACAATCCTGAAGAGCTGTCGAATGCCAGCACATCCAGAAGTGCTGCATAACGGGAAACTGAAGTTGATTAGTTCAACTAGCCCATAGTCTGGGTTTCACCACCCCTGCTTAAAAGGATTTTCACTGAGTTGGACATAGAAATAACAGCCCTCCATAATGATTTCTGTTCACTTGTAGACCTGACTAAGGAAAGTTTTTAAATGACTATATTCCTTCAGTACAATTTATAGGAAAGCTGGATGTGTTCCTTGAGGGGGTTCTGCAGGTTTGGGCTCCCAGTGCCTGTTGGGGTCACACTGGCTGGGCAGCCAGCACAGTTAATCAGAGCACATCCTGGAGACTCACACTCTGAAATAAAATTATTTTTCCTTCTCGTTTTAAAAAAAATCTGTATATAGAGAGAAGGAGCAATTATTAAGGACATAGTTCCTTATATTTCATAAATGGTGCTGCAGCTTTGAACATTTTCCCTGTAGAAGTCCCAATATATAGATTTGTTCCTTCTAGTTGTAATAAGTCCTCTCAAGTGCTTCTTTATATATTCCCAGACAATGATAATCTCCATTTCTGGAGGCTTTGATTTGAAGATTGAGAAGAGTGGATGAGTCATGGGCTGTGGTGCTAGAGATGGATGCTGATTTTCAGGTCATCTTCTAAATAGGTCACAGTGAATGGTAACTAAAAATCCAGCTGGTTCTGCAGAGTGGTTAGTGGTGGTTCCAGGCTGGGTGTGTGAGGGACCAGTCAGTTCAGTGTCTGGCAAAAAAACAGCAATAACTTCAGAAAAATCCCATAAACTATCAATAACAGATCTTCTTGGGAGTCCTGGGGGACTCCCAGAGCTGGGAGGGATGGAATGGGCGGGAGAAGATGGGACTGGGCAAGATGGGATGAGTAGGAACACCCCTGCCTAGGTTAGGAGTTGCTAACTCACCATCACTGCTACTGCTGCCATCACTGCCACTGTCACCACCACTGCCACCATTGCTCCTGGCCTTCCTGGGAAAGGGCACAGAGGTGCAGCAGGAGCTCACCCGTTTTCTGGCATTTTGAAGAAAAAGGATCTGAGATCTCCCAGTCCATAGAAAAAATGTGACCTGTGGGACAGGTGGGCTGTGACCTGAAGGACAGTCAGAAGAACAAGCAGGTCACAGGAAGAGACTTCACCTGACCCGTCCCATGTGACAACCCAGAGAGTTACATGACATTTCGGCGAGGGCTGATGTTACAAAGCACAAGTCACAAGCAGAGAGAAGGAGCAAGGGATGATCAGTGCTGGGAGGCTGGGGAATTCCCTGGAATAGCTTTGGATATTTGCATCCCTGCTGCCTGCAGTAGGGCAAAGAATTGAAATTACATTGGAGCAGGTAAGGGAAGAAGTTAACTTTGCTGAAGGGTATGACAGCAGCAGGCTATGATGTCAAACATTATAATGATTTTTCAAAATGGACCAACTCATTTAGCATTTAGTCTGAATGATCTGGAAGTTCTTTAAAAACCTGCCATAAAATACAACAGCTGGTCATCTTAAACTGCTTGCACTCCCCTAATGGGAAAATTCAAGCTCCTCCAGGGGAATGGGGGCTTGGGAGGCTTGGAGACCCTCAGGGACCCTTGGTTGCATCCCCCAGCAGAAGGTGCTGCAGTGTCAGGCAGAGCAGTGCCGAGGTGAGTCAGACACTCACTCATTACCTGATTTACAATCCCTTTCAGATTATATACGTATGTATTTTAAATGTCGTTATTGGCAGCAGGGCATAGGGAGCACTGGTGGGCTCAGGGCTGCCACAGGGCCAGGACTGTCAGAGGAATTGCTCATCCTCTTCCTTCCATTTTGTTTTCCTCCAATCCCTGTACCTGCCTCCTGAGATCCCATGTTCAGGTGGTGCACAAAAGCCTTCCCCGCTATTTAAATTCCGCCCTGGAGAAGGCTGAGCTCTCTAGGTCGATCTGGCAAGAAGTATTGAAACGTCTGCTTCAAACCTAATTACAGCTGTCTCTCAAATCCCTAATTTCATCTAAATTTGCCACAACTCATGCATGACTTTCCCTGTCAGAGCCACCTGTATGAAGAGCAGATGAAGGTCATCCCCAGCCCCGCTGCTAACGTGGGAAATCGGGATTGCTTCCAGGCAGAGGCTCCCCACTAGTGTTCTCTGCCAGTGCAGGTGAAGCTGCTGGCTGTCACGTTCCTGCCATCCTCCTCACCCCAGCACCCACCTAGAGCCTTCCAGAGCACAGAGGGGAGAGGATTCCCCTTCCCTGCTGTGCTGCAGTGGGCTCTGCAGCCAGAGCTCCCCAGCCGGCATCGCAGCCGCTGCAGCAGGAACAAACACAGCAACACTCTGGGGCTGCTCCCGGCTTCCTGTCCTCCTGACCTTTAAGATACTGGAATTCTTTCTACTGCTACAATCCCCATCTGTGCTGCATAAGCAAGGTGGGAGGGAGGACCCCCGGCAGTACCTGCCCCCACCTTGGACAGGCTTCCAGCCCTGGAATGATGCTGATCCCAATGGGAAAGAGAACAATGATGATAAATACTAATCCTGCACCAGATACAGGCAGAGGGGGCAGCTCAGAGGGGAGGTGGTGGCTGGAGGATGCTCGGGAGGGTGTGGAGTGGGGATCCCTGGTGCTGCATGGCTGGGTCCTGGGGTACAAAACAACCCACAGGGGCTCAGGGGGCTCAGGACAGTGGCATGGGAAGGAAGGAATGCTGCAGGGGAGGAGATGGTGGGAAGACCACCATGAGCTGCAGAATATCTCCAAGAGCAAGTATTTCTTCCTAGATTTCAGAAAGGCAAACTATCCTCCAGGTGATCCAGTTTCCTCCTCCATTGAGGCCCCCTGCTACCACCACTCTAACTTTAAATGTCCCAACAAACAGATTCTCCCACTCAGGACTCAGCTCACAACAAACCTTCTCTCATTTGTTTAAAAACCACATTTTTTCCTGACATCCTCTTATTATTCTCAGCTATCAAAAATGCTCTACAAAATGTCTGTGATTCTGGGTGCTCAGTAACTCACTCTACTTTTCTCCCTGTAGGAGGTTTTGGAGTGGAGCAGTTGCTGTGCACAGTTTTCCCCTTCCCAGTGGGACACAGTGCTTCCAGGGCCCTGGGCAGGCCAGCAGGAGAGGACCCAGCAGCAGAAGGCAGGCACAGCCTGGCAGGGCTCCCAAACCAGCGTCACTGAGATATCTCAAAAAGAATGCAGCAGCCATCTATGTGCTGGTTTATTGCTTTCTTCTGATGATCATTTTGCA
>NW_009952712.1:1164330-1251899 GCF_000747805.2 Chaetura pelagica
AGGAATGGTATCCGTGGCAATCAAATTACAAACTCTGAATGGCTTCTCAGCTACCAAAAGCCTGAGCCTCATTTTGACATTTAATCAACCAACCAAACAAGTGATTTGTGCATATATTTAATACCATGCCTTTATATAAATATAAGCACAACCATAGGTGACAGTGGCACAGGTCTTTAGGGACAACCTGTTATCAGAAAGAGCACCTCTTTATAGGCACTGGGCTCTCCCTTGGCCAAGCACATGGATGTTCCCAAGGGATTTCACTGGGTTTCTCTGCTGCAACCTCAGGAAAGGAAAATACCTAATCAATGCTGATTGTTACACCTGGATGGAGAGAAATACCTACTGGGAATCCCAATGAATTAACTCCCCATGAGCTTCAGTGGTGTGGGCAGAGGGGTTAGTCCAAACCCACTCATCCCATTTATCTTGGTATTTTTAACCAGGGAGGGTCCCACAGACAGGATGTTGCTGGTGCCATCCCAGCACTGCTGGGGGCAGCAGGACAGATGAGCCATGCTCCTGTCTGTCTGGAACTTGTAAAAGGTCTTTCCTGAATCAGATGCTCAGGACGGAATTTCTGGAGATTTGGATACTCCTAGAAAAATACTATTCTTGCAGCAGAGAAGCTGCAAGAGCCCTCTTCCTGAAGGGATGCTGGGGTGGAGGCAGACACCCCAGGGACAGAGGGGAGAGGCAGGTGCTCAAGGAGCCCCTTCCCAAGATCAACCATTGTTGCCCACTTCCTCCTTCCCACCAGCCCACCAGCAGCTGCACTAGCCAAGACCCTTCACTCATTTCAACAGCTCTTACCTGCCTGCTCTGGGAGGTCATGACCAGCTAACGACACGGAGGAGCTCACACATCTTACTGATTAATTTGTTTTAAACCCTGCTGGAAGGGTTGGAGGTTGGTGGGGCAGCTCTTGGCAATGGCAGCCCCTGGCCCCCCTGCACCTGGCCCGCTGTGCCCACCCGGGTCCCTGCTGGGTTTCACACCCGTTAGGTGGCAGATTGAGGAAACTTCCATATTTTATTGGTTTTTTTGTCTAATACCCTGTTAACATTTAAAAATAGAGCTGTTACTAAGCAATGGCAGGAAGCAGAAAGCAAAGCCTACAGAGGATCAGTTCTGTGAACAGGTATTTTTCCCCAGCCCAAGTATTGTAAACACTGTGGGTTGACAAATTGTGAATCAGAGCCCTCCCCCTCTCCATTATCCCCAGGAGTGGAGGCAGCAGCAGCCAGAGCTGTTTATTTGAACACCTTGGTTTGCAGGTCAGCTTTTCAAGCCTTTCCACACATTTTATCATCTTGGAGGAAAAAAAAAAAAGACAAAGGGGGAGAATATGGCCATGTAGTGATGTAACCATGAGGGGCAAGAGCTGGGAGAATTGCCCATGGTCCTCAGGTTTGAAAGCAGAGCACAGCTACAAACAGCCACCTCTGGGCCCACCATCTCCTGTGTGTCCTGGCAGCCCCAGTGTGCCCACACCACAACCATGCCCACACCACAACCATGCCCACACCACAGCCATGCCCACACCATAACCATGCACACACTGCTGCTCCAATGCCTGTTTAACCATCCATCAGTGCTGTATCACTTCTCTGAAACAGTTATCCCAGGACTTCTCCTCACACTAAGCTATCCAGCTATTACAAGTGCTGTTGAATGCAACAAGAACTGGTGTAACAACTGCTTCAAAATGAGCACATAAGCTCCAGCAGTAAGGATGAACCAGTCTGTCCTGGGCTGGAACTCAAAAGCCATTGCCCATGGACAGGTGCTGGAAGGATCCCAGCTGCTGCCAGAAGCTGCAGCTCCTTCTGGCTGTGTTCCCATGCTGGAATTGGGTTTGTGCTTTTACAGCCATTTGGAGGCACAAGTTCTTCTATCCAGATTTTTCAGCTCTCATACCTAGTTACTGTCAGGGGCCCTTTGATGTGAATCTATCCATACCTGCATCCAAATTGGATGCAACACCCCCCAATTTTATTGCAAGGGGAATGGCAGATTAAACAAACTAATGACCCATCATCACTATGCCAAGAGCTTTCATCCCATTTCAACAACATCTTCATGGCACTGAACCACAGATGGCCTGAAGGCCACCAGCATCCTGGCTGTGTCAGCCATAGTGTGGCCAGCAGGACCAGGACAGGGACTGTCCCCCTGTGCTGGGCACCAGTGAAGATGCACCTCAAATCCTGGGGTCACTTCTGGGCCCCTGAGGACAAGAAGGACATTGAGGAGCTAGAAAAGACCTTTAAGATCATTGAGTCCAACAATTTAACCAAACTTTACCCAGTCCAGTGCTAACCCATGTCCCTCAACACCACTTCTACACAGCTTTTAAATCCTTCCAGGGATGGTGACTCCACCACGACCCTGGGCGATCTGTGTCAGGCTCAGGGGGGAAATACCAACAGGATGGGGCAGGACTTGATTTATTCACATGCTGAACAAAGTATAAAAAGCTTGGTGAGATGTTCCAGTTTCAACAAATAATTTACAGTTATTTTACTTCTTACATTGGGGAAAAAATCATAAGAAACATTATTGCACACACTAATTACTTTGGGTAAGTGTCAAAGCTGCACAATACAATGCTGTGTTTTCATATATTAAAGACATTAATTGCCAGGAAACAGTATGACATGACTAATTCACTTTTTTGTCTTTTCTTTTTTTTTTTAAAAAAAAGAAGAAATCAATATTAAGTATTTTGACTATGAGGAGCTGAAGCAGCACAACCTCTCAGAAGTCAATATTTCCCCGCTGAGTTGCACTGGTTAAGGACTCAGGCTCAGCAATTGCATCATTGTTATCAAAAGCTGTTATTGGCTCTGTGAATCCTGCTACTGTCGGGTTACAGCACAGGAATTAATGCCATAATAACAGCCAGAGCTCAGGATCACAGCTGGAGCCACCATGCCTTGGCTTCTCCTTTGCTTCTCCTTTGCTTCTCTTTGCCTTTCAACAAGTAAAATTGTTGACACTGGGAAGTGAGTGTTAAATGAAATGCAGGAGAGGAGCTGGACTGTGGTGACAGCAACTAAGGCAAAACACAAGCAGTCACTTACTTTGTTCTTCCTCAGGACCTTCAGGTTCCCCTAATTCTTCTACTTCTCTTGGTAATGCATTAAAATGAAGCTGCTATGCTGGGATGGTGACCTGGTCACTCTAGGAATTTAATCACACGTTTCAAGTGTCACTGGAAATTTCTAAACACCTCAATTAAAAACTGATGGAGAGAAAAGCAGCCCTTGCCTTCAAAGCCTGAGGCTTAGGATGTTCAGCCCCACCAGTCCCTGGGTTAGGGCCATGGGAAAGCCCACGAGAGTGGAGTTGGCTTCAATAAACCCCAGCAATGTTCCTCTGCTACAGTGGAAGTTTGCGTGTTCGTTACAAGAAAAGCAGCCACGTGGGTACACAGCATATTAATATTAAAATAAAGTATCTCATTGCATCAGAGCTCCTGCCAACACTGGATATTTAACAAGTTCAGCAAGTTTGCTGATGATACCAAAGTGGGAGGATTGGCTGAGTCTCCAGGAGGCTGTGCAGCCATTCAGTGAGTTTTGGACAGAGTGGAGAGCTGGGCAAAGAGGAATCTAATGAGGTTCAACAAGAATAAGTGCAGAGTCCTGCACCTGGGAAGGAATAACAGCATGTACCAGTACAGGTTATGAGCTGACCTGCCAGCAAGCAGCTCCACAGAGAAGCACCTTGAAGTCCAGGTGGACAACAAGTGATCCATGGGACAGCAATGTGCCCTTGTGGCCAAGAAAGCAAATGGTATCCTGGGGTGCATTAAGAAGAGTGTGTCCAGCAGGTCTAGGGAGGTTCTCTCCCTCTAACTCTGCCCTAGTGAGACCCCACCTGGAGTATTAGGTCTAATTCTGGACTCCCCAGTTCAAGATGGACAGGAATTTGCTTGAGAGAATCCAATAAAGGCTACGAGGATGATGAGACTGGAACATCTCTCTGATGAGGAAAGGCTGAGAGACCTGGGGCTGTTTAGTCAGGAGAAGAGAAGGCTGAGAGGAGATCTTATTAATGTTTGCAAATATCTGATGGGTGGGTGGCAAGAAGGAAGGGCCAGAGGTCCTTCCCAACCCCAAACATTCTATGATTCTATGAATTGTTACTGAATTCTGTTTCAGTGCAAGCCCTACAAGCCTGGTGTCCCCTGTGCTACCCTGCCCCTGTGAGGGAGGTGAGACCCTGGCCCAGGTTGCCCAGAGAAGCTGTGGCTGCCCCATCCCTGGCAGTGTTGAAGGGCAGGTTGGATGGGGCTTGGAGCAGCCTGGGTTTGTGGGAGGTGTCCCTGCCCATGCAGAGGGTGGGACTGGATGACCCTTAAGTTCCCTCCCAACCCAAACCAGTCTGGGATTCTCTGATTCTATATAATGGATACCAGGTATGGAACCTGCCAGGAGTGCAGCGGGGCCACCACCAGCAGCACTTCCCTAGGCTGAGGAACCACACATCCAGCTTCCACCCAGGCTTCTTGTGCAACTAACTGCCTAATGATCACCTCCATTGAAGGCTGCAGTGTGGAAACAGCATTTCATACCCAGTAAAATCAAAGTCTCACTTCATTTAATAGTGTCATTTTTTAGAAGCCATAAACTACTGCACTTCCAACTGACCCACCAGTGTGTGCAACAGCCCCCCTGGCTCCCCCCACTGCCCCCTGGGACCAGGAGGTGGGCAGCTCCTCATGAGAAAGCCCCAGGTCTGCAGCAGAAAACGTTTTTCCAGACAGCACAAATACTTCAATTTCCTGGGAAGTGGCTGGGTTTAAGTCACTGAAGTACTTTTGGAAATTCATAGCTATAAAGAGGAGCATCAGCTAATAAAGGGATGTCAGTGGAGAATGGATTTTAGAGAATATTAAATTGGCATCAAAAGGTGCTGAGACGTGAGGGATTCCCACTCCACAAGCAAAGGGGAATAGCCATTTCTGCCTGAGGGCAGAGTTGCTCTCCCTGTGCTCATTTGCCCTCCTTATTCATTTTTCTTTTCTATACCCATTATTTGCTAGTCAGATGGTAAAGGACAGTCAGATAACTGTACAGAAAAGGGCATATCTGAGGATGATCTTGTCCCTTGTCAACCTCTCTCACAATGATTAGGAGGGAGGTTTGGGTGAGATGTAGAGTGAGTTACATCTGCAGGCAGAGAACAAAAATCATACTGCGGGTGGACTTGTCTTTCCATGGTGATGAGAGGGTCCTTGTTCTTCAGGAAAGAGTGTTTCATGGGTCCTTGCTCAAATTCAATTGCACATTTTCTTCTGCCTTAATTTTCTGCTACTGATTAAGCTGAACATTGCCTAAAAGCCTGGAATAGCAGAGAGATCTCACACTTCCCAGTATCTGCTGCATCTTTCCAACACAGCACTAGGAACAGCAATTTTAGGAGTTTTAGATCTTACAGGAAGAAGGCTGCAATTGCCAATTTTTTTTTTAATTATTATTTTTTTCTCCTACAGACAGTTTCTCCCTACAGTTCTGCACATCAGATTTCCCAAGAGGATCAGATTTTAATTCTTAATCATAAGTGACCCAGACAACTTTCCATTGCTTCCCTCATTGCTCCCACTGTGGTGGAGTTCCCCAAAGTTTGAGGTATTTTCCAAAACTTGAAAGTGCTGAACTTCTGAAACAGTAGCTGGGGAAACAAAAAATCGGAAGTGGCTTCTCTTATTTTTGATTTGTGTTTGGATTTTTTTGGAAGCTGGGAAGGGACTCACTTCCCCAGATTTTACTATCTAGAAGCAAAATATCTAATAGAGGAGAGAAACATCAACAGAGGAGTGAACACCCCCAGGGAATTCACCCTGACCCAGAGCAAGGGTCTTTCATCACCATCATCAAATGGTTTGGGATGGAAGGGATCTTAAAGATCATCTAGATTCAACCCCCTGCATGAGCAGGGACACCTCCCACAAGACCAGGTTGCTCAGAGCCCTATCTAACTTGTTCCTGAATATTTCCAGGGATGGGGCAGCCACAACTTCTGTGGACAACCAGTGTCTCACCACTCTCACAGCATTTCCTCCTAATGTCTAATCAAAATCTCCTCTCTCCTGAGTCAAACTGTGACACCTCTCTTCAATTTTTAGTCCATTCCCCCTTGTCTTCTCACTACAAGTCTATGTCCCAAGTCCCTCCCCAGCTTTCCTGTAGCCCCTCCAGGCACTGGAAGGTTCTCTAAGGTCTCCTTGGAGCCTTCTCTTCTCCAGGCTGAACACTCCAACTCTCTCAGCCTGTCTCCACAGCAGAGGTGCTCCAGCCCTCTGATCATCTTCATGGCTTCCTCTGAACTTGCTCCAGGAGCTCCATGTCCTTCTGTCATCTCCGTAGAGCCCTGTTCTTCCCTGCTGACAGCTGGTCAGTCTGGGTGGCTTGGACAACCTACATGGTTTGGGCTACCCTCCTGGGTTGGGCCACCTTCCTGGGTTGGGCAATCTGCCTGGTTTCAAGAGCTGTGTTGAGTGGAGGTAAAGCTTCTCCCTGGCCATTCCTGGGCTCCTCTGATAGCCCTGAGTATAGACCCTGACTCTTGATGCTTTGGTGCAATGGCTGCTTCATAAGACTTTCATGGGTCTCAGAATCTCTGAGAAGCCAAGACCAGCACTGGTAGAGATGTAGAAAAAATGAAGCTAAAAACTAAGAGAAATTGGAAAAATACCTGCACTTTCAGTAGATATTTGAGAACTGGGTTTTAAATCTTTGTCAGCTGCAGGAGCTCTCCCAAAGCCTGTATTGATTTATGGCAGCTCAGGTTTTGTACTTTGTCTTTATGACAAGACTTAGGATAAAGTCTCCCCTCACTACAATCACTATCACAGCCAGAGTTAGAATAAGGGAGAAATAGCATCAAATACAATAAATGACATTTTCAATTAGCCAAGGCTTTGCAGAGGAAGGAAGCAGCTTAGAACTGATAGATCTGCTGGAGAAAATGGGGGGAAAAGTGTGGCTCATGGCAATAAAAATGATAAGATGCAACTGGAGCAGCCCAGGTTTTAAAAAGTCATACATTAAATTATCAAAAAGAATGATAGATTTGTCCATACTTTGTGCTCTTTTGTGTCAAAATAATTATGCACAGCAGCAGAAAAGCAGCTTCTTTCCCTGACACCTTTGGTTTCCTATAGTGAACCAGCCCCAGCTTTGGTGCAGCTCAGCTGATCCTAATAGCTGGTGGGAAGGGAATAACACCTCGGTCTCTTTTCATGTGCAGCAGCAGGATTTCTGGCACTCAGTTAAACTGAGGAATTCAGATTGGGCACTGTAATTGGGCAACTCCAGGGGCTGGATGAGCAAGGCTATATGCCAGCTAAATGCAATCACTTCACTGCTCTGAACGAGTGTATGACTTGCATTAGGTTGCTAAATTATTAAATATAGTAACACTGAGCCAGTTAGTGCAGGTAAAGGAGGAAAGAAAGATGAAGGGATGAGCAAATGATTCACCTATCAGATTCTTCATCTCCTTCTTTTGCCAACCAGACTGGGTTTGGGTTTGTTGGGGTTTTTTTGGAATCTAAAAAGTCCTTGAGTTCAGCTTATAGGCTGCAAAAGTTTGATTGGGATGACCTGGATTCATTAACACTCTAAACCCCTTCTGCTTCATTATAAACAAGTTTATAATTTGGGAAAAGAACAGGGAAAAGACATGGAAGGGAAGTGTAGGGTGAGCTCTGTGTCAGAACCATGTTGTTTCCTGAGGAACCTCTGAGAGACAAGAGGCAGAGCCATCCCCACCTGCCAGGGTGGCAAGGGGGCTTCATGGACCCCCAATCCAAGGAAAAAGGGTCTGCTGCCTCCAGGGAGGGGTCCCACAGCCACCATCAGAGAAACCAAGTCCTGGCTGGAGACTGCCAGCTGTGGCCTGGGTAAAAAGCAGATTGAACAAAGTGATGTCTTGAAAGCAGACCTATTTTTCTGAAAATTTGCACTGTGCTCTGTTGGCAGCTCCTGTTTGATGAATTTCTCTTCAAGTAAAAAATGGAGCAATAAGAGAATTCAAAACATCCATTGAAGTTTGCTGCTGGATACTTAATTTAGGGCACATGTGCCCACAGTGGATTCAACGTGCCCCCACAAAGCAGACCTTCTGCCTCCCAAATGGCAGGTTCTCCAGGACAGGTTACATTTATCACAAAGCTGGCCCCAAAGTGCTGAAATCTGTCCCTGGGACCACCAAGGTCTGCTGAAAGACCAAGCATCCTCCTTATTCCCAGCACCCATGAGGAGTTCACACTTGTTGGCATTCAGGTTGTGGCTCTGAATGCTGGATTTGGTGTGCAAGCTGAAAAGCTGTGAGCCTGGCACCAGGAGCATTCCCTGCTTTTCCAACGATGGTCCAAGGGCAGGCAGCCCCACTCTGCCCATGGGAGGGAGGGAAGGATGAGGGTGACTGTGCTGTGGTCAGCCCTGCCCCTGTGGGTTGTCAGGACTCTCTGCTTTTCTGTGTTTATTTTTATATCTGGATTTTTGGTGTTTCAAAGGTCCTGGGCAGAGCTGCTGTTGGGTCGGGGTTGGTTTGTGCTGATGTGGCTGAGGTGGGATCCCCGTGTCCCTTGGCTCTTCCCCACTCATTGAGGGTGCTGCTGTGTTTCTCTTTATGAGGCTCCCTGTTCCTTCCTCCCCTCAGCAGGGGAGGCAGCTCTCCATGATTTATAAATAACCTTTCTTGTCCAGGCTCTAGGACAGAAACAGTGAAAAACTTAAGTTAAAAATTTATTTTCTTTGAGGAAAAATGAGCAAGTGAATGTGGAAAGAGATTGTCTCTTGCATTAGCTGCTCCATGTTCCCAACCTGTCACCAGGGACGTGCTGCACATGTATCCTGGCCGGGGGGCAGACGACGTGAGGAGTACAAAGAGTGTGAAGCCTCATTTTTCATCTCCTTTTACATTTACACAGTCCTTCTTACATAGTTGCATCTTGAGACACTGCAATCTCTGTAAGCAAGGGCCTGAGTCCTTTGGTGCTGCAGCAAAGCTTTTTCCATCCCACCTCAGGAAAGAAGGAGGCTGGAGCCTGGTCCCTTGGAGTGACACCTCTATCACAAAAGCAAAATGGTGTTTTCAGGAGGGCTGGTCTGTGCTCTCCCATGGGGCCCATCCATGAGACTCAGGGTTCACAGAGAAGGTCCTGGTGGCTGCACAGCACGTTCAAGCACCAGGCTGTGGGTACACCCACCCATCAGGACATGTGGGTGGTTTCTGAAGACCAAGCTCCTGCCAGGAGGTCGCAGGTGTAAAGCTGCCTCTGTCTGCAGCAGATTGTGCTCTTGCTGCCAACAGCTTTTAGTTTGATGGCACCAACTCTATCTGCTTCCTGCCCCTCAGCTTCTTCCATGCTCTCCTGCTCTTCCACCCCAATAGGCAGGGCTCTGTGTAGAGCACAACCTTCACTGCACTCAGGTAGCCATCATTGCTATGGCTTTCCCCGAAGCAGCTCCATTTGTTGAGGCACAATGAGCATGAGCTTGTACCCCCAGGCCAGGCAGCTGCTGTGAGCCTGTCAGTGTATCTGGGCCTTTGAGACCACGACTCTCTCGGGGGGAACTGCTGGTGCAGTCAGACACGTGTCTTGCTGGGAGGACTTAAGTGGTGTCTCCACAGGCAGTTGTGAGCAGATGCAAGATCTTGTGTTACCTGCAGGTGAGAAGCCACAAGTTCTGTTCCTGCAACAAGCCATTTTGAGCAGCCCTTTTCTATCCTCAGTGGAGCTGGGAGTGGTGGCAGCTCTGTGGTGCTCCTGTGAACACCCCCACATAAACACCTTCTCCTCAGGTGGGAAAAATGGCCAAGGGCTGTTTGGAGAAGGGTTTCTCTAGAAACCCTCCTGATTGCACTGGCTTTGGAGATCATGATTCTGGTCAGCCTTGACAAGACAAAGGTCATATGTAGCTCCAGAACTGTTCCTGGAGATCTTCCAATTCAATTTATCTCCCTTAATTTTTTACACAAAACACTTATTCTTAATTTCCAAACAACCAAGGTGATCCCTCTGCTTCCTGGCCCTTACGAGGACGACTCAGAAGGTTCCCCTGTTTAGTGGGACTTCCTCCCGTTTAGTGGATAAGGGAAGGGCTGGGGATGTCATTCACCTGGACTGTAGGAAGGCCTTCGACACGGTTTCCCACAGCATTCTCCTGGAGACACTGGCCAAATATGGCTTAGACTGGTGTACACCTTACACCCTGGCCCCCCATCCCAGCTTTGGGGGAGTGGATATGGCCCCCACTTCTGGCAGGGCCAGGAATGGGGTGTGCAGGGATCAGGCTGCCACAAGAAAACTCCTCCAGCCACCCAGAAGCAAGAGAGACTAGAAAAGCTGCCTGGGAAGGACTGTGCTACACAGAATGTTTCAGTATCTCCTGCCCTCCACCGGGAATGCACGACAGCTTTTGACGTGAGCCAGCATGCCAGAATCAGCAGAAGACAACACTCCAGGGACATCTAGTCTCCTGTCACTGCAGTTATAAAGGTAAAATCAAGCAGACATGGAGCTCATGCTTGATTTAAACACAACATCAGAAGCGGAGAGGAGAGGAAAATGCTCTTAGTTTATGGCATTTAGCCACCTATCAACAGCTTTAATGCACTCCTAGATTTGCTTTGCCTTTGTGCCAGTGGTGACACGTTCCTGTTCATTCAGGACTTAGCCCTGCAGACATAACCAGGAGGTTTCTGAGGAGGGCTTTGCCCTCCTACTGCCCGAGAAGGGCTGCCCCTCCACCTCTGCCCCATGCCAGGCTGCCCGTCCTTCAGGGTCCCACCAGGGCACCCCGCAGGCATGCACCCACCAGAGCCCCAGGAGACAGGTCCCAGGGGCCTGTGCTGCTGTGTCCCTGGGGGGTGGGTTGTGTGAGGGGGCTGGGAGCAGCTCTGTGCCGCAGGATGGGATGTGCTGGGCTGGGCTGTCCCGGTTGCTGCGGGGAGCGCGGTAGCCATGGGAACGCGGCAGGTCTGGATGCTTTATTACCGCCCCGGTCCCTCTGCTGCCGCTCCAGGAACGGCTCCTCCCTGCTCCAAGCAGCTCAGCACACTCCCCGCAAAATGCCGAGGGGGAGGATGCTATAGCCCTGCGTGCTGGGATGGACACCCAGACACAAGGGGATGGACAGACAGACACGGTGTGATGGACACACAAAGCCCAAGGTCTCCATCTGTGCACCCATGGCACCCACTGCCTGCAGCCAGCTTCACCAACACTTGGATCCTACAACCTCCCAGCCTTTGGCCAGCAGAGACATGATATTCTCATGTCCCTTGGATCTGGCCAAGAGAGGGTCCAAAGGGGACAGAAAGGACTGGCAGAGAGGAAAGACAGACAGGCACAAATCGAGGCTGGAAATGCAGCAGCCATCAGCATCCCCTAGTAGAGCCTGAGCCTCTGGGACCTGCTGCTTAATACATGCTTGGAGCTTTAATGGAGTCCAACAGCTCAAGTGTCAGCATGGAGATGGGGCAGGACAAGCCAAAGGAGAGGAAAGGGAAAGCACAGGGACAGGAAAAAAGAGCAGTAGCTGTAGAGATGTGCAGCTGGGATGCCTGAGGGGGCACAGCAGCTGGTAACTGAGTTCTATGTAGAAACTCTCAAGAGAGCTGGTTTATGATTTCTGGACAGTTTCCTTCACCATGAGATGTTCTGGAGAACTATCACACCTAAACTGAGCCAAGCACAGGAGAGCTCTGCAAAAGGATCAGTTCTGAGCAGCACCCAGTGCTGCACGGTCCCTTGCCCCAAAGGGACAGGGCATTGGTGTTCCCAGTGACACAGAAAAGCTCTTTTATAGGATGAGTCGTTGCTAAGTCAAACCTTTACGTCTCCTAATGAAAGGGCTTTTGGAGCCACCACCTGGAAAGGAGTGGGAGTGGGATGGGACAGGGCGGGCAGCTTTCCCCAACCCTGGGGGTCACCATCCTCAGGCGATTACCATTGCAAGAGTTCCCTGCAAGGAAAGGAATATTTTCTTCACACCTATCTAAATTTGGCTGCAAGTTTTACAAGCAGTAAGTGGCCCCAACAGAGCCTTAATGTGTTATCCTGATGAGCTGGCTTGGTGCAGTTCCCCTGGGACTGCCAACCAGCTGGTGAACCCTGGTGCTCCAGATTCAGAAAGCTCTGGGGGTAGGAATCATGTCCTACGGAGAGACTCTGCTTGCTCCCAGCAGATGTGGGCACTGCCTGAAAAACCAGCTCCTCCCCTTGGCGTTGCTGACAAATGAGGGATGTGAGCTCAGGTACGTGCTGTACAAACATACTCCTTGGAAACCCCACAGCTGGAGAGATGACAGTGTCCTTCTAAACTTGCTCTCCATGACTCTGCTGCCTCAGGAAACCACAGGAGCTGACATCTAATCACATTTCAACCCTCAGTTTGGGGTTTTTTTCTTTAAGTCTTACTTGGTTCCCTCTGAGGCTGCCAGATGACAGCCACCACCTTCCTGGAGCACAGCCAGAACTTCAAGGCTCCTAAAGAAGAAAGAAGTCCCAAAGCAAAGGGATCCAGGACATATTTGAATGGAAGATGGGAGAGGGTACATTTCCTAACACAAAGAAGTGTGTAAGATGTCTTTTTCCCTTCTTGTTTTTTACAATGAGAGGGCAGGAGTTGTCCACCCTTGTTTGACATGCAGATGATCTCTGTTGGTAGCTGGAGACCAGGAGGTCCATAACAGCAGCAGCATCTTCTTCACTAGACACAACTACATTCAGTGGGGTGTGACTTGTGTTCAGGCTGTTTCAGACTCTCCATTAATTTTTGCCACTGATACGGAAGGAGCTGGCAGGAAAGCAGGTCTGTTAAAATTCCTCTCAGACCATCCTCCCTGACAACTGAGGGAGAAAAGTTAGGCTGGAAAACCTCCTTGCCACTGAATCATTCACTGCCTGCACCACAGAAGGGACTCTGCTGCAGTAGGAACAGCTTTCCTTTCAGTGAGCAGGGAACAAGCAGAAAAAAATCAGATATCCTTTGTAACAAATACCATAACACCAGGAGAGAAGCAGGAACTCCTGACTTGTCCCTCTATAGGTCTCATTAAAGCTCATGACTGCACAGGTTTCCTCCTGCTTCATAAGTTGCTTGGAGCTGGGAGAGGCCACATGCATGGGCTTGGCTCCAAACCCCCCCAAATTAATTGCAGCACTGATTTCCTTCAACAGACCATGGATGAGGGGCATGGGAAGGTGAATGGGAGAAGGACACGACACACACACAACAGGGATAAAAATCTATCCCTGCCCTTGGAGCTGTGATTCTGCCCTGAGGCAAGGCTGTCCTATTCCATATCCCACTGGTGGGGACCAGCCCACCTTGGATGTCCTCCTTGTGTTCTGCACTATCTGCCTTGCAAGCTCTGTCTGCTCTAGCTGGGCTGCTCTTCTTGCTTAGATTTCATTTTTCTTGTTCTTATTGCTCTTTCACTGTAAGCACCATTTTCAGTTTCTTACAGCTTCCCAAGGCAATTATTTTGGGGGCTGAAATGTTTCACATCTGCAGTTGAATATATGAAGGGTTTTCTTCATTTCAGCTGGTTTTGTTTGTGTGTGAACATTTAAAGGAAAGCCATGGATTACCAAACAAACATATATAAGGAAGGTTTTAGAGAGGTTTTTTATGCTAAATTATATTTACTAGTTTTACTTCACAGCCTATCTGTTTTCACAATTATGAGTTCAAAAGGGTGCTGGGGAAGCAGAAAGCCTCAAGAAAGGAGCAGTGGAAAGTCACAATCTCTTGTTTCTTGCTAAAATGAAGGAAGAAGGAAGGCCCATGGATCATGGTCCAGGGTTCCAGGGGTGACAATGTTCACCAGGGCTGCTCTGCAACCCAAAGCCACCAAGGGCCAGGAACAGGAAGATGTGCCTGGCACGTGGTCCCAGGACAATGTTGACAACTCAGTGTCAACCAGTTCTCTCATGCTGGCCTAAAAAATATGCATTTGAAATGATTCGGGGTATTGAAGAGGATTTTGCTTCCTTCTCACACTTAGTCACAAAATTTTGTGATCAATATTAAAGTTATAAACCCAGGCACGTTTCTGCCCTGTGCAAAGCAGCAAGGCTTGGACCTGATCTGCATTTGGGATGTGGCTCCTGAGAGGAACCTGCCACATGGTGCAGGATGCATTGCTTTGGTTGCCATGGTAAGAACTCCTTTTTTTAATTCAGTTGCAGAGTAAGATGTTTCTAAACCCCACATTAATTGCTGCCATGAATTCAAGGCAGTGAGCTGTCCTCTCAAGGTGGAGCTGCTCTGCTTGCCAGCCCCTGGGCTTGTGGGAGAGGAGACAGAAGCCAGGAGGTTTGCTTCCAATGCAGGGAGAGTTTGTTTGGGTCCCTGGCAAAGTTCAAGGCTCTTTCCCACAAAGCACGTGGTGGCAGCTGTACCTGGCTGTGCAGGAGTGAAGTCAGATTTGTAATTCATGCACCAAATGGGTGGTAACCAGCTTATATATATATATATATTCATTTCTCACTGTTTTCTAGCTACAAATAAAAAAATGTTACCTGCTCTACAGTGCTGATGCTCTAGCAACTGTTGAATAACACTATAAATCATGATTAATTATTCATTGAGTGGTTGTGCACTTGAAAAAAATAATGGCCTGGGACTGTCTGGGTGGTGGTGGAGTTGGATTTCCAGTTTGTTAGGTGCCAATTAATTGGAAGATGCTCTCAGAGCAGAAAAGCAGAGACTGTGTCGCATTAATTTTTGATGGGGGAAAATTCCACAGATCAATTCAACATTAAAATTAAACTTGCTGTGAATAAACATTTCATTAAAATGAAACTTGATTTTTCATGTTAGCACATCTATTTGCTTTTCTGCCAGTCTATGATAATCAAAATATGGAAATTCATTCATCAGTGAAGGGTGTTGTAGTAGGGACTTGCTGTGGAGCTTCTTGTGCCTCACGCTAGTCCAGCTCCTGGAAATATGTCTCAGTCCTGTTCTGTGTCCTTGGCAATGCCCAGGGGCTGGCAGGTTTGCCACAATGGAAAATGCTGCAGTAAGTTCTCTGTGCTGGACGCAGTGAGCACAGCTGGGGAGGTGTACAGGAACTGTGTCCCACCACCAAGTGCTCAGCGGGGCTGAGGCTGCACCAAAGGCTCACTGCCCATCATCACCAACTGGGAAACCACTGTCATCCTGTGGCTGCAGAGGGGGGAGGTCATTTGTGACACCAGCAGCACCTCCATGCACTCCTAGACATGTCACGCTGCTTCCTGCTGCTCTTCCCTTGCTAACCCTGTGATCCAGTCTGATGGTCCTTGGTGTTGACTTTCTGAAGAGACTCAACCCAGTGCAAGGCATTCACCCAGGTCACAATAACCAAACAATGCTACAGGTTTGGGAAAGAAGGGCTTAAAAGAGCCTGGCAGAAAAGGACCTGGGGGTGTTGGGCAACAGGGCTGGCTATGAGGCAGGGTGTGCCCAGGTGGCCAAGAGGCCACCAGCATCCTCGCTGTGTCAGGCACAAGCAGGGCAGGGATTGTCCCCCTGTGCTGGGCACTGCTGAGGCTGCACCTCCAGTCCTGGGGTCACTTCTGGGCCCCTCAGGACAAGAAGGACATGGAGGGGCTGGTGCGTGTCCAGAGAAGGGCAGTGGGGCTGGGGAAGGGGCTGGAGCACAAGTCCTAGAGGAGCAGCTGAGGGAGCTGGGGGTGTCCAGCCTGGAGACAAGGAGGTGAGGGGAGACCTGCTGGCTCTGCAGCTGCTGAGAGGAGGTTGGAGCCAGGGGGGTCGGGCTCTGCTCCCCAGGAACAAGGGATGGGACAAGAGGAAATGGGCTCAGGTTGAACAGGGAAGGTTTAGATTGGATCTTGGGAACAATTTCTGCATGGAAAGGGTTGTCAGGCCCTGGCCCGGGCTGTCCAGGGCAGGGATGGAGTTCCCAACCCTGGAGGGGTTTCAAAGCTGTATAGATGTGGTGCTGAGGCACATGGGGCAGTGGTAGCCTTGGCAGGGCTGGGCTAACAGTTGTACTTGATGGTCTTAAAGGTGTTTTCATCCAAAATTATTCTACAGTTTTATGTTTGCTCAGCTGCAAAGGTGTGCTGAGCCAGCCTCAGATAGTGCTTGTCCCATATCCCAGAGCAGCTGGAGGTGGGCAGAAGAAAAGCGGGAGGTCCCAGCCTGGGGCAGGAAGGTTGCTGGCCACATGTGGCTCAGCCCTGGGCTCCCTGCCACCCTCCAAAAATCTTTCAGGTTTCCAAAGACAGCATCAACATGGCACTAACTCTGCTGCGCAGGGCGAGCAGGCAGTGGGTGCTTGTTCCTGGGCTTCAGCTCATACACATTTTGATGGGAAACTTTTCTGGGAGAAGGGGAAGCAACAGAAGATGGCACATTTGGGTTTGACCCCTCAAAGCTCACAGAGATATTTTAGGCATAAAGCACACACAGGAAACATTCCTGTGGAAACCCACTGCACTCTTCATAAAAGGAGAAATTTATTCTCAGCTTTACAGCATCAAAGCTTCAGCCTCATGTTTTCACCTCTAGTTTCTGTATAAATGTAGGAGCTGTTTTCCTCCACATTTTTTCAGCTTAATTTCACTTTTATTGAATTGGGGAAGGAACCAGGCTCATTCTCTCTAATAGTGAACATAGATCATGAAATGAGTTCCAAGGGAGTTTCCAAATGGAGAGAGGAAAATATATAAATATATATACACACACCCTCCAAAAATTCAAGTTTTGTGGTTTCCACAGTTTTAAAAATAAAGCCTGGAAAATAGATTTAGTGTTTCAAAAGTGGGGGGGGGGAACCAAAATATGTCAGTAAAACTTCTCTCTATAAAGGGTGGACTAAAGGGTGAGATTTTGTATTTTAGCAGCAACTGCATCCAAGGCATGGGGAACACTGCTGGGTTTCCAGCTGCTGGGGGAAGGCAGGAAGAGCTGAGCTGCAAGCAGAGGTGGGGCTGCAGGACCCTTCCCTCTGGGGCTCCTCTCCTCCTTCCTATTCACCTCCCGGGGGTCCGTTATTCTCCCTTGAGCTACCCAGACAGACACTGCATTTTGCCAATTCATATTTCAAAATGATCCTGTCTGAGGACTTCCCCACCTTGGCAGTGGTATCTTCATTATTTCCAGCTCATCTTCCACTAGAAATCTTGCAATTTTTCTATTACAGGCAATTTTGTGGGGGTAGCAAGAGCCTGCAAGGCACTCTGAAAGCTTTGCAATTTGAGGGTAGCATATTCCTTATGCCTAATAAAAATCTAGATAACGATGTCTTGTGTAGCTTTCTGCATTTTAGCTGGTTTTAGGCCATTTCACTGAATTTTTGGGGATATTTTTGCTGCTTCTCTTTAGAAGCACAGAGGTGTGGGGCCATGGGAGGCTGGGGGCTCTGTGGATGGCTCATGCCTGCTTTCCTGGGTGTTTTATTATTTGATGTCTTGACCTACTTTCAAAAACATCCACACATCAAAAAGTTCAGCCAAAGCACCTAAAACATCCTGCAGTCTCTCCATCCCTTTGCTCACCCCTTGCCTGCAGCAGGGACTGCAGCAACACCCCCAATTCAGCCCCAGGGGGTCAGTGACATTGTGGCCTTTGCTCTCTTGCTTCATCCACATCTTTCCGTACCTGTACATAGCTCTAGAAAGGTTTTGGTTTTTTTTACCTCTACAGTCTTCTATTTCTGTCCGTAACATCATGTTTTGATCCAGGTCCCCACTTCCTATTCCATACCATTGTCTTTTTCCCCAGCCCCTGCCAGTGCTGCTCTTCTTTCAAAGGACAGGTTTTGTTCACTGTCTCATCTTGATATTTGTGAATAAAACCATAGTTGCTAATTTTGAATGCCTGACATTATCTTTGTGCTAATTTTGCACATTCACTGGAAGCAACTTCCTGTAGTACAGTATGAAGGACAAGGAGGGGTCTCCCCATGTCAAGATGTGACCCAGCTGCAAGCATTCTGGCTGGAATGCAGAGGGAGGGATACTGGGATACAGAAGGAGGGATGCTGGGATACAGAAGGAAGGATGCTGGGATGACTCCCTTGCTCAGTGCCTGGCCTCGACACTGCTGGCAGGAGGGGCTGTCTGGGGGACACCAGTAACTCCCAGTTTTGTCCAGCTTCAGATCATCAGCCCATTGATGCTGCTCCCCTTGCTTTAAAGTTTCTTTGTTTGTTATTGGGGAGGGTCTTGTGTGTGTGTGTGTTAAACATCAGTCCAATCCTCCATGCCTATGCAAGCCAGTACTTTAGGCTATTTCTGGCTTCACACACAATATTACTCCTCATCTGTACTGCACCAACTCCTCTCACCCCATGGACTGTCTCCTTTATGGGCTCCAAATCAGCACTTAGGTGTCTCACCCATCATCATGATTTACACAAATCTCAGCTGGTCAATGATCCATCTCTGCACTCCTGACACCCTGCTGCTTGTCTGCCCTGCCTCAGTGAGAGAGGGCAAGCAGGACCTCTGCTAGCTTATTATTTAGTTTTTTTCTATGCTAACAATATTTCCCCTTCATTCCCTCTTCCCCACTCCTGGCCTTCCCATTTATCATTTCTGGTCAGTCTTCATCTGCAGCAACTTTCTGATTATGTATCAGCATCTCCTGACCTCTTCTGCAATGCTCTTTATTGCTTATTTTGGAGAAGTTTAATGGTGGCAGCACTTGTCTCTAATGTTATTATTATTATGCAGAGCAGCATATGCAGTTCATCTGAGAAATGCCAAGGAAACAAACGGACACTAACTGCATCTTTCTGCTCATGCTCCTGATGATGCTGATTTTCAGCACACAGCACCCACCCCTAAAAAGCCATCAAATGTTCAGTAGTGAAAAAAGCTGAGACTGGAGCTGAGTGGTGGCACTGGCACCCAGCTGCACTGCAGATCACACAGGGCTGCCTGCTCCTGGTGACCCCAACACACAATTTTCAGAGTTGGAAGGGACCACTAGAGACCATCCAGGCTAACTCCCCTGCTAAAGCAGCATCTGGACTCCATCCCCACATGCCTCAGCATTCTCTAAGTGGCAGCATTGGTTGGAGCCACATGGAGGTACTTGGTTCTCACTTGCCAGGTGAGCTGACCTCCTCTGGTCAAAATGCTTGTGTTTCTAAGCCAAATAACAGAATCACACAGAATTATAGAATTGTCACGATTGGAAAAAACTTCTAAGATCACCATGTCCAACCATCAACTCTTGCCCTGCCAAAAAAAGAAAAACACACCAAAAACACCACAACCCACCACTCACTAAAGCATGTCCTGAAGTGCCTCATCTACATGTTTTTTTAGTACTTCCTGGGATGATGACTCCATTACCTCCCTGGGCAGCCCGTTCCTCTCTGCCTGACCATTCTTTCAGTAAATAAATTCCTCCTAATATCCAAACTAACTCTCTCTTGGTGGAACTTCAGGCCATTCCCTCTGGTCCTGTCATTATTTGAGAGAAGAGGCCAACACCCACCTCCCTACAACCTCCTTTCAAGTAGAAAGAGGGCAATGAGGTCTCCCCTCAGCCTCCTCTTCTCCAAACTAAACAATCCCAGTTCCCTCAGCCTCTCCTCACAGGACTTGTTCTCTGGACCCTTCATCAGCTTGGTTGCCCTTCTCTGAACTCATTCCATCACCTCAATGTCTTTCTTGTAGTGAGGAGCTGAACACTGGACTCGAGGTGCAGCCTCACCAGTGCCAGCACAGGGGCATGATCACCTCTCTGCTCCTGCTGATCACATAATTCCTGATGCAGGCCAGGATGCTGTTGGCCTTGGCCATCTGGGCACACTGCTGGCTCTTGTTCATCCCATGCACAGCCCTCCTGCCCACTTACTTTTGTAGACGCCCCTTGGTACCTTCAGCATCCCTGCCCACCCATGGCCAAACCCTGTGAACAGGGAGCTTGGCCCAGCCCCACCCACCCTGCAGCACCTGAGCAGGGCAGGGAGAAGGGGGAGAAGGCAGCACTCTGTAAAAAAGCATCCATGGAGAAGGAAGGCACATCTGCTTATCTGAAAGATAAGGAGGCTTTTTGCCATTGAAAATTCTTATCAGAACAGGGCTTGTTGTGCAGGAGCACACAACTGCCTTTCACGCCCAGGATAAACACAGTGTTAAATGGGATGCTATGACCTACATTTTATGTATATCATGTCTCTTATGTTGATAATGAGCAGAGAAACCTTGATATATTATCACTTACTAGGCAATATTTTCCCCTGCTTTCCCTCCTTAGGATGTTATATAGCATTTCTGGAACAAGATTTATTTTCTTTAATTTATGTGAAATATTGAACCTTCTGCAAATATTACCATTTTATAAACTACCAAGGAACATTCTTTGATAGGAATCTTTCCCTTTTTAGGCTGGAAGTGCTCATGAATTCGCAGACAAAAATACAGATTGCAAAAATAACCACGGCAACCACTTTGTCCTTCCCCATGTTATTTCTCTTCTAGCCCTAGGTGGCCCCAGGAGCTAATGGTGCTGGGCCCTGGGCAAGCCCTGAGCTGCAGCACAGGTGGCCATGGAAGGCTGGAAAAATCCTGGACATCTGCTTCAAAACCCTTCTGCTTTCTGCTAGGCTGCCCATGATGTTTTACCCAACAGCCAGGGAGCAGACATGTGAGCATCTCTGCCCTTGTCCTAAGGTGGAGGCAGCAGGGACTGGTGTCCTCCCCAGTACAGGCCATTCTATGGGCAGGGCTCCCACTGCGTCTCCAGCCATTGCCATCCATGGTCCCCCGGTCCCCACACAGCCTGACACAGCCCAGCCACTCCCCAGCCTCACCCCAGGACTTCTTAGTCAGGACTTAGCCAAGATTATTGATGTATTTTGATTGATACTATGCTCCTGGGCTCTTTCCAGCACTTGAAGAGTTGCCCTTGGTGCCCAGATGAACCTGCTTGAGGCTGAGATCCGAGGAGTGCTCCAGATGTGTGTGCCCATCCACTTGCTCTGGTTTGACCAGCTTCTCACAGCACGTGGTTCTGTCTGATGCAGCTCCCCATCCCTTGGTCATCTCCAAAGCACTGTGTGCCTTCCAAAACTCCATAGCTTCCACTGTCTGGCACATGGTAGATGTCATCAAGTGTCCCCCATGTTGCTGTCACAACATGTCCTCCTACCTGAAGTTCCATCAGTCCTTTGGGATGGCAGAGATGCTCTCAGCTGGGATTGCTATGGGTTCATTTTCCTTTCAGACCCTGATACCCCACTGGAGTGTGATACTCCTCAAATTCCTCCAGTACCGTTGCACAGGCTTTTTCCTCCTGTTCCTGCTCAAGCACTTAGCTTTGGCCTTCTTCCACTGGAAGCTTTTTCTTCATCTCCTGACCCTGTAGGACACCCTGGAGGGTCTCAGCAGCCCAAGCTGCAGCCCTTACTCTCTCAGCGTTCTGCAATATCTCCTCCAAATCACCTTTCTCCAAGACATCAGACACTCACAGGACAAGTTCAAAGGTCAGAGGATGGAAGTGAGTTTGTATAGTGCAGATGTCTATACCTCTCCATTCCCACCATGCCTAATGTTGAGGGGTGTGCCATTATACCAGCACTGCCCCAGACATCAGTTCCTTTCTCATTTCTAGATAGACCAAACCTAACAGCTCAGCATGAGAATGTGATTGTCCTCATGAAATGCTCTTTTCTCTGCTAACCCCTGGGTCAGAGTCCCACAGATGTTGTCAGTGGAGAATTTAAAAATCTGCCATGTTACTGAAACACCAGCTGCACTAAAACAAAGGAATGTATTCCTTGGAGAGAAGTTCCTACGTCTGGTGGAGCCCAATGCTGCAGGCACTTTCTGTTCAAAATATTCAGTCTATGAAGAGTCTTTGCATTTGAATTAGAAACAACTGTAATCTGACCATGCTTCTTCTTTCTCTTTTTCACTCCGCTCTTGATGAGGGAACAGGGGAATATTTTTCAATGGATAAAACAGTATTCACACGCTGGAATCATGATATCTTTTTTCCCAGAAGATTGATTATAAGAGCTCCATTATTCTCCCCACCACACCTATGCCTGCTCAGATGAATGTTAATTAATGCACTGGGTTACGTAAAGCGAGCAGTACATTTTAGAACAGCACCTTAGTGATTACATTTATTTCTGTGACAAAAGGAAAAGAGAAAATACTTTGAAGAGCCAGAACCCAGCAATTTGCAGGAGCAGAATTTGTAAGTCCCTCCTGAAATGCCAGTGATTGCTACCCCATCTCTAGCTCTCAGAAATGGCCCCACCGTGAGATATCACATCACCTTCCCACTGAAAAGAAAAGTTTATGAACACTAAGCCTCTTCAGTGCCTGGAGAGATCCAACAAGCCAGAGCAGAGAACAGACAGACTGTGACATGTGACCAAGCCCCACAGTCACCTGGGGAGTGCAGGATCAGTGCAGGGCTGGTAAAGTGGATGTGGACTTCAAGGTCAATAAAAGTAACCTGGAAGCAGAGGGATGGCTGACTGCTGGGGGATCACTAATGAAGCTCCTCAAAGCCTTCAGGAGGTCTGCTCCCTTCTTCCCCTGCCCTCATGCAACCAACCTGCTCTCTAAATATGCAAGTTTGTGGGGTTTTTTCCTAATTACAAGTAAGTATTCTCTTTTTAAGAAAGAAACAATTTATTAATATTTACAAAGAATTATAATTTCTTTAAAGCCTTTTCAAGTCTCACATATGTAATTATTTATGGCCTGCTTAACTAACTCCTTACTCCTTTGGGGTGTGGTGTGCCCTGGTTTGAGGACACTCAGCTGGCTGAACACAATCAGACCATTTGCTTATTATCTACCCAAACTGAACAAGACTGTAGCACAGGTGCAGGGCTGACTGAAAGATTTGGGGGTTGTTGTTGGGTGGGTTTTTTCCTTTACGAAAGGATGTTTGAGCCAAGGTGGGGCTGGGCACCCCCTGCAGCCCCTCTCTCCCACAGCTCTCCAGCCAGACTCCCTTTCTTCTTTTACAGCAAGGCAGGACCTGTTGCAGAAGGCTCATCAACCTCAGATGCTTCAAGTGAGTCTGAAGTGATGCGAGAAAAATGTTCAGTGTTTACTGAAATTTCCCAGTTCTCGTCTCTTCCTTTCCTTGAATGCCTTAAGCATCTATGACAAGTATTTCTTCAAGCCTCTTCTCAATCATGGGCTTAATCCAAGAGCAAGAGATGAAAAAGAGATTTGGGTCAAGCCCTGCAAGTATTATGCTTATTCAGTCAGAGCATAGGAATCAGCATTGTGACACAGTTCAGCTAATTTTTCCCTAACCAAAGCAGGGAAGATTTTCTGAAAATTAAGAATCAGATCTATAAACTATAGACAATCAATCCATAAAATAAACCTGAGATTCAAAGCCTCACTCGGATTAATTGAACAAATTCAAACAGCACATACAGCTGAAGTAATCTTTTCCATTTTACAGCCAAGCCCCAAGTACAACAAGAAACTACATATTCTGCATAAATTATTGGTTGTGAATTATTCACTCCCTTTCATCTTGGATCCTTTCCAGGGATTCGATTTAATTCTTACTGACATCAAAGAGAGCCTTTCCTTCTTCCACAAGAGCCAGGTCCAGCCCTCCTCAATAACAGGGGGCTGTGAAGAGCAGTGCTCACAGTTGGGCCATGGAAGGTGGATCTGGAGCCTGGCAGGGTCAGCAGGTCTAGTGGGAGGGGAACCCTGCACACCACTGCTCTTTGTCTTCAGGTTTCCTGAAAAGAAAATCCATTCTGACTATACCAGCCCTATCTGTCTGGAGAGAGTTTGCACTGCCTTCCAGGGAAATTGCAGGGTTTAGGTAGAAGCATTCCTTTTTTAATCACTCACTGTTATATTGCCTGTGCTGCCTGTATACTGTTTTGATTCTTTTCCTACCCTTTACTGAGGGAGCCTTGAAGGACTTGCTGATCTCTTCATGCTGGATATTCCCTCCCAGCAGGGATGATGCTCTGTGCACTAGTTAAAAGCACCAAAGCCAGACCCAAAGATTTCTTTATCATCTCATTTTTAGGCCACACTTTGGGCATTGCTGCTGAGCTCTGCTTTGGGGATCTCAGACACACTGCTGAAGCCTGAAGGAACAATAGACCAGCCTGGTGGAGGGACTCACTCCTGCAGCCTGAGGCACCTGCCTGATTCTCCTACACCCAGCAAACACAACACCACCAAATCCAGAAGCTGTTCCTCCTTTTTATTTATCTCTTGATCTGACATAGCTCTTCCTTTTTCATGGGAAATCAGAGACCTAGCCTTGGATAAACACAACCAGAGAGCTCCAGCATTTAATTGGGGTTTATGGAACCCATCTGAGATTCTCACCCTGGCAGGACTCAGGGTGGGATTTTCCAGCCCCCAGTGCAGCCTCAGCCTCTTCTACACAATTTCTGAATGTAATTTCCCATGGACACAGACAGCTCTTTGTTGGGGAAATGCACACACACACACACGAGCATCTGGACACTTAAAAGGTCAGAGAACTCTGAGTCTTGAGGTTTGCTGTAACCTCCTGCCTCACCTCTGCTCTGTGATGTGCTGTCAATAACATGATGTCTTTTCTTTCACCACTCTCCCCAATGAACCTGAAGCTAAACATCTGTACATGTACATGGATTCCCACACTGGCAGCATTGCTTCTGGTTGTCCACACTGCTCACAGCCAAATCTACCTCCAGAACTATCTGGGCACCTTCAGGAGCAAGTTACTGATTTCTTGGGCTTAGGAGCCAGGTTTGGGTGCACGAGCCCAGGGTGGTGGTGGGCTGCCCAGGGGGTTTGCTCATCAAGGCCTTTTTCTTAGCCAAACACAGGAACTGTTTGATGTCCAGGAGCTAAAGGAATTAACTACTCCAGCACAAAGTAACCCATTTGTTGCAGCTTCATTTCTGACTGGCTCTTGGTGCCCCAAAATTACCCCTGGGCAAGCAGAAAATCCTAATAGTCCAATCAGATAAATTAAAAGCAACACCTTAGAGGCTTGTGGGCAGAATCTGAGCAGTGTACATGTAATTAATCCTGAAATGAGCTGTGGGAGAGACTGAACCAGCTGAGCCCCAGTGCCTCAGCAGTTACACCGTTAGCATTTTCTGCTGCCAGGCATTGTGTCAAGGTCTCATGTCTCCTCTGAATTTCAAGTGTGAACTGAGTGTCCAAGGTGGAATTATGTTTTCTGATATTAGTTTTCTCATCCCACCACTGCAGCACCCCCCTGCGACCTCAGCACCCCAGGCCTTGTGCTCCAGCAGCAGGAGGTAAAACATTGATCACTTTGGTGCTGCCTCTTTGCAGTTGTGTTTTTGGCTATTGCTTTTTCTGCTTTAAGCATCTCCTGCTCCCCTAGCTCTACACGTGCTCTTCTGCACTGCTATTTACTGTCACAAGGAGAAGCAGAAAAAGTAAAGGAAGCAATTTTAACTTCCTAATAACTTTTCCCTGTCATGGACATAAGCCTTAACTCCTTTTTGAAGACCAGTGGCCAATTTATTGGTTGACATGGGACCACAAACCTCCATGGGTTTCAGAGAAGTTGCAGCAATTCACACCAGCTGAAAATCCACCTGGAAATCTTTGTAGCTAATTTGGTGAAAAGCAGAGGTTTCGGCAGGTGAAAACTGGCAGATGTTACAGACAAAAGTTGTCATTGCTCCTTAATACTGCTGGGTTCCAACCCTGAGCTTTCTGCTGTAAGAAACCATCTGAAATAGGTGTCATTTGGAACTCCTCTGGGTGTGCCCTTGGTGCTTTCTGGTCCCACAGCCAACACTGCACCCTCAGTCATCCTGAGCAAACATCATCTTCACTGTAAACTGATCAGATTGCTTCTGAACTGTGTGGACAAGTAATTAACACAGAACTCTTCCATGTCCTTTTTCAAATCCACACTTCAAGGTTTGTCTTTGAACGTGCTTCTCAGTAAGAGTAATAGACAAACCTCCTCAGGCAGAACACCAGTCCCTGGGATGTGTGGATGGTGATGCTATAAATAAATAGAGTTGGCAAATATATAATGAGAGGAATGATGGGGTTTGGGAGCAGGTATCTCTTTCATTTGTGATACTAAAACTGCTGGAGAGAGGCCTTAGCAAACTGTTGGGTGGCCTGCCAGGCTGCAGCCAGCACGAGCAATCTGAGATGCTCAAGTGCTCAGACAAAGCTGAAATTAAGAATCAGCCTCTAACTTTGCTAAAGCTGCCATGTCAACAGCTACTGCTTCTTTCTGGTTACACTACATATCCAGTGAAATCAAGAAGTAAAAGGCATAATTCCTTTCTTCCCCAAACCTGAAATATTTCATGAGGGACAATCTCTCTGGTGAGCTCCACAACTGTCCCTCCCTGCAGAATCTGCTCCCTCTGCAGCACTTCTCTCTACTTGTTGTTGCCAAGAGAACCACTGGTCACCCAGCTTTGGACAGTCACCTCTCCTCCCCAGGCATCATCTTACTTCCCTGGGGATTTATAGTTAGAATTTCAGTTTTCAAACAAGACTTTAGCTCTAGGAAAAAGGTTCTGTGGATTTGCATTGGGAATGTGTTTGTTATGGTCTGAAGAACACCTTGCAAGCTACTTCACATCGAACTAGAAGTTTCATTACATTTTGCTGGGCACATAGGATCTGGAAGAGGTTTCTCTTCCAGGTGCACCATTTCTGTTCACCTGAGCAGCTCAGGAAAGCCCTGGGTGAGCAGGACCCCAGGCAAGGGGACAATGCACAACCCAATGTGTTGCTTGCTGCTGGGTGACTCACTTCACCTTCATACGCTGCTTCAGGGAATTTTCTAGCAAGCACAAAGCTCACCTTTTTTCCCTATTACATAACCAAACTCAACTAAGCTAAATAAAGCCCTACTTTGCTCGTGATATCTGGCTTGCAGTGAGAAACCTCCAAGAGAACTGTTGTGGTTCACGCCTTGCCAAGGGGTTGCATGTGCTGTCCTTAGTTATAATGCAGAGGCTGGGGGTGGGAAGGGAAAAGGCAGGGAAGATGCAGCTCCTGTGCCTCTGCACTTGCCTTGGTGCATGAGTCACATCAGCCTCTTCTGGGGAATGAGTTGAGTTTCCATGGCTGGCAACTAGAAATACGTGCCTTTTCATCTGATCAACTAAACAAATGTGTGCAGCAGTTACTTGGGACAGATGTAGAGCTGTGGTATTGCCCTGCAAAGCCCACTCTGGTACTCAAAGTACATTGAGAAAGAACTCCAGAAACCAGAATTCTGAGTTTCTATCCTCATTTCTTACTACAAAGAATTCAAACCACTTCAAAGCTACCAGCAGGGAACTACAAAGATTAATGACTCACCAGCAGCAGCTCAGCGGTCAAGTTGTTTGTCTGGGAGGTGAGAGGCTGCTCAAGTCCCTCCTGAAGTGAAAGCTTCAGCATCTAGCCTGGAGAAGCACCATGTCCATCAGCTACCAGTTCAGCCCATCCATCCAAGGTCAGTCTGACACATGCCATAAGCACCATCCCAAGATGGGCTGATCAGAAGCTCAGACCCAACCAATGTCTGGTGAGATGGAGCTGAAGCAGCTGCTCATCTTCAGTGGCTCCCAAAGATGCTCCAAGCCCTTGATTCCTGGGCTGGGGAACAGAGAGAACAGGGTCCCAAATGATGGCCCAGAGTTCCCCACAGTTTGTTTGAAACTATGGAAAACCACTGAAAAACAGACCATCTGGATCTGCAGAGCAGACATTAAAATGAAAACATCTTGCTGTGGAGGCCTGGAAGAATTCACTAGATCTTGAAGCCTAATGTGCATTGGCTAAGGCAGGGAGCACAGAGTCTTCCTCTTGCAACCCACCAGGTCACTTTCTGGCTTTCCATAGAAGGACAAAGTTCCTTTACTCTATTTTTTCTGAGTAACAATCAATAAGTCTATTATTATCCAGCCAAGGGGAAGGCTGACATGCCAGTCTTAGAAACATTGATGTTCTTGCTTCAAAATAAGGGAACCATCAATTTAACCCCATGGAAATACTGATGCCTGGGGGGAAAAAAAACAAAAACAAAAACAAAAACAAAAAAACAAACTCACAAGAAACATGTATTAACTGTCTCATTTTGTGAAAACATAATTACTGTGAGATGATAATACCAGGCTGACCAGGGAAAGGCAGGCAGATGCTTTTTTCTGACCCACACAACAATCTCAGAAACATCCTCATATGGCCAGAAGTCAGGAATTCAGGCTGCCCTGGGGAAGGAAATGAAGTGCTGCCATGTAGTCACTGCAGCTTTTGCCTTAGTCTAATACCTTAATCTTCTTTTCTGAAGTCCAGCTCCTAATTTTTAATTGTCTCTCCATTTTTTGCCCTGATTTTCTCTGCCCCGTGGTTTTGCCATGGAGAAAGTGTTTGAGCTGTGGTTTCAGCAGTGGCAAGGCTTGGCAGGAGAGTGGCAGAGGGCAGCAGTCCTTCTCCCAGCACCAGGCAAAGCACCATCACACCCTTCAGCTACGCTGTCCCTGGGACTCTCCAGGCTCAAACTCGTTGTCCCTGTCTGCACAAATAACACTTGGTTCTCATGTAAACCACCAGCAGGTCTCTCACATCTCCTTTCCACAGTGGTTCATGGTGCCTCAACGTTGTTCTTCAGAACTGAATCTGCAACAAGGAAGAGCAACCTCAGCATTAGAGCAGAGCACTGGCTCCAGCCTGTTCACTGTGCTGCAGTTTGCAAGTAAAAGTACAAACCCAACTAAACAGATAAAGGAAGAAACCCAAGCAGCAGCTCTCTGGGCAGAAGCAATGGTACCTGGTTTCCCCCATGCTGGTCCCACACAAACTGAGCTGCAGCTCCACTGGAGCCTGGGGTGATGGGCACCCTTCTGCAGCTGTTTATTCAGAGCCCCTCAAAAAGCTCCTCTGTTCCAGCATCTCATAAAAGCAAAATAACCTCCATCTTCCTTGATACGTTTGTCCAGGTAAGTGGGACAGAAAGGAAAGGGAAAATCAGAAAGGCCCACAGACTCTGCCCCTGGCTTTGTACACTCACATGAAAATTCCTGATGGCACCAGCTGTTGCAGCAAAGAGCCAGGTGCATTCAGAGAGGCAGCTCCCACCCATGCCCCTCTGCCAGGGAGATAAGGAAACCCAGGCAGGTTGTGACTACATGGCTCTGAACCTACTCTCAGTCCCACACAAACCAGTGGATCCACAAGGCTCCATCACAGCTGGACTGGAGCATCCAGCACAACATGAGTGGCAGAGCAACTTCTTCACCAATTACTGTGTATTAACTACCTTCCCATGGGATTGATGGGCTTCTCAAGCTGCACACGATTCCTTCTTTGAGTTTTATGAATGATGGACCAACACGTAGACTATTTTTAGCATACAGAATATATAGTATGTTTCCATTCCTCTATAGGGCAAATTAAGTATTTGATGACAAATTTGCCAATTAAATGGGGGCAACTCAATTGACTTCAGTGGAGTTCCAATGACTTACTCCTGGTAATTCCATTAAGCAGGCTTTAGATGACGTTTATATAGACAGACTTTGCCCTTCCTCCCTCAATCTGAATAAATAAGTAATCCCAAGAAGCCAGTGGGTCATTTTGGGTGGAAAACACTGCCAGCTTCCTCTCCTGAGCAAACTTGGCACCTTATAAAGGTTGGAGGGTTGAAGCATATCAGTTGGGTCTACTGCTCATTTTAAACAGATTGTTTACCTGTAGAATATCTGAACTTGGAGCTAAAAGGAGAGTAGAAACCAAATTATGAGGGTTTCACTTGAAATCAACTGGAACATATGAGACTGCAGTATAAACCAATATAGATTTATCCTAAAAATTACTTTATTCCTAAAAATTGTATTGAGCTCTCCCTAAAATCAGTGATGACCTAAACACATGCATTAAATAGCTCATCCTGCTGCCTCAGGGTCTCACATGGCAAACCTAGCATAATCTCTAAAATCAGACTCTCTAGCTGGAAGCTGAACATCCTGTAAGACAAGACAGTCCAACTGGAACATCCCTGAGATACAGTACATGTTCAAGGTCAATTTAATCTCTTGTCAGTTTTGCATCCCTGAGACCAAGAAGCAAATCCATGGCCAGGCGTGGTGACTGCTGGCAGCCCAGTGAATGACCTATCCAGCTGGGACACTAGCTGGGGACACTGGCACCAACTGCTGGGGCTCACTGGAGTTTGTTCCCACTGCTCTGCAATCATACTATGGGCTTCTGCCCTCCCTGTTCTAAAAAGCCACAAGGGCTTTAGTGCTCACACATGGTATAGGAAAGGTGTCACTGCTGCAGGGAAGTTATTTCTCGTTAACCTTAGAGGAACTATTGCTCTAGGAAAGAAAAAAAAAATATCTAACTTCTTCACCCCATGAGCTAATTTTTTTTTTCCCAGCTGGATCATGTCAGTTCATGGTTATGCTCTCATTATCTTCTCTGTCTGCCAAGTCTCCTCTGTCCGTCCACCAAACACCACACATCATCCCTCCTGAGCAGCAAAGCTTTCCAGAGCTTATTCCTCAAAGACCAATAAAACATCTGCCACGAGCAGCCATGCATGCAGAAATGGGTGGAAGCTTCAGTCCAGCCAGTCAGCACGGCCACCTCCAACCTGACGTGCCACAGATGCATTTCCATGGATGCCCTTTTCAGCTGACCTGCAGGAGTTCCTCACTCTTGAGATGAATTTGCTCCGTAAAATGAGAGAAGTGGAAGAAGTGAGTAGTAAATGCATACTGAAGTCTGCAAAGAAAACTTTCAGCCTCACATAATGGGAAGAGCAAAGCTGCCCATTACCAACTATAAATCACTTATAGCAGAAATAAAGCCAGCTCACATGAAAATCAGATCACAGAATAAAAATTCAGCTTTGCTGGCTCGATCCAGCCAACACAATAAAGGGACATTAGGATGAATGAACTAATTTTATTGCTTTTCTGTAACACCAGTTCAAAGAACAGCCTGTGGAGAGCAGAGTCTGAAGGCTGGCACAGGCAGCGCCAGGCTCTGCAGTCAAGCTGCAGCACTTTCAGGAGGCCAGACAAGCCCTAAAATCCACAAGCATTTCCACGAAGAACAGTAAAGCCGTGCTGACCAGCCTGCAGGCAGTGTGGTCTGCTGCTGCACAAATATCAGAACAATCATGGGTAGCAGCACAGAAAGGTTTCTGTGTCCTCTCCTCACACATGGGCAGAGGCCAGGAACTGCCCCTGGCCACACTGGTCCCAGCAACCCTGCTCCTGGCAACTTTGTCTGCCACCGACATCCACTTGAATTTAGGACAAGCAAAACACCTGCCCAGTTTAACTCTAAAGCTGGCATCCTGCACATGAAAAATCATAGAAAAGAGATTCCTCTGTTATTAATAACTTTTTTAGCACACTGAAGTGGCAGTGGTGGAGACGTGCTGTTACCACAGAAACTGGAGGCACTGGCAGGGGCTGGAGGTGGGATTCTCCCAAGCACAGGCACGACCTCAGGCAGCTTTGCTGAGAGACTTGAGATGAAGAGCTGGCCAAAAAGCAATTTACCTTTACCTTTTGCATGAATAAATAAAAATAAATTACCATCAGTCCAAAGAGGGATGTGAGGAAGGAAGAATTAAAAACCACCTACACTGGAAAAAGTCTTGAAGGTTCTTAGTGTGCGTTTGGATGCAGAGGCCACAGCTTCCACCTTAAAGGGCAAGGATGTTATCCAGAGGGACCTGGACAGCCTGGAGAGGCAGGGCCATGCCAACCTCATTAAGTTCTACAAGGTCAAGTGCAGGATCCTACACCTAAGTCAGCACAACCCCAGGCACACATCCAGGCTGGGGGCAGAATGGCTAAAGGGCTGTCCTAAGGAGAAGGACTTGGGGGTGGGAGGAGATTAGAAGCTGGACATGAGCCACCAGTGTGTGCTGGAGCCCAGAGGGGCAATTGTGTCATACGCTGCATCACAACAAGTGCGGCCAGCAGGGCCAGGGAGGTAATTCTGCCCCTTTACCCAGCTCTTGTGAGACTCCACTGTGTGCAGCTCCAGACCCCTCAGCACAGGAAAGGTATGGAGCTGCTGGAGAGAGTCCAGAGAAGGGCCATGAAGATGTTCAAAGGGCTGGAGCACTTCTGCTAGGAAGACAAGCTGAGTTGGGCTTGGTTCAGCTTGGAGAAGAGAAGGCTCCAGGGAGACTTTATAGTGGCCTTCCAGTACCTGAAGGGGCTCCAGGAAAGCTGGGGAGGGGCTTTTCACCAGAGAGGGCAGTGATAGGACAAGGGGGAATGGTTTTAAACTGGAAGAGGGGAGATTTAGGTTAGACATGGGGAGGAAATTCTTCACCATGAGGGTAGGAAGGTGGGGGAATAGGTTGCCCAGGAAAGCTGTGGCTGCCCCATCCCTGGAGGTGTTCAAGGTCAGGCTGGATGAGGCTTGTGCAGCCTGGTCTGGTGGGAGGTGTCCCTGGTCATGGCAGGGATGTTGGAACCTGATGATCTTTAAGGTCCCTTCTGATCTTTACCATCCTATGATTCTATGATTCCAGCACCTCAGTTTGAGACAGACAGCAACCCATGGGCTGCTGGCAGTGACAGCCATGGAGCTGCACACAAATGCTGGGAAAGCAAACCCAGACCCCAGCAGCCAAAGGGATGAGAAGGAGGGGGTGCTGGTACCCCCATCCTTGGGGGACTTTGGGCATGGTCCAGCTCTTCCCTCCTCTCATTGCCTTTTTTTCATTGCAAGCAGATCTATGACTTGAAACACAATGAGAAGTTTTACTATTTCTCCCCTGATGCCATGGTCTTATTTGCTTTTCATCCTCCAGCTGCCCAATCCCCTGTACATTGGATCCAAGCAGCTTCTCTGCAGTCTGCAAATACTTCAAAGGGAAGGGCAGGGCAGTCACCTCCAGCGAGGATGCCAGGGGAGCAAACATGGAATCACCAGACAGAAACAGCAGGTGCTGGTGTCTGTTTGCAAGGACAAACATCTCACTAATTTCATTTTTAATGCTTTGGCTACTCTGCGTTCCATGCTCATTTCCCTGTGTGTGTGTGAAGCCCATGAAGGTGAGCAACAGGAGCTCCTGGGGCTGCGACCAGTTAGGTGGCATCTCAGGTTGCTGAGGAGTTTGGGGAAACTACAGGTATCCACCCAAAGGAGATCTACCCCTCCTGCCCTCTCCAAGGAAAGGGGACTGAGTCCCTGCAGGAGCCTGGAACTGCTGGGCTGGCATCTGTGCTTTTCCCAGCAGTGAGACAGAGGAGAGACATGTCTGAAACCATCACAGCAGGCAGCAGAAGAAACCCTTGGGCATTAATTTGTCCAGGAAATGCATTTCTGGAGCCGCCTGGAGTATCGGAATACAGCACAGTAAATTATTAGCAATATTGCTAATCACTTCCACTGGGAATTTAATTTTGCACCAGGCAGAGACAATCTCATTTTCAATGCTCAGCTTTGGGCATGCTTGTTACCATTTTTTTTTGTTTTTAAATGGCTCTGGTCTCCCTTATTTCCAGACTGCCCACTGAAAGCTGAGCAGAGATGATCTGCTGCTCTCCCACAGGCATGGCTCTCCCCAAATGCTGCCGAGGGAGCCCCAGAGCTGGGATGGGAAGGCAGCAGAGGGAAAGGCAGGAGCAGGACCAGGCTGCTGCTCCTCATCCCTGCTTCCTGCTCCCAGACAACATCACTCAGCACAAGTACACTGAAGGGAGAACATGAAATACTGATTTCCATCCACAGATCCTCCATGTTCCTGGAATATTAAGTTTTACTAACAATTCTGGAAGCTACCATCCTCTATTTTATAACCTACAAAAGGGGCTTACTCTATTTTAATTGCATGCAAAGGGAGAGTACAAGATTCATTTTTAAAACAACAGAGGCTGAACCACCTCAGGACGAAGGTCAATCACACTTCTGGAGGGCAAGTACCTGTCTGAATCCAGCAGCACCTAAGAAGTGTTGGCACCCAAGGGAAGATGCCAATACATTCCCAAAAAAAAAAATTCCTGGAAAAGTCATGGAGGTGTCACTGGTGCAACAACCACCCTTCTCACCCCAGATTACAAGGACCAGTACCTTGGTGGCCACAGCACAGGCTTCCTGCCAAACACCCAGCCTGGCACAGCCCTCTGACAGCTACCACGTTGCTTCAAGTGCCGCCCACCCGGGGGGGAAGGGGGCAGGGCTGAGCCCATCCATGCCAGGGCTTCATCCTGCACCATCACCCCCCGGCAGACCCTGCACCAGCCTCAGGCACTGCTGCTGTAGGAGCCAGTGATAGCTCCTAAGCTGTTAACTGCTCCTCAGCAATGTAATTGCACAAATTAAGAGCTGCACCAGGGCACTGGAATGAGAATGAAATGTTCAGACAGATGAATAGATTTTTATAATAGGGGCTGCTGAGGTTAACCCAAACATCAAATCCCAGCCAGCCCCATCATTACACCCATTACACATGTGTTCAACCTGACACTTGGCTATTGGTGCTACCAAAGAAAAACAAATCCACAGGGACAGCAGCCATGCAGGAGCCAAGGGAACTTGTCCTTCCCACTTTGTTAGAGACACAGATTCATAGAATGCCAGGTTGGAAGGGACCTCAAGGATCATCTGGTCCAACCCTGGGACAGAAGCTCTCTCCTGAGGTGCCAAGGATAATAGATTTGATGGAACACAGGTGAAAAACATCTGCTGGCAGCCAGGAGCCAGCATGATAATCCCAGAGGCAGAGTCCCTGGAGGGAGCACAGCCAGGCACCAAGGGCTTGGGACCCCATAGTGACAGGAGAGGATTCTGTCTCCCCTGTACTGCTCTGCACTGGAACATCTTCACTGGGGGGGCAGGCAGGGGGTGCCAGGTGCCAGAGGGATGCATGGTGGCAGGTGTCCCTTCCTAGAGAGAGGAATGCACTGTGGTGAGCATGTCCCTTCCCAGCCATGGGATGGTGCAGGGGAACAAGGAGCTGCTCAAATCAGCTCCAGAAAAAATCCAACACATAAACAGAAAGTTGTCCCTTTTCCTAACACTGTTCATGTTGGAAGGGATCTTCCTCCATGGACTGGTTGGTACCACAGGGACTACAAGACTGCAACATGCATGGAGACCTCAAGCCTGAGGAGAGGACTGACAACTCTGGGCCACTGCTGTGGGCGGGAGCAGACAGTGCCATCAGGATCTGAAAAGATGTATTTGCCATGTTTGCAGGGCATGTTGTCATGTAATGACTCCTAAGCTTTGAGATGATATTCCATATAAAGCTGTACCTCTTTCTTCAACAGTAGTGAAAAAAAAAACACTTATGATACTATATCTCCTGACATACAGTTCCTGATAGGAGAATCCTCCATAAGAGGTGGTTGGCTTGCTGCAGAGAAAGCCTTGTCATGAGGAGCCTGTGAAAGGGAGCCATTGAACTTGGAATAAAGAGGCCATTGCACAGCAGAAGCATGGCAGGCTCCTCTTGATCTGTTGGTGCAGCGTCTGGAGTATCTCTTTTTCCTGTTCTGCTTTGGACCATTTCCTGTTTTGCTTCATATAACTTTGACCACTCATGCAAAAAGGCTTGAGAAGGAAAGCAGCTGAGAAGCCGACTACCCAAATAGCAGGAGATGTGGAAACTACAGTTAGTAAAACCCAAGTGATGACAATCCATTTTTGACTAGTTCCAGTCATCGCTCTTGTGGAGAAGAGAGGACAAACAGACCTGACCCGCATTTATAGAGCACAACTATTCCCACACTCTACTGCACCAGCACCTGGGTGTAAACAAGCACCCTCCTGGCCTGACTCTACAACGCTCTCCTGCATTTCCCACTGGATGCCAGCGCCAGGCTCTCTTTAATTTCTGCTCAGACTTATTTTAATTTCTGCTAAAGACTTCTTTAGCAGAAGGGCAAGAGTGTGTCAGCACAGAGCAAGGCTGAAGGAATGCTTCTGCCACGTGGGCAAGGCGTGCCAAAGCACACAGCACCGCGCAGCACCTGCGGGCAGCCTCTTGGGACCCAGTTTGTTTTGCAGCAACATATGCTCTTCTGCATCGTATTATATTAGTGAAATTAGCACAGTCAGATTCATTTAAGAGAAATATTCAAAATAACGGCGCTTTGAAGTGAGGATGTGGCTACAGAACAGCTTTTCTCATTAAAGCAGTATCACAGAAAGCCTTGCTGCTCGCAGAGCGAATGCATTTGGGCATCTGTTCTAGGAAAGCTTCCCTCAAACTCCAGAATCCTTCTGGGGAAAAAGATATATTGGGGGAAAAATGTGGGCAAATCCATGTAGAGTCTCCTAGAGCACTCTGCACCCCAATCTCCTGATAGAAAATGTGATTTTGCTGCTGGCACTGGCTTATCCTGCTGGGCAACCCCTCACCCAGCAGCTCTTACATATTCTATTTCAAATCCAGCCAGAAATACTTACCAGCTCCTACATGCCAGACAAAGGATGTTTGGCCAGAACTTCCATGACACATTTTTATGAGTAGATAACATGTCACTTCTTGGGGGGAAAGGTTCAAAACTTGAATCATTGCAAATTCTCCAGGTGGCTGATCTGAAGAGGAAAGCTCCTGTGACCAGGACACAAAGGAAAGAGCATTTACATTTCACATATGGCTCCAGCATAGACCATGACAGACCAGGACCAGATCCCATCACCTCTCCATGGCTGCCAAACAGTGGTGGGGGCCTGTCCTCATCCAGCTGCAGTGGCCTATGAACAGGTCTCTCTCCATACATATTTATGTTTCAAAACTCATTCTCATTGATAATTTCAGTGCCAATGATCAAGCCAACACAGTATGATGTTTTGTTCATACCAAAAAGAAAGCATTGCTGGGCTGCTCCACAGGTCCAGGGTATCTTGAGCACCCTCAGACCTAGGCTTCTGCCCCAGCAAACCCTCAGCCACATGAAGGGAAATGCTAGTGCAAAACCAACTCTCTGCCCTGCTGGGGAGCATGTCCAGAAGCCATTTGACAGCCAAGATCTCTGCAGAGTGTGGGCAAATTTCGCCTAAACTTTTATCACAGCAGGATGAATCTTTCTTCACAAAATTGGCACCACTTATGCTAATTAAATTTAACAAGTTCATTAGGTAAATGGTAATTGCAATAACATGCTTTAAAGAAATGATGAAACACAAAACCTACTTTCAGGAATACCACTTTTCCCCTTCCCAGATAACCTTCAAACAGCAGTGTCAAGATTAATAAGAGAAAACAGTATTTCTGAAATACTGGCTTTCCAGACAAACTCTTGATTAATACGGTGCAGCTTTCCTTCCCAAGTTGTATGTTAGACTTTCACATCCTCTTTTTCTTTGGAGACCAGCACATTTTTATCTCACGAGCCCCACAGCTGTGGTGAAGATGTTTATTTGTACTGCAGTGGCACTACAAACTTCAGCTATGTACTGGGATCCAATTATGTCAAGTGCTTGCTGATTTAAGGATGCATTCTGGAGCAAGGGGAGAGCAGACACCTGCAGAAAGCTGCTGTGCTCCTAGCAGAAGTTCACATTCTTGCAGGATCCATGCTGGGTTTTGTTGGGAAACAGAAAGGATTGCAGCTCATCCTGCCAGTCAGGCAGGTACCTCCCTCCCACATCTTCTGGGAAAGGACCTGGAAAGCCCTCTGAGTGCTGGCTCTCACTCAGCAAATGG
The DNA here is from genome assembly GCF_000747805.2 of Chaetura pelagica. Classification (NCBI taxonomy): domain Eukaryota; kingdom Metazoa; phylum Chordata; class Aves; order Apodiformes; family Apodidae; genus Chaetura; species Chaetura pelagica. The sequence continues at coordinate 1,201,968 of NW_009952712.1, forward strand.
GAATGTATCCAGAAGCCACCAACATTTCTTCTTCCAGAGATCTCACAGCGGTTGGGAATGGAAGGCTGGCATCTGGGAAGGCCCTTGAGTATCTAATAGGGGCTGGTGCCTGAGGGGGGTGTTTCAGGAAAGAACCTTTAAAAATAATTGAGCAAAATCTCAGACTCATAACAGTTCTTAAACTTGCTTTTGTTTGCTTTTTTGTAAGTAAGCCTGGCTCATTCTGCACACCCTAGCACACGGCAACAGCTTCAGCTGTTACACAGCAGGTTGCAGAAATGCATTTCCAGCACAAAGACTGACAGCGACTCTCAGGAGCTAAGGACAACGGGCACTGGGGCTACTGCAACTTCTGCTGCTGCTCCTCGGGGCTCATGACAAGGTACCTCCGGGCTCAGTGGCTGAATCTGCAGCACGACTCGTTTTTCAGCTGCCAAGAGAGGGCGATGCTCAGGTGAGCATGATGCAGCCTCCACCCCCCCCCCCACGGGCACTGGGGCTACTGCAACTTCTGCTGCTGCTCCTCGGGGCTCATGACAAGGTACCTCCGGGCTCAGTGGCTGAATCTGCAGCACGACTCGTTTTTCAGCTGCCAAGAGAGGGCGATGCTCAGGTGAGCATGATGCAGCCTCCAGTTCCCCCCCCCACTGCAGCGACCCTTGGTACCTACAGCCAAACACATCACACCTGGTGATGTTCACCTCCAAAAGATGCCAGTGATCTGCAAAGAACAAGGGAGTTCCTTGGTGGCACCTCTGTTATGCATAGGCCAGGTCTTAGCCACGAAGGCTTTTCATCCCAAAGATTACCAAGGTCAAAAAAGGGCTGCAGCTCCCACACTCCAAGCATTGCTGACATTTTCCATGGAGCCTCCTCTAAATGTTGTCAGCACACGCATGATAACTACACCAACAGAAAGGATTCCGAGTCAGCACAGGGGCAAAAGAAACTCCAGGAGGTGCAGTAAGGTTTGATGCATCTCAGCATGTACACCAGGTAGGCAGAGGAACACAGGCATCTGTGGCATCAGTAGCCAGAAGCAGAAGACAGACATGCAAAGGCAGAAAGCCAATTATTAAAATGTAAAGGCTTGAAACAAAAAAACTGATATTGCAGAAAAGAACAAAAACCTGAGACAGGACAAGTTACAATAAAAACAACTCAGGGGAAAAGATGTCTTTGAAACAGAGTCCTGCATATTAAGACCTGAGAAATCATGAAGAATATTCAGCCTTGCTCTCCACAATTATTTGCAGGTTTAGAGCTGAGGTTTCTTACTGTGAACTCATCTCTTCTTCAGTGCTTAATGAGATAATTCTAAGCTCTAAAAGCTGGCAGAAAATAAGTAATAATTACTTTTCTCTTCTTTTGTTCACAAATACTCACAAAGGCATAAAACTGGCTTCATAGCTGCTGCTATATATTGTTCCCTGTTGCAAACAGCTGTGCACTCAGGGTTAATTAGTTTACAAATGGTGACATCCCAGAGCTTGGGCTCTGCTATAAAGTGCAGGCATGGCTGGAGGGACACAGCACTTCACAGCTCAGGTTATTGCCCATGAAGAGGACACCTTTTTAAGTTCAAAAGATAGCTGTGAGAGAAAAACTATTAGTTTGTTTTAACCTCTCTTGTATAAATTGCCATTTGCTGCCATCACACACAAAATTGTTTCTTCTAATCAGTATAATAGTTATGTCAAGAACAAGCTGAATTTCCTGTATTGAAATTGCTGTTTTTCCAATCTATCTGAAATGTGTGGGGTGGAAACACTCATGAAGTCCTCATGAAGAGCTATGACAAGAAGCTTGCTCCTCATCCTATTGCAGCAAATACAAATTTCTTTGCCCAGCAATGGTTTGAATACAAATAAAAGAATAAACAAGAGCAATTTTGCTATCAAGTCAGCCTGAAGTCACCTGCCCCTGTGCAATTGTGACACTGAGCAACTCGCTGAATTCAAAACCCGTAGATGAGCTTTGGCACAGTGCCCCACAGGCAGAGGTGTCACCTGGGCCTCATCAGCATGGGGACAGATTCCCAACAGAGCTAGGGGTCAGTCCTGTGTGGAAAGCAGCTCAGAGGAATAGGGCGAGATCAAAATCACTGTGTTACATACTGCTGAGTGCATCAAGTGTATCTATTGACTCAAGAAAAACTATTGCCATGTTGGCACCCTAGACTTGCCAGCAGCTCCCAGCAGAGCCGAGCACATCTACAGGTGCAGATGACCCCAACTCCAGCTCCTCTCTCCTCATGCCCAACCTCATGACCAGTGTCAGTTAAACACTGTGGTACCTCGGCTGCTCCCACCAGCAGCCACCATGCTGCCAGAGAGGGTGGCTGAGGTGGCTTGCTCCATCAGGACACCTCACTGGGAACGTCACAAGTCAGCAGGAGTCTACACAGGAAAAGGGAACACAAGGAAAGCCTCCTCTGAGAACAGCACACATCAGGTGCCTCCTGCTGGGGTCTGTATTAAAAGTCAGACTGATGCAGTGGATCAGTCGTTTGCATCAACTACACATCTTTGGGGTTTGCTTTAATTATTCCCCTAATGGGGGCTGAAGCCCTTGTCCCACTGCATTTTATCCAGCAGAAAGGGTTACAGACAAGAAAAGCAGTCCTGGTCAGTAAAGACAACACAAAGTCAACTGGCTGGAGATGTTTTTCCCTTCAACACACTCCTGCAAAGTTGTTTTTTGCATCGCTGAGGAGCACATGCCTGAGCCTGGGAGTCCTTCAGCTGTTCTCAGTGGAGGGGCAGGAACAGCCCTGTCACAACACAGGGTGTGGATAAAAGAGCTAAAAAAGGCACAGGGCTGACTTTACTCACCTTCTGCCTAACAAGTATGTGTCCATGCTCTAAAAAAAATATTTTTTACTTCTCTAAGAATCATTGCCTGACTTTCAAAAGAATCAAAGCAAATTAATCATGAGACACTGGAGAGAAAAAAAATCTGTGACAGCACTGGACTGATTTCCCAGGACATCCCTGCCCAGAGCTGGGCTAGTGCTGCCTGCCCTGCCTGTACTTTCTGCTCACTGCAAAGAATGACCTTTATGTGTGCCTGCATGTGACCAAGCTGTTGTCTGGAGGCTCTTTGCCCTCTAATTTCTGACTCAGGAGGTCCTTATTGGAGCTCACATTCTCTCAGCAGATGTGGATAATGTGGTCCTAGGGCAGTGGCTGCAGGTGATGCCTGATGCCAGGAGCATGCTGACTTGGGCTCTGTCCCTAAAGCTCTGATTATTATCTTAGTCCTAGAAATTACTTGGTTGTTCAATGTAATTAACAGAAAAGTAATTATTGGAAAGGTAATTATTGTGGATAGCAAAAGGAAAAAGGCAAAAAAAAGAGTCCATTAAAGCCCTCAGAGAACCTCATTGTGCTAGAAGCCAGCCAGGGCAGTTACCCATGACCTACAACAAATCCCCAGGAGCAGTGTCCAGCACCAGCTGGTGCAACAACAAGGCTGAGCATCTCAAGCACGTTCAGACAACAGAGGGACAAGAAAAGAGGTTTAGTAATGATCAGTTCTTTCAGGAAAACAATACAAAAAGTTTCTCATCCAAACAGAGAGGTGCAAAGAAGGACAGAGAGAGAAACCATGCCAGAGACTTCCTAGCTTGACCTGCTTGGTGAGAGGTGTTAGTGATGCACTTAGCAAGAAACCACAGATTTCCCAAACCACTCACCCCTTCCTTTAACAGAGGCACAAATTGGTTTCAGTAAAATAGGTTAGAGGAATCTGCAGCCAGAAGTTGAAATTAACCCAAACCAAATACTGGGAGTAATTAAAAAAAGCCACCTTTAATATATCCTGCTTCATCACATTTCATACATCCCCTCTCATGCTAGTGACAGCTCAGCTGATAACAGTCACTTGTCAATGAGGAAAAATAGGCCACACTTGAAACAGTGTTAGTTAATAGCAATTTAAACATGATTCTGTTCCTAGTGCAGATGAATTTAATACTTTCAAAAATATGTTAAATGGTCAAGAGTGACTCTGGGTAACATTTTCAAATGTAAACTATTTTCCTAGTCTAGACATGCCAGATGTGTCCTACCTTTAGTTCTTTTGTGAGATGTTTTATGCTATTCAGACAATGTAATGATGTATCACAGCATTGGTGACAAACCACAATGTGTGTGATCAGTGACATTTTTTTACTCTTCACACGATTTACAGATATTACCAAGGGCCTGTTAGGTGACTTACTGTCACCCAACCTGCTGCTACAAAGCTGGTCTCTGGAGCCCCAAAGATCTGCTTTGGAGGGAAAAGCTGTGTTCCCTATCTCCCAGCTGTAGGGTGGCCCCACAGCACCACCCAGTAGAAAGGGGATAAGAAAAAAAGTAATATTCTGGGTACACAAGACCCTTGAACTTCTTCTTGCAGAAATGTGAGAGAGAAGAAAGAAGAGGAAGATGTGTGAACCAATATCAAACACAGAGATGGCTTTGAATATTCCAAATGCTTTTCCCTAAAGTCTAATTAGAGATCAGAAGTGCCATGAAACTGCACTGAGTTTGATCAAGTCTAAACTCAAAGATGGTTAATTATCAAGCAAAACTTGGGCCAAGTTATTTGTCCTTTGCTTTTTGCAGGCTATGCAGCACAGTAGCCTCCTCCTACCCCAACTCTCCATCACCTAGGAGTCACCCTCAGAGGGGGTTTCAGCTATGCTCAGCACCAAGATTTCTCATTCTCTCAGAGATATAAAAGACCCAGAGATAGGTGTGACCAGAAAAATAACTCTGCACAAGTCTGGAAAGCAGTGGTGAACCTCACATGGCTCCTAGCCCCACACCACCCATGGGCATCAGGCACCCTAGGGACTGCCAGCACCCACCAGGGTGTCCTTGGCCCTGCATCCACCCTAGTTCTTGTTTTGGGGAAGTTTCCATCCATGCTACCACAGACACATGTCAGAGGGGTCCAGAAAGACCAAACACAGCAAATGAGTTGGACCTTTCCTGGGAGAGGCTGCAGAACAAGGCCAGGACTGCTCCCCTCTGCCATTGCAACAAGACCAGCCCAGATACACCAGAGAGGGTCAAGTCCAGAGCCCAGAGCCATGCATCTGTGAGCGGGCAGACTCCCAGCTTCCTACCACTGTCCTTGGTGCTGGCAACGTATGGAGTCCAGCCTCATTGCTGGTAGCTGGATCTGCACCACACCAAGCAGCTGCAATTAATGAAGTCTTGAATCACCATGTTCTGCTTCTGGGGGACAGAAAATGTATCGGGGTCCATAAGCCACCTGATAGCTAATGAAGTGTTTGGTTCTGATTACTGTCAACATCCCTCTGTAACCCCCTCAGAAGCTGGGCTCTTGTGACAACACAAGGCAGCAACAACTGAGGATGGGCTCAAAGACACTTTGCAGGCGAGAGGGTGGGGCATTACCCCAGCAGGCTGTGTCCTCTCCCTCTAGCATCAATACAATTGTTTTCTTGGCAGCTGTAATAATTAGAAATCACATACTTGACTGGTCTTCTAGGGCTCCATCAGACAAGTCGGCAGTGTGCTTAAGGAGAGGCAGCACAAGAAGGGAGCAGAGCACTAAATCACTGCCTGCAAATGGGACCCAGCAAAAAGCACCAAGTGTCTACTTGATTCCCCACAGCCTCATTATGCCTGGAGATTCTCATCCAATACCCATCAATAAATTCTTCTTAATGAGAAATGATTTGATAGAGTGAACAGAATTTACAAGCACGAAGGGCTGAAGATAAAGCAAGGGGAGAGGCTGAGTACTCATAACTTTGAGGAGAGCACTTGTTGGTAGCTCCATGGCTGCTGCAGCTCTTCAAAACTGGCAGGGCACTTTGCAGAGCATCACACTAATTGCCCTGTACTCCCACAGCACCCCTCAGGTTTTGGACAAGCATCCCAGCTCAGGATGGATTGCAAGAATTTCCTCATAATTTGAGCATTACAGACAAAAGTAGTGATTTGTGTGCTAGAATTACTCATGTTGACACGATTCTTCTCTCTACAAATTAAGTAGAAACAAAGGCTTCCAGCATTTCCCCTGTGTTCTGTGGAACAGGGCAGGGGCTTGGGTTTTTAGGACAGTAACACATTCAAAGGGGAAAAAAATCATTCCATCTTCGTTTGCTTCACTGAATTGTGAGAAAATCAGTGGATTTGTTATATTATTCCCTTTAGAAATAATTTTCCAACTAAAAATAGAATAAAAAAAACGTTCCTCTGTTCCTCTTGTACAAAGGCAAGAAGGATAAAGAGGAAACAGCCTGGCATTTATGGCAGGGAGAGATGAGGCTATTGCCATGCTCCTAATGCAAGGTTTCTGTTAGTTTCTAATACTTTTATTAAGACAGGTCAAAAATACAATGGAAAATGGCAGGTGCACTGTGCACCTGCAGCACCTCACAGTTATGAACTTAAACATTAGAAATATAAAAAATACACTTTATTATTTCCTAAAAACATAGTCTCACCTTTCAATGCAGTATAAGCAAGTAGATACATTCTGCCCAGACTAATTTATATTTAATGATGTATGATGAAGATCATAAATGAACCAGGATCCAGTTCAAGTCCTCAATGTGACTCTCCTGCTTTGCAGCACAGCAGGTTGGGACCTCATTTTCCTCTGTGATTACAAATAAATCCCCTTTCAAAAGACTGCCAGATCTGGTTTTGTTCTTATTTTTTAATCATCCTTTTAATCTCCCCAGGCACCTTGGAGCCTCTTTGGTGCAGAGTTGTGAGCCATGAACAGAGGAGGAGACCACAAAAGCCACTGCAGCAGCACAGCTAAGGTCAGAACATGGAAAGATGTGAAGGAAACAAGGAAACAGCACCAGAGTGTAAACAGAAACACTTCCCACTCCCCTCAAAAAAGCCTTTTTAGGGCTAAGACAGAAATACCTTCCTGTTTTTCCTGCCTTTCTGTAATCAAGAACACACAGAGCAAGTGGCAGCTTTTGGAAGGGAAGGTTACAAAAGCCATAATCAGATGCACCAGCTCTTCCTGCTGGGTGCCAAGGAGGGAATCTCCTGGGGAGAGTCCAAGAGCAGCAGCCAGGGCTCATGCTAAGATGCAAAACACTGCCAGGAACAGGAACTGAGAGACTATGACCTGATGGGAAAAAAAACTTGTCCCCTGCAGTCACCTGTGGTGGCACTTGGTCATGCATGGCTCTGCAACCCACTGACCCCAACTGCTGCCAGACAAGTGTTACAGGGTCTGCTCAAGGAAGGAAACCATTTCCCAAATTTCCCAGCAAGAGCCCTAACAGGAGTTACATGTCAACTGAGGTTCCCAGTGCTGCATGTGGTACAACCGTGAGCCTGCCCTGGATATTAATTTAGCATTAATATTTCAGGACTACATGGATTTGGTAAAATATTTCCTGTGATGCTGTCAGATCCTCTCTACTTGGAGTTACTGAGAATAAAACCTTATTTGCTTATAAATTTGTGATGTGATGGAATTACAAAACAGGTCAGCTAGAAGGTTTGAAGACACTGCCTAACATCTTCTCCCTTGGAAATGTAACTGAGCATGTGAGCAAAGAGCTCACTGGTTCCTGGTGCTTCTTCCTGAGCAGAGCCAGAAGATACAATGGAGCCCTGGAGCAGGGTCCCTACACACAACATCCTGGGAAATCCTTCCTCAGAGACATCACTCTCACTGCTTGCCTGCTTAATTCCCTTAGCTGAGAAGTACAGATAAGTGTATAGTACAGACTGGGTGGAGAATGGAGCAAAAACAGTCTGGAAGAAAAGGACCTGGGGATGGTGGATGAGAGGCTCAACATGAGCCAGCACCATGCCCTGGAGTCCAGAAACCAACCATGTTGGTCAGGTTGGATGGGGTTTGGAGCAACCTGGTCTAGTGGGAGGTGTCCCTGCCCATGCAGAGGGGTTGGATCTAGATGACCTTGAAGGTCCCTTCCAACCAACCATTCCATGATTCTATATATTTCTGATAAAACAGTATTGCTGAACACTAAGACAAGAAAGTCAGCAAATACAACAGCTTATGCTAAGAGCTACATTTTGAGACCAGAGCTAGATCTTAATTTTGGGCTAGGAATTACCTTTCATACTGCAAGTCAAAGTAAACAGATGAGAATTTGCACATTCAAGTGAAACCAGGCTGTGTGCATAAACATGCTTTGCATACATCAAGGTGATCTACTGAAAGGGAAAACAATGCAGATCTGCTGGAGACAAAAGTCCAGGTGTAGATAATTACTGTCAGCAAGACAGAAGCCCACGTACTAATATTATTATAAACCCATGGGGAAATGAAAGCTTTTGCACAACTGGAAGAAATCTAAAATACAGGAGATACTTCTTTGTTCTAAAGCTACAATTTAAACACTCTCCACTGGATTCAAAGCTGCTGGCTGGTGTTTGCAGGGACTTAACCATGCAGACAGCTTGGAGGTGCTTTGCAGAATGAACATCATCTCTGAAGGGGGATAATCAAACTATTTCTGGACTTATTATCTGCAACCTTTCAACATCCTTTGCAAAAAAACAATATCAGAACGTAGCTATGACACAAGAACTATTATGCTGACAGTAGATGGAGAACAGGGAGCAATTTTGATATCCAAAAAGCAATCTGAATGCAGCACATTCTCCAAGCATCATCTTCTCCAGTTGTCATGTGCAGATGCCACACGTGGTTTACATTAGCTGCTGGAAAGGATGGGGAGCTGATCTACTTAACAGACTGCAGGCAAAAAACAATGTTTTTCAATAAGGAGATGTTTAATGTTCATGAATGTGAGCAGGGCTGAGGCTGGCAGTGCTCATGGTGGGGCATCAAGTGGGGCTGGCACAGCAGGGGAACCCTTAGAGGAGCAGAAAGCCCAGAAGAAAGAGGGGAAGAAGAATGACTCGAGCAGAGGCTGCATGTGAGAAACCACAGCAGTCAGCTCCCGAGCATTGCATTCTGAGAAAAGCCACTGAAACAGTTGGGAAAGCACATTGTGATTAGGAACTGCATTTTACAGGCATCTTTTCTGCTGTCTCTTGTTTCCAGACTATTAATAACAAAATATCAAATGAAACTCAATGCAGATAAGTATAAAATAACACATCTGGAAGAAAATTCCTGAAAATTAATTGAAGTTGAACACCAGTGATAAATCTAGGGGAAGAACAGGAATTGGGATGGAAGGAGCAGATCTGCAAAGGGGAAACTACAAACATGAAACCTGTACAAAGATGCCACATGACCTCACTTAGACATTTATCACCACCTTTGAGAACAAACATCTTTGATGACTTTTCTTACCAGCTCTTCAACTTGGCAAATAAAAGGCCAGCTTTGCCAAGGGAGATGACAATTTTGGCCATTATTGTCTGGGCTGCCCCCACCTTTCCCAAGAAAAACTGCATCCCAGGCTGGGCTAGGGTAACCACTACACTCCTCACCCATTCACTCTCTCCTAAGCCAGTGATGAGGTGATTTAACAGAAATACGTGCCAGTACGTGCCAGTCTCCTCCAGTATCCTGAGCCTTAACAAGAGGTAAAAGCTTGATATCGTATAACTAAGTCACAGATCCCCACAGCAGGGACCTGATGTGCAGCACTCTCAGAGGAACAACCAGAGAAAAACCTTTCATTCATTGAACATTAATACATTAATTGAATCTCAATTGAATTTCAATTAATACATTAATTGAAACAATTTTTGCACGGAATAATCAGACTGCTATGAAGATGGTAAACAGGCACTTTTGTTTTCCTTGAGAAAACATCATCCCTGTACCCACACAACAGAGAAAACTTTGGGCCAGACCGAGGAAAATGGAGATTTGGACTAAAAGAAGAAAAAAAAAAAAAAAGAGAGAGAGATCAAAGATAGAAATTGGGCAGTAACAGCTAGAGTTCCTGCCCTCCCCAACATCAACTGAAGCCTCACACAAACTTGGGCAAACTCATGGTCCAACACCTGATGGCTTCATAGCAAATCCTATCCTCTACATGAGACAAAGATGCTTCCAATTCACTCTCCTTTCACTTGAGAAACAGCATCATGCATGACATGTGTTAAATTAGGAGAGACCCGTGTTGGGCAGCCAGCACAGAGCAGGCAGAGCTGCAGAACAGGGGTGTGACATGGAGTGAGACCAGACACGAGCTGCCAGACTGAAGTGTGAAGTGTTTATCCCACAGAAATTGGGTTTTCTGGGAGAAATTCAGCATTGAATAGTTTTTAGCACAGAGTAATTACACCTGAGAAGTTTTTTTCCTCTATTCTTTCTCCCTCCTCAAGGTTGCTATGAGCCTTCTGTGGTTTATTGACAGGACTGTGAAACACAGGCAGGATCTCTAGGGAGGTTTTTAGGAGAGGTGAGCTTACCCAGCCAGGGTGTGGGGCAGACAGGTACCTGCCTCAGATGTGCCTAAAGTCACTGTCCATGACTGCTTGCTCTTCCTTCATATTTTTCCAGAACTAAAAGTCTGCTTTCTAAGGGAATAAATTTATTCCAAATCCCCAATTGCCTTTGTATGAAGATCTTAAGTTTTTCAGCAAGCCTGGGCAGAACAAGGAGAATTACCATGCCACAGGGCCCTGTGATGATCTAGGCGGTTCTTGTGCTACAGATTCTGGCCCCAGCCCTCATGTTCAGGGAAGTCTGAGACACCAAAAGGCTGGGGCTGCAATTATGTACCATAGGATGAACCAGCAGCTGGCTAAGGATGGGTCTGAAGGTGACCAATAGCTGTGGGATGATGGATCAAGAGGCAGTGGCTCTTTTCTCCAGCTTCTAGAGGCTAATCCCATATGAAAAGGCACCTAATCACACACTACACTTTCCATCTCCAGGATTTCCTAGGCACCTGCTCTCTGCAGGGGTGCATGCAAGGAGACAAACCAACATCCAACCAACCTCCACCCCAATTATTTTGGGGAAGTTGGACCACATTGAGGGGTGTGGGGCCCCAGCCATGCCCATGGCACATGGCCTTGGAGCAGCAGCTGCCATTCAGTCTTTAGCATCACACCCAGAGCATGGCATGTAATATTTAATATCCTGACAAAGAGTTGCATCTTTGCTTCAGATTAACAAAGTCATCAGACCCTTTTAACAAGTAATTGAGAATGTCTAATTTTAATTAGATGCTGAGTTGCTACTGTTGAACTAAACAGGAATACTACTTTCTAGAGATATTTTTATTGAATTGAAACTCCAATTACAGTGTCCCCATGCAGCCCAGATTTCCAGCATTGCAAACCCATATCACTGCAGCTGATACCCCACTGCAACCACTACCCCACTGACAGATTTAGAAGAGCATGAACTGCCTTTCATGATGGCATCAAGTGCTCTTCAAGCACAGCAGGGCTGTGTTTTGTGCCAGATGAGCCAGCTCCAGCCCAGCACACACTGGGTCTACCCAAAGAGGCTCTCCCAGCTCCTGGACACCAGCCTCCAGGCAAAGAGTGGTTAGAAGAGGCTCTTGGCATCTCCACCTCCCTGCACAGACAGCAGCAGATGCCAGGCCAGCCCAGCCCACCAGCATCGCCAGGGTACCTTTCCTGCTATCTCAAAATACACCAAGCACTGAATTCAGATGTGTGTATTTGATTCTGTAAATGCTTAAAACTGGGTTTGCTAATGGACACATTGTAAAAGTCAGAAAACACAGGTGACAATAAGGAAAACATAGTGGGATACATTGCACTTGCATGCAGCAATACTGAGCACCACCAGGTTACTTTAAAATCTTTGCTTAAAGCTCTCTATTGCCTTCTCTGGCTTGTCAGGAAGTGGGAAGAGGAACCAAAACATCCTCAGCACCCTGAAAATGCTCAATTGGATGACACAAAAGAGAAGAGCTGGTGGGGAAACTCGTGCTCCAAGACAGAAACAGGGAAGGAACTGTCAAAGCTGTACCTGGAACATGAAGAGCCAAGCATGTCCTACCTGGGAAGCGCCCAGTTTTCCACACCCAACCAAGCAGCACTGCACCACATGATGCTGCTGACAGCTTTTACAAGTCATGTACTTCAATGGTAGATTATAAAGAAATAACCTTCTCCCACAACAGGAATGTGCTGCAGACTCCAGAAGGAGCAGCTGCTGCTCCCCAGTGTCATCCCTTGGGTTTCTTTGATGTCACCAGAGAAGCAGCTGTTTTGGGTTTGCTTGCAAAAGAGACCTCTCTCATTTACCACAGGGGTAAATTAAAAAAGAATTAAATACAATAAACGCCCAAATCACCAGGTGTGGTGATACACCTGACAAAGACATTTGGAAACAGCTTTCTGTACTATTTTAAGGATGACTAAAATCTGCACCAGGCAACCCAAGGTGGCACAGGTTCACTTTGCAAAGCTGGGGCTCCTAGATGCATTGGCTGCTTAACAGAGATGTTATGCTGCAGTCTGGCTCAAAAGATCTTGCTCCCCAGTGGAGGTTTCCTGGTCCAGGTCAGTGGCAACCAAAGTTCCCAGTAAGAAAGGAAACACGTGAGGAAGAGGCGATTTTGCTGCAGTTTGCCCCAGAGTGAAGCCTGGGCAGGGCCAAGTCCATCACATCCCAATACTTCACCCAGCATCATGTCCAGTGTTTGTGTGGATGAGCAGGTTGACACACCACCAGTGGGATTGGCTTGTGTCCACCCACAGAGAACCCAGGAGAGGGTGGAAGGGTGCTGGACAGCTGGGATCCCTACACAGCACCAGCACCACTCACTCCTAGGATTCACTCACATCCCGACAGCTTCAATCACAAACTAATTTCCAGGTTCATTTCCCTCTTGTTTCTCACAGGAGAAAGGATGTGTCCTCATGCAAGAGGGAATCATCTCAGCATCATTATGTTATTATCTACCCAAATTCCAGGCTGCTACAGAGAAATAACTTTTTGAGTAGTTCGTGATAAAGTAACATTCATTAATTTATAACACTGCCATCTACTAGTGTGCTGAGGAAGCAGGGTGATGTCTGCTTGATTAATTGAAATAATTGAATTTCTCCTCTCTGCAGAAGGTTGAGCAAAACACATTGCATCTGTGCCTGTCCAGCTCTCTGCAATCAGCTGAGACACCCAGGGACCTCATTGCAGGAGATCCTCCTGTCCAAATTCAACCAAACCCTCAGGCTGTGCTCCTCCTGCACTCCCCTCCACCTCCCTACAAAGAGTTTCTAAATAATTTTATTCTTCCCATCACAACATTGGTCTCACCACAGGGATGTTCACAGATTCTGCACGAAAGCCCTACCAGCAGCTGCAGAGATGAGTCAAAATGCTTTGAAACCCTTGGTAAAGGAAAGCCAAGGGGAGGGTGGAGGGAGAGTATTTAGAGTAACATTTTGGTAGAGCAAATAATTCAGAGGGGGCTGTTCAGAAAATTCCAATCTTTACCATATTTTATGTTAAACATACCAACCATAAAGGCTTGCCTAGGAGCCAGATATTCCTCTTTGGTATTTCAGATAGTTTTAGTCACCTCCTTTTCCCCCATGACATCACTGAAGGGTAAACATCACCCTTAAGCAATACATTATTATAGAGGAAACTATATGGTGGTTTTTTTCCTCAAGGTCTTTGGAGAAAAGAGGTTGAGTAGGGAGGTGATGGGCCAGTACACAACCCCTCTCTGATGGCTGACAGGGGGGCAAACAGTGCTGCTGGAGCCTCAGCACAGCAAACCACAGAGCAGACCTGCAGTGCCTGTGTCCCGGAACTCAGAGGGAGCCCAACAGCTCTGACACTGCCTTCTCCATGGGAATCACTCAGGGAAAATATTTTGCCCTGTGCTGGATGGGGCAGGCAGGGCTCAGCCAGCCCCTCCTGCATGGGCAGGGAGGTGCAGGCAGCAGAATTACAGCCAGAACAAATTGTCCAACACTGACAAGGGCAGTAATCCCTGTCCAACAGGGTTTTACAGCCATGTCAATAAACAAACACGACTACTCACATGGATGCACAAACACCTGAATGCAGCAGGCAAGGCTTTCAATCATGTGTATGCCTGGGATGTTTATGTATTTTAAAAGCAAGCCCCATTTTGAAGGTCACCCTGGTGTCACAAAGCAGCCACACATAGCTCTCCCCCGGCCCAGGGAAGAGTGCCCCAAGATCACTCAAATCACTGTGTTCACCCTCCCAGAGGCTGCAGGGAGGGAGGGACTCCAACTGGGAGCAGAGGGACCCATCACCCGTGGGGGCTGTAGGTGATTCTACAGGAGGAGCACACCAAAATACAGTTAATGTGCAATAACTGCACCTGCCCCACCCACAGTGCCCCAGATACTGCAGGAATATGTTAACAGCTCATTAATAGCAAGGAAAAGAGAGCACAAGACGCTCCAGAGCAACTCTAACAGGTCATCTTCTTTGGGGATCATGTAATTAACTTTAAAAAGATTCTCTCAAAAATGTACAAAGCTGTTTCATATGCTCTTTCTTTCGCCCATAAAATAGGACTACTTCTGGCCACCAGTGCTGAGAGACAGCCAAGAGTGCTAATCCAAATCACCACCATACCTTCCAAATGCAAAACCGTCATAAATATTTCCTGTTTATTTACAGAGAATTATTCACCCCTTTGATTTTGCAATTCAACGCTCAGTAAACCTTCCCACCTTCCACACACTGGCTGCAGTATCCAGATTTCAGCCAGGGAGGAAGGGAACACAATGGCTGGGAAGGCAGCTGGGCAAAGCACTATAGCAGTGGGCACAAATACTGGGTTGCAGCTAAAATATTCAAGTTAGGACAGAAAATTATGCATTTCCTTCTGTTTCCTCAGAAAGTAAAGATTTCCCCTATCTCCTATGACACTAAGGCAGTTAATCTTAACAGCCCCTGATAGCCCTAAGCAGATACTGGTCTAAATGAACTCATGTCTCCCTGGATTTTGTCCATAGGCTGTCCCACTCCTGGCTGTACCCAGGCTGAGCAGTCCCAAAGTGCCACCACCCACAGGATCTTACAGCCCTCAGAAACAGTGGTCAACAAGCAGAGACCACAGACCTACTCCACAGAGCAGTCACTGGTGGGATTTGCTCCTTGGCAAGGGTGCTCTGTCCAGCCCCAGCAGCAATTGGGTGCTGAGGGGACCCAGGCGTCTGGAGCACAGCCCCACCAAGCCCAGCTGTGAGGTCTCACAAACCAAAAAAAGAAGCCAAACAGGCATCCAGTGTAAACAGAAGGAGTTTGTCTGTCCCTCTTACCCTCTGGCAGCACAATCAAATGTGGTTGTTGACGTTTCTGCTGAACACCTTGGTGCAGCAAGCACACTCCTTCACAGAGCTGGATACAGATATTTCTTCCAACCCAGGACCTGGCCAGAGTTTTCAGGTGCCACCAACACACATGGCTCTGGGGTCACTGTCACCCATGGCCTGTGCAACATATAATACCAGGAGTGTTCAGCTGCAGCAAACAAATTACTTGACAGCATAAGGCAAAGTTTGTAAGGCACCAAACCTCCTCCTGGGAAGACATTACCTGGTTCCCAACACAAAGGTTTCCAGTATTCCCAACTGTCTACACTGTTCCTTTATATAGAATGTATTGAAACAGAGACATTAAAAACCTGGAAGAGAGGAGAGATGCAAAGCACATCAACCCAAGATATCAGTGGAAGAAGTCCAGGACTTGGGATAGGCTCAGATAATGTCAGCAGGATGGACAGAGATCTGGGGTCTTTGGAACAAAACTATTTCATAGAAAGCTGGTCTGCAGAATGTGTGGCACAACACCCAGTGGGTCTCAGACCTCACCACTCCCTGCTTGAGAATTGACATCTGGGTTTAAGCCTCTGCTCTCACTAGAGAGCCAGATCAGCTCAGAGGATCTTCCCATGCATTTCTAGTGCAAGAGCATTACCCCTCCACAAGCTGCCAATTCCCACTGCAGCCCTTAATATCCAAAGGGCAGATCCTGAAACAGAAGGGGTTTCCTGCACCCACTGGCATGTCTGGGATGTCATGCATCTTGGCTAACCTACATTTTCTGAATCTCCAGTTTTTGCTGAAAGTGATGAGCAGGACAGAAAGGGGTTCATGTTTTTATTTCCTCACTTTCCCTGAAATCAAAGCCAACACTGGGCCATTATTTGTGCTCCTTTTTGGCCACAGCCCCTGGTACCTACTTTTGCTCTCAGTAAATAACTTGAATTTGTGCTGTGTTCAGCCAAAGGCTCTGCCAAAAAAATGTTAATTGTTTCTGGCATAGAGGGGTCTTCCCAGACCCATGCTCAAATGGGGGGCAGAAGCTGAGGCAGAGAACAATATAGTGGGAACAACAGAAATCATACAATGGGTTAACCAGAAAACAGCACAGGATTTCACATGGATGTACTCATTAATAGCTTTAAGAAAAAAATTATTTAATTGCACTTTTTACACAAAATATCATAGGTTTGTCACTGTGGCAACTTGTCCTTCCCTTGATATCCACAATTATTTTCACTCTGCCTCCTTGGACACCAGCAGCAGAGCAACCCTGAGCAGGCAGGGAGCAGCACTGAGGGCACAAGGACACTGTGCACTGGAGGAGGCTGAAACCAATAGTGGAATCAGATACAATGCAGAGTGAGCCCAGAGCCTGCAAAGCATCCCTGCCCCAGCTGGAGAGGGGCACATGCTGGCTGCCTTTGCCATCAGTCATGGCAGAAATAGCAAAGGAGGCTGCACAAAATTTGGAGGAGGGGGAAGGAAATAAGAATTTGCTTTAAACACCATGTACACATCATATTCCTGGAGCCAAATAATCCAAAAGGTTTTCTTCCAAGCAGCCCTTCCAGCACCCATGGGACAGCTGAGGCAGGGGCACACTGCAAGCCTGGGGGGCTCTAGGTCTTTCCCCCTTTTTAATTGGCCCTGATTAAACTGGGGAGTCTCTGCTATGGCCACACATGGCAACACATGCTTGTTAAGATTCATGTTTCATAGGTCTTCAGGAGTAACCCTGGGTGATTAACTGCTAGAAAATGGGTCCCTGGCTCACCTTGTGGACACACACGGAACTTCTCAGGAATCCAGATCTTTTCACAAGAAAAATTCTGCCACTTATCTCCACAGAGACAAATACGGGTTTAAGTTTTGACCTTGCTCACTGCTGAAAAAAATCTCTGGGGGCTGTGTTACACTGCCTGAGGCTGTTATTCCTGATCGACACTGCCATGCGACTGGGAATAGATTCAGGACCTGTATCTGCAAAATGAACTCCATGCTGGGGCTTTCCTGCATTTGCAACAGGATTGTCACTCATGCTGGCTCCTACCACAAGTCTGGCTGGTGAAGAGGCGTTAAGTGTGAAGAAGGTATCTTGATTTTTCATGGCCAGGTTAAAATGCAGAAAGCAAGCTGCTAGGAAAATACACTTTGCCTTGCAAAGCAGTCACATTGGGTGTAGAAATTGCCAGCTGCATCATTCCAGGACCCTGAGATGTCACCTTCACCATCACTTCTTTTCTACAGCTCCTGTCAGTCTGAAGTTTGAATTTCATGGTATTTCTGTATTTGAACTGGATTTTTTACATTTGCTACTCAGATGAAGGGGCTCCATCTGCTCCCCCTATGCACAGCAACAGCCCTGGGGGTCCACGACCCCTTACAGGGGATCACCACTCTACTTCATTCCCTCCACAGCACCCAGGGTGCTGTGTTGCTAGAGTCACTGGTGTGTATGGTGCAGCTGGAAGAGTTCATGCACCTTCAGATCTGGATCTGCTGCTGGTTTGGTACCTGCTGCAGCTCAGGCTTTGAGCCTTGGAGACATGCCAACGTGTCAGCATCTATGGATCCAGCAGGTCCCCATGGTTCTCTCCACGTTGATTTCCAAACCCAGAGCCAGTCTCCACCACCAGCAGGCCACACAATCCAGGCATCCTTTGCAGCAGTCAGTTTTACCATTATGCATTCCAAGGTCCTTACACGATGCAACCCAGACAGTTTTTGTCATTGATACCATCCAAGAGATGACACCTCATCCCTTGGGCCAGTGCTGGTCACCCCTCCCAGGCATCTCCTTAGCAGCCCATACACATCCTCTGCCCTGCAAACCCTCCAGTGAATGCTGAGGGCCAGGCTCACAGCTGTGCTGCTGACAGACCACCCAAAGGACTCAGACCTTTTGCTATGCTATGCATTACAATCAATGTATCAAAGAGAATAAAAGACCTTTAGAAGCAAAATTTTTAAGTTCTCAACAGTCAAGTCTTCAAAGGGAAGCTGCTTTCTTTCAAATCTCTTTTTGTGTGGAAGATTCTGTGAATATTTTTGCAATGCTCAAAACAAAATATTGTCTGAGATATTAGATTAATTACCTTTTGGAAAGTGCTAGAAAGTTTTGAGTAAAAAAGCCACAGCCCTTAGGCAAAGGAAATGTGATGTCTTCTGGCCAGGATGCCTTCAAGAAAGTTGTGAAGTGAGAACAGACATAGACCCTCTTGGGCTGGGGCTGCAGCACTGCTGCCAGAAAAGAAACACTTTCTCGGAGAAGACCCTCAATGCCCCTCACAGAGCAGATTCAGGCCACCCTGCAGCACTGCATGGTGTGTGCCCACAGCAGGGACATGCCTGAGGTGTAGTTGTGTCCTAAAATGGTACAGCCCCCCACTAGGGAATGCTACATCCAGTTTGCTTAAAGACAACAAAATAAACCATCTCCAGCTGACCCTAGGACCAAGGCATCAGCACAGTACAAACCTGCATATCCCAACCTGATAACTAGAAAAAGGGAAGAACTGGTGAACCTGCAGGAAGGGCAGAATCGTCTGCAAATCCTGCCCCTGAGCCCCAGCACAGCCAGGGGTTACAGGCAGTAAGCACACAGGTGCTGGAGCAAGACTGGGGGGCTGCAAAGCATTCTTATGAAACACAACACTAACCTGGCACTAATTGCCATACTCCACACTTAAATCATCAGATTTTCTCATTTGGCTTCCAATGCAAAATTGTTATTTTTAATAGGAACAGAAAGTACTCCACACATTCCATACATAAATCCCAGCCTGTTTTGCACCAAAGCAGGAAGATGAGAACAGGTCTGGGGAAAACAAGGAAAGGCACATACAGCTCCCCGTGTCCAGCCAGCACTGCTCTACAGCAGGCAATAAACATTTTGAATTAAAATAGTTTATAACCCTCTCCAAAAGGTTAAAAATACTAGAAAACAAAACTTAGCCTTTTCATGAATAAGCTGTACTTTTCTCCCCCAGCCCCTCAGTCCATCTCCATAGCTACCAAGAGACTTGCTGAGTTGTCTCTGCCAACTAATTGATTTTCAGAAAGAAATTAATAAAGGAAAACAGTCTCCCTCTTTGACAGGGCAGTTCCTTACAATAGACTTTGCCTTTTCCTCTGGGGAGCCTGGTCTCCAGATACAGATCTGAGATATGGCATAAATCCCCTCACATAGACACACACCACAGCCTGAAGTGACAAAGTAGGTTGCATTCTTAACTCAGGATGGACACTGCATTTTATAAGGGAATTATGGCTCACAAAAAAGACAGATTGGATTGGTGCCACATGCTCTCATTAATCTGACACGCTTGCACCTTTCTGCAGATTAAATTACTTTCCTGGAAAGCAGATACCAGGGTGCCAAAGCACCTCTGAGAGCGCCAGGAGAGAGAAGCTGGTCACTCTGGTTCCTCACTGGAGAGGCAGTCAGGGACAGAGGGACTCCCACACCTTCACCCTGTCATCCTTTCTCCCAGTACATGCAGCAGCTCTGCTGCACCTCTCCTATATTTGGGGAAAGAACCATTTTCCTCATTTAATAGTTGAGTGTGCAACACTGCCTGGCCCTGCAGTGCCCTGCCTGCACTGGGGGGGCACCTGCACATGGCATCTTGGCAACTGCCCTCTTCTGACACCGTGTTACACCAAGAGGAAATATTTCAAAATTCCAATATTTTGTAGCTTTCCCTTGATCTCACACTCAGGTTCCAGATAGAACTCTCCACTTCCCCATTTCTTTTATGTGGCAGCTTTTTAGTTACTCCACATTATGATGCTTGAGACAAAACTTTAATCTGCATTTCAGCAACCAGTCCCCATACATCTTACACAGGAAAGCAAAGCAAAAAAAAACCTGATGGATAGCGAATTGATGCCTGAGCCCTTCGTGCAAAATTTAAAGCATTAATGAAAAGTTCTAAGGAAAATTAATGTATGTCAGTGCAATTGCACGTGTCATTTCTTCATCTTTGCCCAGAGCTCCCAGGTGTAACGGCGTCTGCCGAGCACCGAGCGCTGCCAACACCATGGACAGCGGCCGCGGGCCAAGGCGGGGCTGGGTGGAAGCAGCACGGCACTTGGAGCAGCCAGAGGCGGGCAAGGAGGGGATGGGGAAAATCCCTTTGCATGAAGCACTGTGGAACAGTCTTAAGAGCAAATCATTATCCTTCGCACTTTCAAGGGCATGTTTTCAAATCACTGTACAGGGAGACCTTTTTTCTTTTTCCTCCAAGGCCTGACCAAACCCCAGCCTCAGGCTTAGCCAAGCACAGGGTCCAGGCTAAGCCCCAGTCAAAACCCAGCCAGGATGCAAGGGGGAGCAGACAGCCCCAGCAGCACATCTGGGCTCCCTGCTGCAAGTGTGGAATTCTGCTCCATCCAACCACCTCACCTGAGGAAGGGCTCAGGAGGTTTTTGGTATCTCACCAGGGATGTGAATGCTGTTCATCATGACTAGTGATCCACATCAGAGTTGGAGAATAACTGACTACAGCTCATTCTCCAGAGCTGAACATGTTTACCATTCCCACCCTAACCACATTTTGCTGGGCATGGAAGGGGCAGACAGAGGGCTCATCCCTGGAAGGAATCAAGAAGGCATTGGAAGATCTTCGCATGGACAAGAAGTGCTGCAAGGAAGCAAACATTTTGTATGCATATACCCATGTGCCTGCTAACAAACAGCAGATTTCCATCTCGTACATTATACCCTGGTGCAATCCTGCCTCATTTTATTGACAATTTCTTTTCTTAATTTATAACAGGAGTGCTGCAGAGAACAGCCCACGTTGAGGTGAGCAGTGCCAAAGGCACCAGAGTGTGTGTGTACATACACAAGGTGAAGGCCCATGTGTATGTAACTCTTAAATATTGGTTGTTAAAACAAGTGAAGATAGAACATTACACCTTTGGTTTCTGTTCCAGATTGCTTTAGTGTTACTGGGTAATTTGAGTTCAGATCAATGAGAATAAAAGATGAAGGAGCTCTGCCTTGCTCTATTGTGCCTCAGCTGAGAAGAAAGCAGCTAGCTGGGGGAACAGATAGAAACAGTGTTATTTATGACATGTCCTCACTGCTACTTCAGTGATTAAATAATTAGGGAGAGAGATTAAAAATTACTCTAAATGAGCTGAATTTTTAAACTCTCCCTCCTAACCTACCTCTGTTAGCTGCAAGGATTTTTACATCTTGCATTTTTTAAAAGAGCTGATAAAATGAAATATGACTGCATAATAAATATATACATTTGCAATAGTACTACAAACAAAACACAATCAGTATGTTTCTGGGTGAATAGGAGTGGCTGAATCTGCTGCTTGAAATGAGCTGGTGCCTCAAAACAACTAGAGAGCTGATGTTACAACAGTTTAGGAGAGGCAGATTTTAATTCCTGGTCAGCAGAGGCTGCAACAGAGGCTGCAGCCCAGCAGTCCCACCAGGGCTTTGGGTAGGACAGACTCTGCTCCCAGCTGGCCTGCTGAGCAAGCACTGGCCTCTTTCCTCAGCAGATCCCCACACAGGTGTTACATGGGTGGCGGGTGGCAGTTGGCTCTTCGCTTTACTACTGAACACAAAAGCACCCAGGCCTGCAGAAGCAAAAAGAAAACAAAAGGATGCTCTCAATGAGCCCAGCCACAGTCAAACACCCACTGAGTTACCACCTCTTCTGTACATGGAGTTTGTGGGGAAAAATGGAGGCACTAAAAAAAGCAGGGTCTGCTGGTAGAAACTCAAGCAGCAAGGTCCTGCCTGGTGTCTGCCGACCACCAGGCACATCCCTGGCTCTGCAGCCCTGCCCCACCAGGACTTCCATTAAAATTCATTTGCCAAAAATGCCTAGGGCAGCAGGAGGAGCTGCTGCTTCCAGAGCTCCTCCAGCAGTTTCAGCATCTATGCAGGGACCATCAGCATCCGAGGAAATGTACAATAACAGATAATGGCAAAGGAGTCAGCTATTAAAAGATTAGCACAGCAATACCCTTAAAAAGGGGGAAAATACCCCTTACGCAAACCTTGCCATACCCAAGAAAAAGGACAAATCCATCTCAGGAGGCGTTAACTGTGTTCTTCCTGCTCTTTTCCTCCTTCCTATTTTAGCATTTCATGCTTGTATATGGCTGTCCATTGAGTTAAATCACTGTGGACTTATTATTTGGAAATGAAATATTTTAATGGACTCAGAGGTTTAGTAGACAAATAATTTTAAAAGGCTAAAGTAAGGTAGCAAAGGGAAATTGTGGGTTATGAAAATGAGGAAGGAGCTATAAAAACAGATGACAGCCAGGCAGAAGCTAGAGGAAGGTGAGAGTAATGGACTCCCAAACCCCCATCCCCTGCCTGCTCCCCCAAGGGGAAACCCTTGGGCAGCCCCTGGAAGAAGTACTGGGGCAACAGAACACAACTGCATTTACAACGAAGCACGATAAATGTGCAAGCAAGCATTTGCAAAAGAGGCAGGTGGTCCTCCTTAGCCCTGTCTTCAATGTGCTGCCTCAACACCTGTGCCCACACTGCACCTCCTTGGCATGGCAGGAGTGTAAATGGTGACAAAATCCAGAAAGAACAATTTCTCTTCCCGAAGAGAGTAATGAGGTCTTGCTGTGGATATGAGAATAACTTCATGGGTACAGTAGAGATAGGCATAAACCAGAGGCAGATAAAAGCAAACAAAAGATGTTTTTATATTTCTGAATATGAAGCCCAGAGCTAGGTCTTGCCAGAAGGCAGAATGCTTCTTCCATCACATCCTCCTCTTCACCTTTTTGTATGTGCACAGTTTTTTTTCACTTTGGGTCTTGTTGATTTATGTTTCTACACATATCAGCTGCCAAAAGTTCCGAGATGCTTTGGTGCATGGACTCACTTCTGAGCAACACAGCTTTTTAAAAATGAATTCCTTTTCTCTTGTTTTAAACACACACCAGGCTCTAGGGCTTGTAAAGACAGCAGCAGTTTTCTGTTAAGTGACTCATTCAGGGCAAACCATCATAGTTCAAAGGAATGGGTGGCTATGGCTTGCAGAGGTGCTGCTCTCCATATCCAGCCCAGCATTTAAAAAAACAAAAATAAAACTTGCCATTTCTTAATACTTTTTGGTACTTTATAAGCCCATATAATGTTTTAAAAAGATAACTTTTAAATACCAGCAACACCAAAAATCTGTGACATCTCACAGTGAGGGACAAACTGCCTGACAAAGTCACACATTCCTGGCTAAAATGGCTGATTTACAACACCCACCAGTGAAAGAGGTCCCACAGGGTGGGTTCTGATCTAGAAGAGTCTATATAGGTTGCAGATTATCAATCAATAACTCAGGACTGTGACATGGCATTCCCAGAGCCACACTGCCCACCCTATCCCCTGACCCCACCACTGCTCACACAGTATATGGTATAAATTGGCACTTCCAGTAGTTTTTACTAAGTAAGACCTAGTAGACCTCCTGCAAATATTTTTTGCAGTTGCCTTTAGCAGGCAAAGATTTTCCAGAATATTTTTATGCACTACTCCATCTGTGGACTGCAAAAGCAACTCAAAGAATACCTTCATATTTCTCTGGGGGCATAACTGCTTCCTGATATGCACACAAACCAAGCAGACTGGTGCATCTGAGAACATGTGGGTATCAACTAAAATCAGAAAAGGGAATTTAAGAACTAATTTTCAGCTAACTGGAGTCACTGATATTCACATACTCCTCACACAAGCACAGAAGGGAAATACAGAGGAAAAAAATGAAACACTTCACAGTATTCACTGCTTCAGTTAAACTTGTTCACATTCCATTGACAGTCTTGCTGTTATGTTCACTGGCAGAAAAAAGTCACCAAAATAAGGTTTTATTGCAGTGTTCCTGCAAATCATTTGGGCTTTCCTACCAGAACCGCATTTGGGAAGTTATTAGTGACCCTGCAATTAGTGTCTTCCATGCTTTTCAGGTGCCTGTGCAGAGCAGATATCTTAAACTCTGTCAGTGACCCACTGCACCAGGGGACAGAGGCAGGTGCCCCAGGATTTGCTCTCAGCAGCCATGTGTGATACAGCCTCAAGTCTAGGGTGAAGCCTCAGTGTTTTTCTCAGACAGCTAATTACTTGAGCACTTGTTCTACCCACAAGTACAGAGAAGTTGAACAATATTTTCATAGTTATTTTTGAGATACAGGTGAAAGCAGTGCTTCAGGCAGGGTGTAGCCACCCCTCATTGCTTCAGCAAACACAGGACTCACTCCAGTGTGCCTGCTGGACACACACTTTGCCCAAACACTCACACTGCAATTTTCTGTACCAGTTCCAGTTATGACTCCTGTCAGTTACAACTGGTGCACTCAACAACACTTTGCCCTTGCTCATACTGCAGAAATGAGAAGCACCAGTCTGCTTCTGGGGCAGGAAGTTCTTGTGCCTCTGTTTTGTCCTCCTCAGAAATAGAGGGGGTTTTTTCTGTTCTACTAGAGCAATATTATCTGAGAATACCAATGTAAAACTGGAAAATAAGCAGATGCTCTGAATTAGATCAACTGAACTGCAGCAGCAAGGACTTGGTCTAAATCTATTCCTCTACATACTTACCAAAAGGAGCTGAAAAACTTTCACCAAAGGCAGAGCTTTGGTGATGGAGCTATTTGGGTGATGCATCTCTTTTCACAATGAGGTAAAGCAGAGAAAGCCAGGGCAGCTCTGATTAAATGAAGGAAATGTCCAGCTGACCAGTGCATGGCTGGATGATGTGGTGACCAGGCTAGGACTACCAGGGATAAGAAAGGGAAAAAAACTGTGGCTGTCAAGTAATCCATCTAGCTGCTGTTCTGTAACCCAGGCCAGGTGCTCTCATGTGAGCAGCTCCTCAGTGGGCCAATCACATGTTGTCAGGGCTTCAACCACAGGTTCAACCTTGGATTAGCACCTGTCCCTCACAGACCTTCCAGTCACTACCATTCCTTCTGAGATAGTTTTCTCTTTTAAAAAAACCCTACATTTAAAATGTGCCCCTGTCTTTTCACACCCAAGATGCCACCTCAGGATGAGAAAGAATAAAGCTGAAGTCAGAAATAATAAGCAGCAGTTTTCCAGACCATGTCTGGAGCTCCCCAGCCCCTGCCAGCAGGAGCTCTGAGCCATTTCCCACGCTCTACCTCTCACACCCTCAGGTTGTCTATTTGCAGCTGACTCCCAAGCACACATCATGCACAGGCTGTTAGCCTAGCTCACAAAGATCTTTCAAACTCAAAATGCAAGTGCTAGCTACCAAGGAGCTCAGTGCCAGGGTGATGGGCAGCAGAGAGGGGTGGTGCAGACGAGGCTGCTGCAGGGATGGGGTGCATCCCACGGAGCAATGTGCAAAGGTGTGTTCTAGAAAAAAAAAACCCAGTTCACAATTCCTCATGCAAAGCAATAACTCCAAGGAAGCCTTACTCTTATTTCATTAAAGACAATTGCAGCTAATCACAGTACTGTGATTTATTGTTCAGGTCCCCAACATTCCTGCACATGAGCAAGCTCAGTGTCTAGAACAGCACCACTACTACAAGATAAACCTATACTGATGATGTGATAGCATCTGCTCCGCCATAGCTTTAAATTAAGGAGGTTGGCATGGCAACAGATGCTCCCACACTGCTGTGTCTGCCTCATGCTGCCATTCTGCTCAGGATCCCTGGTGGGTTCAGGATTAACCACCTACAGTATTTCATTTTGACTAACGAAGCTGGGTTTGGCTGGAGCACCAAACAGCCAGCTGAAGCCTAGCACGGACTGTGTACTTTCTGTTGCCTAGCTGCTCCATGACTTTCAAACATGTCTTCCTGAATTCACACTATTTTTAGTCCTCCAAGCTCCTCCTCTGTGCTGCCAAACAGTGGTGACAAAGCCTGCAGATAACTGAATCCTGGTGAATACCTCGTTCAACAAGTGCCACGTGTTTTTTGTTCCAGTTTATCCAGCACCCAGAGTATCTCACAGCCTGTGCTGAGGGCATTTGCCCAGACCCCAAGGAGTGATGCCATCCTGCAGATGACATTCTGCAGTGCTCTGCTCCACCCAGTACCCTCACCAGTCCTTGTGCAGGGTGTGATTGCATGCTTAGGCAGAGCAGCCATTGTTAAAAAACTGAATCATAAAATACTGTCCAAATTGTCCTTTATGTTAGTTATTAACATAAGCCAAGCAAAACTTCTCCTAATACCTGTTTTTAGAGCATGTTCTGTCTCTCCAAGTACATCACTCTACAACACATGCAATGTCACTGCTCTGACTCCACCCAAAGCAGTAAACTGGTCAAAGAAAACCTTCTCCAAACAGCCACAGGTTACCCTGTGGGAGGTGCCAGCCCGGGTTACTCCAAATTTCCAAAGCAGAAGAAGCCACTACATTTGAGTTTTCTTCAAAGTGAAAAGCGTGTGTATATCTATCCCTGAAGCAGCAGACTGTATTCTGTGTCCTCTGGGGGATGCTGCACAGGACCTGCCACAGTTTCCACATCAAGATTTTGAGTTCCGTTTCAAACATACCTTTTCCTGGGAAGGGACAGTACATTTCCAGTCATTTCTGGCTAGAATACACACAGGCCACATCTGATTTGTGAAGATTACTGGTTAACTTGCAAGTCCAGGTGGAGTAAGTATCTCTTAATCGCTACTAACTGATCTGTCCATAAGCCAGTTGGCATTTTCTCAAGCAGACACTGGTGGCCAGGCTGATAGAAGACCAGAGAGCTGTGCTGCCCAGGGCATGAAGAGAGACTAGAAAAAAAAAAAAATGCGTCCAGGAGAACACCTGAACAGCTACTGAGTGCTCAGAGAAAAGAAGGCTTGCTGCTGCTAAACGGGGGAAACAATCTCTCTGAATACAGGGGAGAGAGGTACAAAGGGCAGGTGAATACCATTAAAAGCAGATGGGAAAACCAACCTGTTTCATGCCTTTATACTCCTTTGTGTTTAAGGGAAGATTCTTCTCCAGTGTGATTGATTCCCAAAGCATTCTCAGCAAGGTGCATCTCTCCATTGGCAGCTCTCCCAAAGCTGGGACTCCCCACCCAGCTTGCCACCACCCAAGCCAGGGCTTTGGGCTAAGCTCTGAGCACTGCCTTCAACAGCTCAGCAGATAGCAGCATTCTTACACACAAAGTCAGGGATGTGCAGACAAGGGATAGTTTCAGTTAAGAAGAAAAATATTGCTCACAGCAAAGTTATGAAGTTTATTCATAAACTTCATTCTTATTTTAACAGCTTTTATCACATACATTATTCACAAATAGCAGCAGAAAGGATAGGTCAAGAACACAGCTAGATTTTTCAAAACAATCTTTACAAAGCACTCTACAGTTGCCAGAATTTAATTCCAAACCCCAGTAGAAAAAAACCAAACAACTCTAATAATATAAGCTTTGTTTTCCCAAAGGAAAATCAGTTCTCCATGAAGCAAACTCCTCAATAGGCACCTCCCTTTCATCACAGCACTCTGCAAGCACCCATATCAGATCTCTCCAGCACCAGGCACACCAGTATGTAACACCAGCACTTTTACACTGTCCCTAACCTCTGCTTTTCCAGCATCCTTCTGCTCCCACTTCTTTACCTTCTATTCAGTCACCCACAATCCATGCACCTACACAACACTTGTGGGTCTCTATGGATATTGCTGTCTTCTCTTCCCTGGGGGTCTCCCTTTTCCAGTCTGACCCCGTTGCTCTGCTGAGCAGCTTCTCTGCAGCAGCTCTGGTCACTGCCTACTATGAATTATCCACAGCACTGTGCACAATGTGAAAGCACAGCAGCACCACACCCACAGCTGAGGTCCTTTTCCTGAACAACAGAAAAAATAATCTAAAATATATATATAAATACTAGAGGGCTACTTGCTTTTAGTATTTATCATAAAAAGGCATGGGCTAATTAGGATGTTCTTTTGGGCAAGTGGTACTGGTGTTGAGAAGATTTTTCCAGGATCACCACAGAGCTGGGATAATTTTTGAGCAAATGAAAAAGCCAAGAGATGAGCTGCTTCTTGTCTCCAGCAAACCCACAGCTAACATAGAATGATGTCTGGGTGGTTTCTAGACCAGCAGGAAGAACGGAAGAGAATTTAAGAAAACTAATTTTATTCCAAAGATAACAGTCCTGCTCATCATCCAAATCAAGAGCTGCTCTGAAGTTATGAGGCATGCCAACTACCTTCCACACAAACACTGCACAGGTAAATTTTAACTGACTTATTTTCAAGGAGAAGACTTCAGCTATGAAACTTTATATTGGCTGAGAAATGTTGGCTGTAATTCTGGTAGTTATAGAAAAGCCAGGGCAGAAACAAAACTTGAATGAGATGCCTTCAAATGTATCAACAAAACTGAGAAACAGAAAAGCAATGATTACATGGTTAATTGGAAAAACAAAAGCCTCATTTAAAAATAGTGCCATCTCGAAAGGAATTAGGGGTAAATACTATCCAGCAGAAAACTGAATTGTAGAGAGTATTCTACTAACAGAAAGGAAATATCCAAATCCATTTTCCAGATACATAGTACTACTCAGGGCTTAACATATCTTCAAAGCACCACATGAGCAGAAGTTTAGCTTCACACTTCATTCTTAAATTTAGCTCATCTTAAAACCCTGCATGAGGCAAAGCTCTTCCAGAGTCAGCCTCACTCTAGCTCTTTGTTTCCCCTGTAATTACCCACCACATGTGTTTTACTCACACTGAGACCCAAAACAAGTTTGAAATGCCTGGGCTGATGCTGGGGAGAGCATGGCCAGGTTCCCAGTTCCAGGGGACAGAGTATGGGCTCTCCCAAACTGTTGCCTGGCAGGAAGCATGCAGAAGAGCATCATAAAATAAGAAGTGAACCCTTCAACCCATACAGTGCTGATTCTACTGGTATAGATCCAAATAGGATCTATTAGGTCAAATAGGTCTCTAGAGATCAGGTGTCCCAAGCCATCATCTATAGTTGTCACATCTGTCAGTACCACAGGCTTTCCAACAAAGTACCTCAAGTTGTCTCCGTAGGCACCTCACAACAGGCCACAGGTCAAAGTCAAGGACTGGCCTGACTTGAATTCTTCTGAGCATCTTGTGGCTGAATCAGATCACAATGAGAAAACACTGCAGTGTCCTGGCATTGCCCTGTGGCACCTCAGACCTCAGTGATCAGCTATTGCACCAAGCTGAGCTGTGGTTATGAAGCACATTGTGTAAATGAAGCTGATACTGCAAATAAATATGCTATTCCTCTTAATCTATGGTTATGCTTCCACACTGTTCATTTATCAGTAATAATAATCCTAATTAGCTATGAAATCCCTGTCTTGCAGTTTAAAACACAAGTTCAAACTTAATACATCCAATTTATTTTTAACTACCTTGAATCAAGGGAAAATTTCACGGACATTTTCACATAGAAAAGATCAAGATTTAACACCTCATCCAGCTAGTAAAATGAAACAGCATCAGCTCCTGAGCTAATACAGATCAGTCTACACAATGAAGTCTATACAAGACATTTAATTTTTCAATTAGGGGTTCATTTTCTATCTCCTCCCCAAATGCCAAGAGATACAGATCTACTAAGAGACAGGTCAAAGCACTACACACACTGGTGCAGTGTCCATGTGAACACATTCTTTCAGCTGTTTCATTATTACCCACAGGCTCAGACAACATTCAGCCCAGCTCTTCCCCTGGCTTGTTCTCAGTCCCTGCTCCACCACCTTTGGGCTTTCCTTTTTATTTTTCCACAACCTCCAGGTTTCAGAGGTATGTGATTATTATTTTTCCTTGTTTCCAGAACTACAAAGACTTACAATTAAATCCAGTGAAACTCTCCTGCCCCAGCTATTTTGCCATCAGCTGGTTTTCCAACAGGCCAGCACTGAGGTGAAGGCTGTCAGCAGCTGAGGCCAAGCAACTAAACCATCACATTTGCAAACCCCCTCCTCCAAGCCCAGAGCAGTGGCAGATAAGACCCCATCACCCCAGTCATCCCTGGGAGAAGGCAGGACTGTGGAAAATACACTTTAAGTGCATTACCAGTTGAGATGTTTTTGTTTAATTATGCCTTTCTAAATATCACGCTGCAGCACACCAAGAAACACTCCCCAGGAAGTTAGCCAAGATTAGGTATGGAAAGAGCAGCTGCTCTTTGCTCTCTGCCTTGCAGCCCACCCTGCACAGAGCAGGGAGCAGCCCTGGCCACACTCCTGGCCCCAGGATGGGGGGCAAAGGGTCTCCCTCTGAGGCACAGGCTATGCCAAGCATCAGGAGAGAAAAACCCAAACTCATCCAGCAGTTCTGCTGTGCATCTTGTATGGGCTTGGTGAAGTATTTTTCCTTTAATTAGATTTTCTACGGCTCAGAGGACGCTGAGGGACCATTACAATCTCTGCTATGATGCAAGAAAACAAAGCTTGCATTTCCACACTTACAGCATCTGAATAATATAAATAGAGCAGCTTACAAAACAGCCATTTACCTCAATACAATTCATACAGCCTCTGTTGTGATACACTGGATAAATGGGCTGTTCAGCCAGAAGGGATATTGGAATTCCTAAATTGCCCTGATTTCAGAAGCTCCACAGAAATGCCATAGCATCCAGGCAATGGTTTTTCATCACACTAACATTTAAAGGACACTTCAAACAAGTGCTGCTGATGTCTGAGAAACATTCAGTGAAAAAAAGCAGAAATCAAGCTGCAGCCAAAGACACAAACACCAGAAACCTGAAGGAAACTGAAACAGGCACTTGCAGGAGAGCTCAGGTGCCTGCCAGCACCTCAGGAGAAGCTCCCTCCAAAAAGCAACCCCAATGAAAACTGCAAGCAATGTGTGTTTGGGAAGATGCTGCTGGCAGGGTTCCCCCATGGGTGCTCTGCTGGAGGGTTGTGCTGGCTGAACTCTGCCACAGCAAGCAGTGCTGAAGTCACAAAATCACAGAATGTCCCTTGCCAGAAGAGACCTCCAAGACCATCCAGTGCAGCCTTAGACCTAACACCACAAGCTCACCACTAAACAATGTCCCTAAGCACCAGATCCACATGCCATTTAAATGCCTCTACAGATGGAGACTTCACCACCACCCTGGGCTTTCTAATATCTAACCTAAACCTCCCCTGGCACAGCTTGCATCCATTGTCTCTGGTCCTATCACACATCACCAGGGAGAAGAGACTGTCCCCCTCATCACACCAGCCTCCTTTCAGGTAGTTGTAAAGAGAAATGAGGTCTCCCCTCAGCCTCCTCTTCCTTCAGGATGGCTCTTAGATTTCAAGAGCAATGTGTCAACTCCAGATGAAGCAAAAGCATATGAAAGGGAAATTCTTAAGGTTGTCACTATGAGAACATTATTTATTCTGCTACTCTATGCAGGCCTTATCACATTGCTAAGCAACCCAGCTGGGTGCCACAGCCACACTGATGCTGCCAGCACTGGTACCTACATTCCCTCTCCATTCCTGGCTGTCTCCTTGGGATTCTGCAGAGGACTCCTGCACATGACCCCAGGCTCAAGAAAACATCAGATACAACACAGCAGTTACCACCATACCTAACACCAGCCAGGCCCCATCAACTGCCCCCCTGCTCCTTCCAGAGAGCTTAAATATTAATGCAGTACTATTAAAATATTTGATTTGACCCTGCTCCCCTTAGCCTTCCTTTATTTGATTTTGTTCTGAAATTCTTTTTTGATACTGAACCTGTGGCCAATTCATTTCAGTGCATAAGATCCAACAGTCCACTCACCCAGATAGCTTCATTTCCCCATGCTGGTGCAAGCATCTGCAGTGACTTCTGACTGCAGCTTCCAACAACTCATTGACTTAATGGTGTCTTACTCATTACACTCTTAAATTCCACAACAATTCTTCCCTGCATGCAGAAACAAGCTTCCAAGATCATTCTGGAGCATGCATTTTTGCCTCTAGTCATGCTGGTAGTCCTATTATATTTTTTTATCCATCTTCTTTTCACTACCTAAGTTCCTCTGGTTGAATCACACACTGAAGTCTGGATCTTCACAGAATTCTTACATCTTCTCAAAATGCACTTTTTCCTCTGAGAGGTGATTTTGTGAAAAGGCTCCACCTGACTCAGCAGGTCTGCTCCCTGCACAAGTTCAAAGCAGTAGCTGCTGACATCAGTGACAAAGTAAGTTACTGAGTTATTTCCACAAACTTTGGGTTTCACATTGCCAAAACTGAACAGAGCTTTGCTGTACCCCAGAGGTCACCTCTAAGCCACTGCTGCTGAAATTAAGTGGTGGCAGAGGTTTTATTAACAGCTTGAGCTGGAGCTTGCCCTGAGAGCTCAGTTGGAAAACCAGTTCTGCTGGAATCCACTGAAACCTCACTCCATCAATATCACCAGGCAATTTTTCACACCGGAATTGCATTTCATTGCTCACACTCACTGTTGTCCAACAGTGCAGACAAAAGTAATTTCGTTTTCTGGGACTCTTCCTCTCCCAGTGCATTGATATTGTTCCCATCTCCTTTCTTAAATTCTGCCTAATACACATGTCAAATCATTCTGGCACCTGTTTCCATCACAAGTTGTGGTATTTGTACAACCAGGTCTTCATACCTAGCCTTTCTACACAGACTTCAGAGCGCATTTTGGTTCACACCATCTGAAGCTTTATGCATTTACAGCAATAGGGTGGTGGACTTGATCAGGGAAAACAGAGGGTGAAGCATAGGACAGGTGACCAGATGGTACATCTCTGTGCAGCCTTTCTGCACAAATGCCACAGGAAAGGCTTCACTGCAGCCACAGGCAGGGAAGGGGTCAGCACTATCTTCTTGGTGAGCTTCAGGACACTGAGAATCAGGTGAGAATGCTTGAGATAAGTCTTCAGGCTTCAACCAATCAAATCCTTCCAGAGAGATACTTAAATGACTCAGAACTGAAAGAAACCTCCACCTTTTACAATGCAGAGAAATCTAAAATGCTACAGGAAAGCCTCATGTTTCTCCATGACCAGCCAGAAAATACTTCCTGCACAGGATGTCTTAAGAGTTACTCTAGGGATCCCTCCAACAACAGATGCCAGTAAATGCAGTGGGTATAGAGAAGCCCTATAGCAACAAAGATTTCCTGGTTTGGTTACAGGAAGTGAAGAGGTAGCAGGACCTTGCTTTACCTGCTCTCAGCCTCCTGGGCTGTTGGGGCATCTCTCCATGAAGCCCAGGGCTGCCCTTGCTCTCCAAAGCCAAGTGCAGCCACCCCCTGACCAGCACACACTGCCCACTGCACAAAGCCTGTGCAGGTGTCAGGCTGCTTCTCACATCACAGCTGCAGTAGCACCCACCTGTGGGAGAGGAGAGGAAAGCTGGGCAGAGAGGACAGAACAGGGAGGGAGATGGCCATGAGCTGCCCTACTTAAAAAGCTATTCTTGAGAACTCTAAAATCTGGTACATGATACAGAAGGCATCCTCACATCCAGCATGCCACATCCAACCTACTACTACAAGTATTACTGACCCTGAACCCTGATAGCCTTATCTTCCTCCTCATTCTAATACATTTAATGAGGTGCAAGTAAACTTTTGGAGCTCCCATATATAAGTATGTCCATTCAAGTAAGACAAAGTTCTGCAGTTAAAAAATAATTTCTTCCCTAAATTCACTCTAGGTACATTAAGTATAAAACACAATGACCATACCTATACATCATTGCAGTTTCAGTACATAATCATAGTCCTTTTTTAATTCAGTCTATTACACATATTAAGACTTCATATTTTATTAACTCACCAATTTCATATCCAAACTAAACAAATTTTGTTCAGAATCGTTATGATCAAACTCAAAACAAGGTAGGACTTCTGTCTCCTTTTGGAGATGGCAGATGAAGAGTATAACCTTGTTTCAGGAGGCTCCTTCTCTTACAGGTTTTAAATAGACTGTCACAAATGCAGCCCTGCAGCTCCTTCCTGCATATCAATGTACAGCTCCATGTGCACCTCACAGGCTGAAAAAAGGCTTGGGTCTCAGATTATGCATTAAATTTAAACCAGCTCTAACTGAAATGCCACAGCACAAAGTTATCCATATTAACAATTTCTTTTTACTGTTTTCTGTTGTTTCAAAATTAAAGAAACCTATAATTGCCCATAATCCCAGGAAAAAGCAACTGCACAGCAGAGCAGCAGCCTGCTAGGAGCACTCTTGCTTTCACAGTTTTACCATTTCCCTTGGTACAACTGCTTGGAACACAGACACTCCTTTTATTTTTCTTGGCATTTGATGGATGGGGAACAGGACAACCCTTTCCCTGCATAGTGACAATTCAGTCTCTCTGAAGATTTCGTTTATACTTCATTATTTTTCTCTGAAGAGTTAGTAAATAAAATGCACCTGCACTATAGACTGTGGCAATCTGGATGCCCTGGCCACCCATCACATCCCTGCCAGGCTTTCAGATGCACACTGTGGTCCTGAACCAAGGCAAAGAACATTGTTATCCCCCCTCTTATGGTGTCATGGAATAAAAGCTTGACATGTTTTGCATAAATTCAGGTATGCTTAATACTTGCTTCTTCAATAAAGGGAACCTAGCTTTCAGTTTTAAGGAAATACTATAGCACTGCAAGTCTGCATTCAAATGCATCTCTGAAAATATAGCCTCTGGGAAAATAAATACTGCTCGTACTAGCAGTGTGTCACATGAAGTCTAAAAAATACAATTTCTCATCTCCCTGAAAAGCTCCAGCTCTAAGGAGATGCTAACCAGCAGCCACCTTGCTGCACTATCCTGATCAAATCAGAAGAACAATTTCAGCAGTCAGAAAATGGCAGTACTTCACCTGCTAGTTCTCACCCAGACAGCCAGCTAAGCTCTTGAGATTTATTCCTTGGGAGATAAGCAAAAGCAAACGCATAATCCAAAGCAACAGTTTCATTCTTCATATTTAATCTCCCCAGTTCTGCTCCCTGCAGGCCAGCCCTCCCCTCTTGTCAGCTCAGCCCCTTTCTCAAGCACAGTACACAGTGCCTCTCCAGACAAAGAATGGGGATTTTCATGGATGCTTAATGTGTCAAAAGCATGTATTTTTAATTAACACAGAGGCTGGCATCATGGGTCATTCACTACCCACATATCTAATACAGTCTCCAGATCAGCTGAAGAAAAAAACCCACAAAAATAATGAAAGCAGCTTTTTTTAAATCCCAGTACAAAAGAGCTTTAGGCACAAAGCTGGACAGTAAGCACACGTTGTTTTCTGCTGCAGCTTTTCTCATCAGCAAGGTGGCCTTTTCCAATCACATATTATAGAACAAAGAGATTTACAAACCCAAGAGCATCAGAGAGCTGCTAGGCAGGGAAATCTCAGTTTTTGCTTATCTCAGTGCCTTAGCAGCACGCAGGCTGCGTAAAATAGTGTTGACATTCTGACAGTAGAACAGGAACTTGGGCATCAGTATTTTCTCTTCTGAAGTTTCTGGGCTTTTCAAACAAGAATTTAAAGCAGTAGATTAGGTGGGGTGAGTCCCATTGAAACCACCAAGCTCATACTCATCCCTTCTTATTGAGGAGATGCAAAAGTCACACAGAACAGGCTGTGTAAGCTTTGCTCCTGTATCAGGGTTACAGTTTGAGATCAAAGTCCAAGGAGTTCATCTTCAGGAAAAGTACAATTTAGCCCCATAAGCTTCCTCTGTACGTGCACAATCAGCAGGAGTGACCTTTCCTTCAAAGACACACGAGCTACAGAAAAGGAAACCTCTGGCCAGCTGCAGGACATGGTTGGGCAAAGAGCACAGAGGCTGAGTCACCAAGGACACTGTCACAATATTGAGTAGCCAACAAGAAGCACCAAAGACAAATGCAGCATGAAAATACAGATCTCCATGGGAAGGAGCAGCAGACATGAACATAAGCAGAGGCTCTTGCAAGGTTGGCTGAACAGCCACAGGGCTGTCACTCCTGCCACCTACACCCCTCTCACAGCACACTGAAAAGCAACTTGGAGACAGATCCTTGGGGTACTTGCAGCCTTCCCTCAAACTGCAGCTGAAGGGCTTTTGCTTTTCCCAGCCAGGGAGGCTCCTGGCCCTGATACTGTGTTTAGTTTGACAGAACTGCTGCCACTGTCCTTTCCTTGTAGTGACCAAACTGCAGGAGCAGCAGCAGGCAGGCAAAGCCATGCAAGGGGCAGGAACCCGCTGGCATCCACCTCTACCACTGCCTCTGCTTGGTGGGAGCTCACTCAGCTGCTTACTTCCCAAGAGGAGGGCAATAAACACAATATTGCTCCTCAACCACAGTCCTTGCCCCACATCCCCTTCTCACCACACACAGGACAAGAAGCAAAGTTAAAGAATAGAAATCTCATGTATTGTGTCACATCCTTGGTGACTTCACTGTGCTGTAATGAGTGCTGGAAATTGCTGGCTTGGCCAAGAACCTAAAAAAATTTATTATCTCATATAAAGTCCAATAATACTGATATTCCCTCATAAATTAACATCAGTCCCGGATATGTGCAGTGACTGAAAAACCTCTTTCCAGCATGTACAGACAACCAAAGCAGCTCCAAGGCCTCTTTGCTCTTCACACTGTGTTGTAAGAAAAGTGATGCTGCTTTGATATGAATGGCTTGGAAAACTCACCCCAGAGCATGGAAAATCCAGCAAGGAAATGTGGGTCAACTCTGAGCCCCCAAACTGAAGCCTTTGCAGAAGGTGAAGGCAAAAAAAGCTCACTAAACAGACCTTCAGTAGGTAGGCAGCCTTTGGTTGTGGCCTATAGCTTCTCTCTGATGAGGCAGAAAATAGAGATGGATGGAGCAAGGGTGCAAGAGCAAAGCAGAAAAATAGCATGAAAAAGGCTAAATGGTTGAAAGCCCGAGATTATTTGGGTTAAATGAAGCCGGCATAGCAGGAGCGACCCCCTACACTCAGCAGTGCTTTCAGTAGTGTGGTCAGACTACAAAAAGCCAAACACCAACTGGTTTTGCTTTGGCATTAGAAATGGATTAGTTGGGGAAAACAAAATCAAAAACCCACAGATGAGTTCCTATGGCTAAGGCAGGGTACAGTTTGGTATTAAAAGTCTGCCTGTCCCAGAGCTCTGTCACCCTCACAGTAAAGTTTTCCCTCATATTTAAATAGGACTTCCTATGTTCTAGCTTGTGCCCATTGCCCCTCATCCTGTCACTGGGAACTACTGAACAGAGTCTGGCTCCATCCTGCCTGCACCCATCCTTCAGATACTTGTAGGCATTAATAAAGTCTCCCCTCAGACAGATCACTGTCACATTCCAGAAGAATGACATGTCCTGTCCCTCAATAGGAATGAAAACCCATTTTGTTTCATCAGCAAAATGGTTTTTAGACCCTACTTGAAAGAAGATCAAGAAGAAAGATCCAGAAAGCAATTTAGGGCCACAGGAGACACTGGCAGCCTTCTCCCCGACCTGGGCAGTCACACTGTGCAACAGACCAATGCCCACAACTGGGAATTTGCATCCTGACAGTCACTTTCCCTGGGGACGATTAAGCAAGAGCACAATTTTAAATGTTGCAGAGAAAAGGGAGTTCAGAAGATGGAAACCAAGAACACTGCTATGGATCTCTGTGCTGTCATAAGCAAAATTAATTTAGTGTCATGTTAGAAGTTTACAGCCAGCTGCCATATTAACATATGACAGAAGGCTTAAAGGTCTTAAGGGTGAAATATCTTATTAGCAACACAGGAAAAAATACTCTGCAGATAACTGGTGATAAATGGTTTTTGAAAAGTTTCACATAAATAAGCTTAAAGTTGCAATTTTTCAGCACTGCTGTCAGTTTCACACCAGTCTGTCAATGAATATTATATTTGTCTTTTGGAGGCATTTGAGATTTGTTTTGTTTTAGCAGTGAGACATAATGGAAAAATAACTTTGTACGGTAAAATTTCCTATCCTAACAAAAATTAGTATTCTAACCAAAGCAGGGAAAATGGCAACATTGTATTTATTAATCCTGTTTAAGACAATTCCTTTAGTTATTAATGTTAATAATTACTCAAAAATAAGAGCACTAGAATTTAATACTAAATACCAGCTGCCAGGTATTTTAAAAACACTCTTCTTTCGCCTGAATTTGTTTCTTTATATGGGTTAGAAAACCTGTCTAGAATAGCTCTTATGGATTTGCTCTTTGTTTCATCCTTAAAATTAGGAATATTAGGAATGCCAATATTAGCCTGTTTTTCTACACCCAAGGACATATTTTTAAGCTGAGCCTTAAAGAGACATGCTGGATTTTGAGCAAAGCCTTTCTTTCTCTGAAATGTTAATTAGCCACTGAAGTGGAAAAATTAAGAAAAAAGCAAAAAGCAGAAATTCACAATATTTCCCTCTTGACCTTTTCCTTTTAAGCACAGAGTTCTGTCTTCTTTTCTTCTTAGAACTTTATCTTTGTGTATTTTCTCAGGTTTTGGTAGACCACACACCTAAGTTTAAAACAAATACCCCCTTACAGCCTTTATCCAGCTACTAATATCTAACTTATT
Organism: Chaetura pelagica; assembly: GCF_000747805.2. Taxonomy (NCBI): domain Eukaryota; kingdom Metazoa; phylum Chordata; class Aves; order Apodiformes; family Apodidae; genus Chaetura; species Chaetura pelagica. The sequence continues at coordinate 1,240,682 of NW_009952712.1, forward strand.
ACATGGTCTAGCTCAAGGGAGCTGACAGAACCCTCTTTTCAAGGTATTTAGAAATTAAATAAGATAATAGAATTCTCAGTTTCACTGTGATTTGTCATTATAAACATCAATTCCCACAGCCCATTGCTCAAGTTGGAAATAAACCATCAACTCTGGGAAAATGACCTTGAACTCACAGGATTTCCAGACAAGCTGAGGGCCTGTACTTTTTAGTATGAGACAATTAATAAGAAGTTGTTCAGGTAATTGTACAATCACACTCTAGAAAAGACCCTCATTGTGGGACTCTTCCTTTACAGCTTCTACCTTGTTGCCCCTTTCCAACAACAAGGTGAATTAAAAAACAGCACAACATGTTGTAAAGAACAGATGAAAGAAAAACCGAGGGGCTGCAACAGCCCTTTCATCTGTACATCATAAAAATATCTGTAGGGCAAATACTTCTTGTTCCTCCTGAAGCAACTGAGCCTCAGCAGCAGCTCTGTGCTGTAAACAGGAGCAGCAGCAAAGACCTGGTGGTACCTTGGGTATGGAAGTTGTTGCACCCCACTTCAAATATTTATAGGGAAAGTTTTCTTCTTCTGAGAAGTTTCCATGAGGACAGAATTTACTTTCAAGCAAGACGATGGCAACCCTGGCATAACCAACTCATCTAAATTTATCCCAGGTGTGCCTGCACCTCAAGCTGCCTGCAGAAAGCAAACAGGAAAGGCAGGAAGGGACTCAGAAATGGAGAAGAGGCAGAAGCCTGGCTGGAGCCCTCCCCAAGCCCCTGGCTCCAGACTGTGTCCAGCAGGGCTCTTAGGTGCTAAACCCAGACTTGCAAGGTGCCACTCCCAAACACGACTGCCCTCAGTGCCCTTAGAGGGGTCTATTGGACAGGGGTAGGATCATGAAATGTTTGTGCTAATTCTAAGCACTGGTTCTGCCTTTGCAAGAAGAGGACACAGCAGCTGGAGAGGGTGGTGCTGCACGGGATGAACACTGGTGCTGATGGTGGAGCCACAGCTCCTCTGAAAGCCACCCTGCAAGATGCAGTTCCTTACAACAGGCATCTAAGATCACTCTCATTTGCCATCACTAAGCCATGCAGTACATCAGTTCTTCTCTGCTTGATGTAGCATTTCAAACTCCCTTTTCTTCTGGACTTCATCTGGCAAAAAGATACACACCTGGCAAACTGAGCTCTCCATGCTCACCTCGGCTGTGGCTGTGCAGCCCAGGCCTGAACACATCATCCACAATATCTGCACCCCTAACACAACAGCACCACTTTCATCTCTGCAGTCCTAATCCCACAATAAATAGGCCTTTTTGGGCTTTTTGCAAATAAAGTCATCGCCAAGTAGTACACTATCTGGCTCTGCTCTGTTTAACTGGATAATTTGCCAGGACTGAATTACTCTCGCCTGTGTTAAATGTTGAGATTATCGAACATGTGCTTGTTCTGAATTAATATTTTATCGCTCCTGGGTCCTGTGTGGGCTGGCTGCTCTCCTGGAGAGCTTGAGCACCATGGAAACATTGAGAGATATTTTCTCTTAATTGCATGAATGGTTGACAGATAACAGCACAGTACCATGGAATTAAGCCCCAATTGCTGATGAATGCTGATGAGCTGCTACACTGTTTCTGTTGTTTTAATTTTATTTTTAAACCTGGCAACAGCTGTCCTTGCCCATTTTAATCTCTGAAAGCTTTAATGTCAGCAGATAATGCATCCGTCTGACAGGTGCTGTATAGTTACCACAACTCACACAGAGGTGAACCCTTTAAATGTAAGGGAGAATTTCACTTAAGAACAAAGATCTCTTGAGTGATCAACCTAATGAAATGTTGCTTTTCCTTTTAACCTGTATTTTTATTGCAAGGCTAAGTGATAACTCTAGTTTTTGAAATTGTCAAGAAAACAGTGTTAAGCACTATTATTCAAAAATCTTGTCAGTAAATACAGGTTATAAATCAACTTCATATTACTCAGGTTAGAATTGTTCAATATCTTGTAGGACGGAGCACTAGAGCTCACCGAGCATCATTATAGAATGAAAGTTTTGCAGAGTGCCTTCTTTTTTAAGAAATGGTTTGTGTTGCATGATTCACCCTACTGTAATGCTCAGGATGCATATTACATTTTCACAAAAGATTCATCTGCCCATTTAAGTTTGTGACACACACCTCTGCATTGCTGAAGTATCCCATGTACATTTGCTTAAACATCCTAGGGCTGTTTGAGGGATATGGAATTGCAGTAATTCTCCCTAATACAAACAAAAGACAACCGCATCCTGCGAATGAGACATACCAAAACCAAGCACTGAAACCATCCTCTTCAAATGTCAGAATAAGTAACTGCTGTCAGCACTTGCAGTGCAATAAACAAGCTTCACCACACCCTGGAAGGCTGATGGCATGGGGACAGCAAGATCCCCAGAACAGTTCCACTATGTATTTTAAGACATAGTAAACTTCCTTTGAAATGCTCAGCTGTTGAGGGAAGGCTTAGATTCACCATGAGAGTTACAACCCAAAGAGAAGAAAAATTTTATCAGCCAAACAAGCAAGTTCTACTATGAGTTAAACTGCAGGGACTTTGTGTTGGCAGGATTGCAGGTAAACACCTACTTACAAACTGTCCCTCTCCTGGGGGAGAAGCCTCCCAAGGATAACCGTTTCCTCTTTTCTTAAGATTTCATCAGATGAAGACAGAAAAGAGTCAGATCTAAAGGCTTAAGAAGCTGAATTGTCCAAATCTGGCACTTTCTAAAGTAAATGTTCAGAGGGTTGCACAGTGTTTAACTTGCACTGAAACCAAGAGTACCTGTGAAACCAAAGCCTTGCATATGTTTTGGAAGTGCAGAATTCACATGAGGGCTGCACAGCTTAGCCTGAGCTCCAGCAGAAAAGTTGTTTCATACTGTGGAGCTTCTCCCCAGCCTGAATTCAGATTACAAATTTAAGAAGCATTTCTACCAGCTCCTGTGCACAACCCCCCAACTAACAGCAGTGTTAACACCCTGCAGACAATAAAGTTCATTTTAATGAAATCAATTCTTGCTCAAATGGAGAAACAGGCCCCTTTGGGCAAGAAGCAGAGCTCTGTGAGTGACCAGCCCATCTGACAAGCAGCCAGGTAAGCAGATATTTGTTCTGCACACGAGGCAGGAAATACACGTAACAGGCAGTGCACCAGCAGGACTCCTTCAGATTGCTCTTTGGCTAGTGAAACGTGGGTAGTGTGGCACATTTCCATCCACATCATTCAAGTTTAAATCAAATCAATGTTTGGCAAATCACTACACCATTTCTGGCATATACATACATAGATTCAGCAATCTAGTCTAAAATTAGAGCTTTTGGAAGTGCATTATCAGGGGAAAAATCTGGCTGAAAAGAATGGATACCAAGATAGTTACAGATGGGCTGGTTGCATCTTCTGTTCCTGAGATTGCTCAGCACTGAAGACTGGGTCTTTTAAAGAGAGACATCTCATCAGAAAGTGTCTGCTGTTTCATTACCGTTCCCATTCTACTTCAGGTAGAAAAGAGATTGCCTATAACTTTTAAATACAAGCCCAGGAAGAAAAACCTCACTCTTCTAAAGCACCTGGAGTTCAGGCACTCATATGAGATAGATGAGAGGTCCTAGGTAGGCCAAGGACATGACCTCCATCTGCCATAATCTTTATGCTTCTAACTGCTCTGGACAGGATGTGTCCAAGTCACTCATGTTTTACTGCTCATAAATATTCACCAGAAGCAGAAGAGCAGCCAGAGCATAACTGTCTCAGACTGGCTGGACAAAGATTGGAACAACAGAATTTTGAAGAGAAGATGCACTTGAGGCATATGACTAAGGTGAAAGGAGGCAGACTTCAGAGATGGACACAAATGGTTGTATTTATTGGAACACATCACCAAATAGGGTCCAACATGAGATGAATACAAGTTCCCTGCTGTTCAATAGACCAGCTCCCAGTCCCATCATTTTGGTCTGTTTGCAGATCTCTCCTACTTCTTCCACTCTTCCTGGGCTCTTTGGTTATTCACAAGGTTCCTAATAATCTACTTATTCACACAGACAGGGCAAGCCCCTTCACCTCCTCTCCTCAGCTGCCACTAAACCTTGAGCAGTCCTAGAATGGCTTCCTGTTCTCACACTCATCAGCTCAGTTAATGGTCAAGCAACTCTTTTGGTCTACCAAGATCTGCTCTGCTGTAATGAAAACTTATATTTAGTCTTCTATTTAAACAAAATAACCTACTATTGCATGAAGGTCATTTTTAACAACAAGCTCTAACAATTTTAAAATAGCATCTCCTCTTTTTGAGTCAGTGAATATTTTTAAAAATTGTTGGCTAGAAACTGAATAGTTGTAATCTGATATAAAAGATATCAGCTGATAATAGCTTACAGTGACCTAGAAAAAAAAAAAAAATGTAAGAGGCTGACATTTCTGTCTTTATCTTACAAGCAAATTCAGTACAGAAATTTGAAAAAGTTTAACTCCATGGAACTAATTCAACCCTACGCTTAGTAAATGACAGTGGCATTGCTCTGAGACTGTGGCAGATGTGCAAGAGTCATACTGACAAAATGCTCATGGAAAAAGTACTGCCAGTGCTTGAGCCTGCAGAGTGGGGCCAACGCTGTCCCTGACCCCAAACAGGGAACAGCTACAAAAATGCCTTTTTTTTTTAATGTACATTGAAATTAGCTTCCATATGAATTATCTTACAAGCAAATTCAGTACAGAAATTTGAAAAAGTTTAACTCCATGGAACTAATTCAACCCTACGCTTAGTAAATGACAGTGGCATTGCTCTGAGACTGTGGCAGATGTGCAAGAGTCATACTGACAAAATGCTCATGGAAAAAGTACTGCCAGTGCTTGAGCCTGCAGAGTGGGGCCAACGCTGTCCCTGACCCCAAACAGGGAACAGCTACAAAAATGCTTTTTTTTTTTATGTACATTGAAATTAGCTTCCATATGAATGCAACAGTACACAAGCAGTATCATCACCTGCACAATGCTTTAGTTTAGGTTTACAAGAACTAGCACATATGCTATGAACCTCAGAATCATTAGGCAATGTAATTAAAGTGCAAGTGAATTACTTCCTTGGGGTAACAGGGCAAGAGAGGGGAGGTGAAAAACCTCCAGTCACCCTCTCCTGTCAGAAGCAGGGGTACTGCTACCTTCATCCTGTGCATGTTCATTAAGCCTTTCATTTCCTCTGTGTATTAATTCTGCCCTTGTTCCACATGGCAAATTTATTCCTTCTGTCCTCCCTCTAGGTTCAGTCTTGAACCGTCTCTAATCAAATCACTGATTTTCAAGTGGTTTCCATAATTTAGAAAGGAAAGTTTTTATGCATTGGCCCTCCAAGAAAAGTCCTTGCATAATAAGCTCTACCTTCTAGAATCTTTCTGCATACACATCTACAGATCAGGAAGAAATGGAGCAATGAGGACACCAAAATCACAGAGGAAGAAGGTGGCCAGAGCTGGCTGCTACAGAACAGAAACACTTTTCACTGCCCCCATCTTCTGCCAGCTACTCACACAAAAGCTCTGGGACTCCCTTCACACGGTCTCAACCTGCCTGACTACTCCTTCTCCTTGCCAGGAGGCTCCGTAGCAGCAGACTGGTCAGGAAGGGGGAAAAGGCTTTCTCCTTTTGTCCAAGGAGGTACTGTTTCCAAGACAAAAATCAGAGGACTATTTCCAGGTCAATAGTTCATGAGAACCACAAATAGAAGTGGCACCTGCCTTTACCCCTAAGCACACAAGGGGCTTCCAGAGCAAGACTAACAAGGGACAGAGAAACACACACCATCTCATTTTACAGCTTTTCCCATTGGCTAGAATAAAGGGTTTTCAAATCTGAATTCCTACTTGAGCTCCTGCTGCAAGCACAGCCCGGTAAGGACTGCTCATTTCAAGGACTTTTCAATTACCTTTTTCTCATAGTCTTTGGCTACTTTTCAGGTTTTCAAGACATTTAGCCAAAGAGATCTGGACCATATCAGCCTACTTCAGGAGCTCAGGGACCACACACTGCAGCTACTGCCACCTCTGTCTGCTACTGAGCATCACTACATGAATCACTCTCCCCAAGCAAGACAGCTACCAGGCTGCCAAGCAAAATCTCTGCAGATTGCAGCCTGTGTCAATATGAATTTGAACCAAGACATTCCTCATAACATGATGCTTAAACCACCTTTTCACAGCCAAAAACTTTAGCTTTATAAAATTATGCCTAATGACTCAAAGTTTTCATAAGTTTTCTTCGAACAAAAGGGCTCATGTCCTTCTCTATGGGGACAAAGTAATATTAGGCCATCAAAAAAGCAATTACAAGATCAGATGCAACAGACTGGGAAGCTGGCAATAGAGGTGTTGTTCAACAGCCCTGTTGTATATAGGTGACAAGGTACTATTACATCCTGGCTGCAAAAGTAACATGAAAATTGCATGAACATTTATTAAAAACAATGTGTTATCATTAAGCTGCATTTAACAAATAAAGCAATTTGCAGTGCTCCAGCTGGTTTTAGGAGCAACTTTTCAGGATCAGGAAAAAAGCAACACCACCACCGTGTGGCAGAAGTCAATCCCAAGAAAGATAAAAAAGGCAAGACTTGAATGCAGAAGACCAAGGACTGGCTCCAGATTGTTTTTAAGTAGTCAGACATCCTACAGAAGGTTCCTGAAGTCACTTGAAGCAAGCAAATCTTCATATAGGTATGTAAGGACTTTTCTCCCTGTGCAGCTCAGCAAACAGTATTTTAAACTCATCATGGATTACTTGTCTGCTTTGACTTGACAGATTACATCATGGTTGTCCCCAGTTCTCATTGCATTTTTCTAGTATTAATAGATAAAAGACTACAGCTATTATATAAAGGCACACCTGTACCTTTGGGGGAAATGGGGAACACATTTTCCAATAGACACCAGTGGAATGGCAAGATTGAAGCAGGGGGACACTGTGGCCCTACAGTTTTGATATTGACCACATTCTTCCCAGCAGCCAGCTAGAAACAGGCTCTTGTCAAAGCTTTGCTTCCAAAAAAAAAAAATAAAAATAAAGCATTCTGTAAACAGGATGGACACAGCAGCTCCCAGCTAAGTAATAGGCCAAGCAATGAGGAAATGAGATCTCCTAGCTGCAGCAGACCCAAGCAGGAGGCTTGTTCTGGGTCAGCTCCCTAGGATCCAGGAGACTAACCAAGCAGTAAATCTTAGTGATTTCCTATCTCATTCATGAGCTTCCCAAATATCTCTGCAGAAATTTGTATTTGAAAAATCCATGGGCTGCTCTCAAGAACAATTTCTGCTTTGTGTTTTCTTGATATGTTCTCCTAGTGGTTCATTCAAGCTGTTTGGATCTTGTGAGGTTTTTTACTACATCAAGAGATAACTGTGCTTTGGTATTTTAATGGAACAGTGCAGCCTCAGATTATGGAAGCAACACAATACCAGCAATAATGACCTTAAGGCTGTGTGCATGCAAAAGCTGCTCACTTTGTTCTGGAGTCCTTTAGACACCAGATCTAGGAAAATACTGGAAAAAAAAAAGTCTTAGTAAGTATGTAGTTATGTTTCCTAGTGATCAAGACAGTTTCTTCCTTAGGTCCTGCCAATATCCTCTTTTCCTGACTGTTGTTTAACATGCCTAACAGCTGCCACCTTCCACTTGAGGAACATCTGCACTTCAGAGACATGCAGAAAGCAAGCAAAGCATCGAGGATCATTGAGATGAATGCCTGAAAACATGTACAACATTCATGGTTCCCCAAGGCTTCTAGATACGATAAAAATACTAGACTGAGCATTCGCCTCTTTAGATACAAGTACCTGCCTTTTACCAACAGCCAGGAGTTGGGAATACATATGGTAAGACAAAAATATTCCATATGTGATCCCATCCTGTGATCTTTTGAGCAACTGGAATCCAAATTGCTGTGCTAAGAGGCATTTTAATGTATGCCTTGCACAGATAGCTATGACCAAATGAATGATTTAGTAACAAAATGTTTGGAGTAAACCAATTGAGTAAAACTGCAGAGGGCATGTGCAATCAGGCTGGGTTTGAGCAACAGCTGCTACACATTTGTAGAATAATAGATCTGATTAACTAATTTGTGAAGAAAACCAGACACAGCTGTGAGGCAGCTCACCAACGAAAAGCAACAAACCAAGCAACTGCAAAAAAAGGATTGTTCTTCAGACCAACCTCACCAAAACTGCATGTAGTTGGTTTGGTTTTTTTTTAAATTGAATAGTTTGGTGAACAAGGGAAATAGTGAGAAAACACCTGTATCTAAAGTAACTGCTATTTAAAAGCTTGTAGGAGAGTCAAAAGATCCATTTTCTTTTAAAATGGATTTAAAAGTTAAAGTACACAAGTAATTCAACTGAGTTAAATAAAAACTGTGAACAAACAGACACATTGAAGGTAGCTTCTGTGTTTTTCCAGAGAAACAGCATAGATCAAAATTCTTAGTACACCAAGAACAGCTATTATATTACCAGGGCAAACTTTAATTTGCTGCTATGCCCAAACAGCAGCTACAGTTCCCATCTCTCCACCTTGCCTTCTGAAGTAATCTTAACAGTGGATGTCACCTAATATAGGAGTCAAAAGTTTTCCACAAGCCACTAGAGAAGCACCTGCCCATGGAGTATTAGCAATTCAGTGCCATATAAACAGAGCTATGCCAAAGTTATCAGTAAAACAGCATGGAATGAAAACTACCTTTAATAGAGATCTGAGTTGAAGTAATATTTCCTCAGGTCAGAAGTGCAATTCCACTGAGCAATGCCAAAACCAAACCATACAGACACACAAGCTTGGATTAACAGAAATTACTAAAATGAGCTTTAAAAGAGACTCATGCTGAATGGAAGCAACACTGATTACTGCTTGTAGCATAACCTTTAGCTAGGCAGTGCTACATGAAGGAGGCCAGCCCTCCTGTACTAGCAGGCTGCCACATCAGCAGCCCCCATGTCCCGGGTCAGCCCATCCCAGATGCAGGACTGCATCATTTCCTTCCTTCCCCTTCACTTTATTATGAGATGCAATTCTCCACACATCCTTACTCCCTCCTAGAAATAACAAACCTGATTAAAACCCTGTGTAGGTAGCTTTTTACCTCTGTTTGCAACTATTTTCTTTTATTCAGAAAGCAAAAGTTTGTCCAGCATTCCTGGATAAAGCTGTTGGATAATTTGGGGCATTGCCAGCTTTCCATTTCATCACATATTTTCAAAGAGCCCATAGATCAGCAGAAGCAAAAAGAGCAACAAGCATTGACACTTCCATGAAGCATCCAAATAACAAGGGGCTTTTTGAATTATTATAGCTGTAACCAAAACAATGCTTTTCAGAGAGAAGATAAATACCCAGTGGAATTTCCTCCTGTTTGGAGGGAAGAGCCCCTCCAGACAATCTGTGTGTCATGGAATGGGCTGGATCCCACAGCAGGGAAGCATGTCCTACTAACAGAGAAGAGTGAGCAAGTGGGTTCAGTGCTCATCCTGTGCACCTGAGCCAGCAAGAAGCAAACACAGCTAAATCCCTTCACTAATCTAGACTTAACATCCACCAATAAAGTCTTAAGCCAAATAACTGGGAGAGAAAATGCATGAGTTAATTAAAATATCATGATGCAGTATAGAAAAAACCTTCAGACAGGATAATAAATAATCTATGAAAGGCTAAGCAAAAGGACTCTAATTTATTATTGGTTCAAAAGTACCTCAAGCTTCATAATGGCAATATTAATTAAGTCTATCTCATGTCTATATATGCAAAGGCTTCATTTACAGCTAGAGCTGCAGGTACAGTATCAACACATAACTACCTCAGTTAGAGCAGCTGAACTAGACACTACAATAGCATTTTGGTATGCAATGTTTTTGAATTCTATGAAAAATAAAATAGACTTTCATTAAAGCTGCAGTCTTTACCTAAGATGGTTGCAAGCACTAGTTGTTAATTATAGATTAAACATTTCTGCAACACTTTGAAAGTGAACTTGAAACCAGCAAAAGTAAACCAAGCTCCACATTTCTGAGGATCCAAAGATCACACAACTTCACACATTTTAATTGCTTGCATATATTTAACACCATATGAATTTTCTGTTGCAAAAAGGCTCTTTGTGCACACCCTACAGCAGTGTAATGCTCATCTCACAATTGCTCCTGCTATAGGTACTTACACTGCTGTGCACAAGCTTCTTACCTCATTAAAAGGTTTTTCTAACAGTTAACAATAAGAAATGGATGGTTGTTTAATTGATTACTATTTCCACAGTTACTAGCAAGCCTTCTAAACACTTTTAATCAGCTCAAAATTAAGAGCTATTTGCATTCTAAGAGATATTTACATCATTGAAGTAAAAATAAAAACACAAATCATACTCCTACAGAATCAAGAGATTATATACCCATTAAAAATTGATATAATTAAAGATTTTGAGGTTTTTCTTTATGACTCAAATAAAATACTAGCCCATTTCCACAAACCACTACAGAAGAGCTGCTTAGAACTTCAGTCTACAGTAACAGAACAAAGACAGATGAGGAAACCAAGCAAGCATTTTCACACCAGGTACAAAGACAGCATGTAACCTCAGGACTCAGAAAACCCCTCACACAGGGCTGCAAGCAGACACTGCTTTATAGACTGGGCATTCCCTCTGATAACCACCACACCAGCTGGGCAGTGACCCCAGCTACCCCTCAGCAATGGGATCCCAGCTGTATTTGGCAGAGGTTGGGGATGCACCTGGGGCTCCTGTTAACTCATCAAGAAGGGAGAAGGCAGGGGCCTAGGGAATGTGTTGGGTGATGTGAGAAGTTAGTGAGAAAAGGTGCAGGGGATTTCTCAGTACCTGCAAGGTGCAAGCAGAACAGGATTCTGATCTCTTCCTTGTCATTTAGAGGAAAGAAAATAACCCAGTGCTCAGGCTGCTTTACAGGATGATGGTACACAGAATTCTTCAACATTTTGGTAGAGAGGAAAATGTTTAGGGTTCCTGAGTTATGGATGGGTAGAGCGAGGGATCTCAAGTAATCATTCAAGTCTGAACAACAACAGGTTTTGTCCTACTTGTTTGCTTTTTTTCCTACACTGCTGCATCCATCCTCCCCTCTAACTGGCTTTTTGTACAAGCTACTGACTCTACATCGGGTGAAGTTCAGC
>NW_009952712.1:1252025-1255352 GCF_000747805.2 Chaetura pelagica
AGGAGTAGAAAAAGTTACAGTTCCAAACTGAGATTCTTCTTTCCCTCCCACCAATTCTCACACACCCATTTTCATGTTAACCTTCACTGGCATTCTCTATTCTTCCCACACCAATACTTCTGAAAAGTGTCTGTCTGCACTGTCACTATAAAAGTACAGTCAATCTATCCCCAGAAAGCAGCAAATTATCTGAAATGCTGTTATCTGAAAGCTGGTAAATTCCACAGAATTGCTTTTCTAAGAAATATATATATATATCGGAATGAAATGAGGGTAATTGCTGCAGTTTTTCTTCAATGTGGATTTTTCCCCCAGGCACATCCTGCCTGGATTAGATTCTTTGTCTACAAAATGTTACTCTTCTAAAGTCTGCAGTACACATTAAAAAACAAACACAAAAAGCCAACCCAGAAACAATTACAAATCCAGCCCTCACTGTTTAATATCCTCAAAGAATGATGCATAATGTTCTCAGGGGGAAACACGCTTAAATATTTTATCTAGAAATGTAAAGGACTGAGCTCTTATTATCTCACTGACACAATGAGAACTCTGCATCTAGGACTTAAATTTCTTTCAACTATTTCACATTTGTATGCTTCTTCTTCCATCTCACTAAATACCAGGCAATTGGTTCTGCCGACTGTCAGTACAGAAGCTACCTCCCTAAAATCAACATTGAAAGAGACCTACATGAGGGACCAGCAGCAGCACATGAACGAAGCATGCTTCTGAAACCTTTGCAGTGCTTTAAAAACATTGTGCTGCCCCCTCCTCTTTAGCTTTCCTACCCACTCTGCTTACACTTAGCAAAATGGACTTCAGTCCACCCTAGCAGCTCCTGGTTGTCCCAGCAGCAGCTTTGTCACAGCTCCTGTCACACTCACATCTGCTTTACCTTTCCAGAGATCAAAAACTACCTTTAGCTGTGGTAAAGTCATAAACATAGGGGCCAAAGAAAAGTCCTGTGGGGTCCTCTTTGGTGTCTGTTGTAGGATGTGTGTCTAGTATCTGGGTTGTTTTGGACACAGGATGGCGAAGGTTCTTTCACTGGAAGCTCAGAGTGCATGCCATGCAGGGCTTAATGTCCTTAGTGGTGGACACAGGAGCCTATGGAATCACTAGCAGTCTCCACAGTCTATCCCCTTAGGCTTTAAAATCACTTTCTATTTGAACTTAAGGGCAGGAATTTTAATTTGGCTGCATTAAACATCAGTAGATCGTCATTAAGTACTTCCAGTTAGCTTTATTCCTCTGTCCAGAAACCAGCAAAAGCAAGCCCTACAGCACACAGCACACACTTCTGTTTATTAAGACACAGCAAAAAACAACCCAGAGGGACAGCCATAACCTTGATGTTTTACATGAACTCTACTAATCTCTATTTATTCTGCCTTCTACTGTTACTCGTAGCAGACACCAACATCAATGATAAAGGGGAAGCAGAAAATACTGCTTCACTTTTTTCCATTACTTTCCCTCCTGTGTTTTGCAGAGCTCTGCATGTAAACAGGTACACAGATAGCTGAGTTGGGCTGGTGATGGTACAGGTATGGGAGCCTGTGATGAGAATCATCAAGAGAAAAACAAGGAAATCTCATTGTAAAGCCATAAAACTGGCTCGAAGAATAATTTTGGTGACCCGAAGGTCCTCTGCAAACATTTTTTAAAGACTCTATTTCCACTTGATGGCATCTATTCACAACTGTGTGGTGACACACAGCACACCTGCCTTTCTGTAGTCATTTTTCTTTAAGCAAGGAAACCTACAAGAAAAAGTAAACGTGAAATTGAATCGTAAAAGCAGAAAGAACTCTAGGACTTGTCTCCTAGGGAATTAATTAAAACACTCTATGTTACAAGAGAATAACACTGCTTACACTAGTAGAAAGAAGATGGACTGCAATGTTTCCCAGACTGTGCTAGCTATCACCCTTACTGTATTTGCCAGACATGTTCCTAAAATCTCATCTTGATCTAAAATATGAAGTTTTACAAAATGTGTTAGATCATCTACAGACAGTAGGTTGAATGCAAACACATCAAGCATTATATTTTTATTTAATGACCTGAGAGAGGGAATCTGGGAAGTAATCCATAGTGAAAAAGTTGCAGTCAGCACTTTCTGCAGGTTTTACTAATGGAGATTTTCATAAGATAATCAGTAAATTGATTTATGCTCTTGAATAGGTTTAGAGCCTGGGTCATGGGAAAAATCAATACTACTTTCTAGCTTGGCAACGCCTCACCAGGCAATTTTGTTAGAAAGAAAAACAGGAGGTGAACCATATAAGTGATGAAGAGCATCTCTAAAGTTTTTTAATCTAGTGAGAGTTTCCACATCTTTCTTCTTCTAACCAGATGCAAAATGTAAGTAATACAACACATCTTCACTGCATTTCAAATTGCTTAAGATACCGACTCATAATGCAACAACTGCTGGCTTATCAGCAGGTGCTACAGCTCACAGATCTGATTAAATTATTAGAAGCCAGCAATGACTGGCTCCTGCAACTAATTTCTGCACATAAAAGCAGAACAGCCATCATTTTTGTTTTCTTTTTTGCAGGGAAGGGAGCTGAGAAGGTTGGTTTCCTCAGGGCTCCTCCAGCCCTGGGTGTGCTGGCAGGTACCATCCAACATGCTGCATGTTTTGGTGCTTTAGCCATCTATCTATTTCTTCCCTTAGGATGCAGCTTTGGGTTGTATTGCTTAAATTCACTTGTTATGCTGGTGTGTTTTCTCACAGCAGTGATGTTTTCATCCCTTTTATGAAAAGTGTCTGAGGTATTTGTGTGCTTGTATTTATTGACTGTAAAACACATTTAAGTGATGAGTCTGAAATTTCTGAGCAAGGATTGGCTGTATTGAGATAAAACACTAGTGGGGTGTTCATAGCTCCCACATTACAAGTGTATTTGACCTGCAGGTCCTGAGGAAGAGAATACTTGAGGAAACCCAAACAAACGCAGCCAGAACAACAAACTATGGAAGCTCCTCTGCTACAACGTTTGCTAGGGCTGGATTTCGTTGATGTTTGTTTTTCTGGGGGCTCTCCAGCACACATAACATCCGCGTGAAATTCACAGGGCAGCTGACAGAGCGTAGTTTCTTCTGAAAACACCTGTGTCTGTCTGTGCCCAGGCAGCTGCGTGGGAGCTGGGCCAGCCCCGCAGCACCCACGCGGGTGCCGTCCTTGAAAACGCTCTGATAAACCGGGTGTAGGTGGTGGAACGCAAATCGTGCTAACAGTTACCCCAGAGGAGCCGCTCTGGGCAGGGACCAGCTCCCAAACCCGCGCCCAGGACTGACCTGTGACACGCACCG
>NW_009952712.1:1255710-1290853 GCF_000747805.2 Chaetura pelagica
GGCGGCCGCCTTCCCTCGGGACACGGAGCCGGGCAGGCTGGGCTGGGAGAGCTGGTTGTGTTGGTGACACAGCCTTGTCTGCAGAGCCCCGGGACAGGCTGCCCAGAGAGGCTGTGGGGGCTGCATCCCTGGAGACATTCCAACCCCCCTGGGCACCTTCAGTGTGATGTGCTCTGCCTGGCAGGGGGGTTGGGCTGGGTGGTCTTTCCAGGTCCCTTCCAGCCCCTCAGATCCGTGATTCGTTTATGGGAGACTCCTGGGTTGAGCCAGGGTGAGGACTAGTTAAAACCCCACTGAAAGTTAAAGCTTACTGCTGGGAATTAAAAAAAATCAGTAAAAGGAAAATTGGCTTCATCCTGGCTCAAATCGGGACAAAGACGGAGATAAAAACCCCAATGAAATGTTTGCGTGTTTTTTAATCTCAACTTTAATGTTCCTACCTTGCTTAGTAGTAGTATTGAAAGCAATAACTATTGACAGTCTAGTAGTAGATAGTAATAACTATCAATAATCGATAGCACTAATGTTGTGGTTTCATTTGCATGCTTATTAATTTTATACTGTTTTAGTTGATACCGACTCTGGTCAAGCTCGGGCTTTGATCTCGCATTCCTTGCTGTTCTCTCTCCTGCGCAGTGGAATGAAGTCACCAGGTACTTCCGAGCTGGCATGCCCCTCCGGAAGCACAGGCAGCACCTCCGGAGGCACGGGAGCTGCTTCACCGCGGCAGAAGCTGCAGACTGGCTGCACCAGGTCCTGAGGGATAACAGTAACTTCGGCCCTGAAGTCACAAGGCAGCAAACTGTTCAACTATTAAGAAAGTTTCTCAAGAACCACATCATTGAAGATATCAAAGGGAGATGGGGGTCTGAAAATTTAGAAGACAATGGTGTGCTGTACAGGTACTGAAGTGGAGAACAGTTAACTGGGCTTTTCAGTCTGAGAACTGTATTGGAGTTGCAGTGCAGCCCCCAGGTCCTGGATGCACTGCCCTGCTTCTGTCTAGCCAGGTTTTTCACTGGCATGTGGCACCACTCAAGGGCCTGGAAGGGGAGCCAAGGACAATTAATTGTAGTAGCTCCATGCTGTGCTACCAGTCCTGTGTTTACTGCTCTTGCCTGAGTGGGAAGCAGTCCTTCCTAAGTTCTTAAATTAAAGGTAATAATGGCCCTTGCTTCTCCAGTTCTGCTTGCAGTGCTGTGTAAATATCTGATTTGGTATCAACTTGCCTTGGAATCAAGGAAAGCAGCCCAGAGCTGATTTACAGGAAGATAATGTTAAACAGTGTTCTAAAGAGAAAATTTCAGCTTTTTCTTCCTCTCCCAAATCTTTTCAGAATCTTATGGAGTCGTGGTGGTTGGATGTGGTTTTGGTTAAGTGACTTCTTATATTTTAATCTATATTAAATGTACTTAAAATCTCTCCTAATTATTACAGATTTCCTTCGACATCTCCAGTTAAACCTCTACCAAGCTTATGTCCACCAAAAGAGAACTTGGAAAACTCTAGAGACAAAGAGAGACCTTTTAAGCTGCCACATTTATCCAAGAGAACTTTGAAAAAAAATGAGTTGCTGAAGTCTCTGGTAATAACTTACATTTCTTATGTAGTTGTGGTTTCCACATTCTTAAAAAAAAACACCACAACACACCTAGTGACAGTGGTCTGTTGTCATCTTCCCTTCTGGCTGAAAAAATGAATTGGTTCTTTTAAATAGTGGAACAGAACATTTAAATAGGTATAATAGAAAGATTAAGCTGTATTTTATACTTGAGTGTCTTGGTGATATCTGCTGTTTCTCACACATACAAAAAGCAATTTTATTACATAGTCCCTAAATGTTCAAACAAACTTGTGACATGGCATGTTTAAATGCTGACAGCAAATGAAAGGTTATGCATTTGGCAGAAGAAATTGATGCTTTCACATGAAGAGTCTGTTTCCTACACTTTGTGGGGGCAGTAGGTCTGTTGGGAAGGAAAATGATGGGTGAAGTGTTACTAATGCATCCATATTACCTGAGCAGAAAGAAAGGTCATTTGACCCCCCCCATCCACTGCAGTATAGGGCTAATTTTGTGTAACTATAACCTGGGATTATAGAAACTTTTAATTGTGTGTATATATATATATGTGTATGTAAGCAACTGAGCATCTGGTGTCATGGCTATGGGAGAATGTTTTCTTTTGCCTTGCCTTGTCTCTCAGTGCAGGATTATCCCCCTTAGAGTATTTGAAAACATTGGGAGGGCTGGAGGAAGGAGTTGTAGAAATCACCTAGGCAAGAAACTAAGTTTCTTGTTGAAACTTAGTATCTTTTTTCAATGAGAAGTAAAAGGCACAAATTATTTCATTGTTCTGTTTACATTTTTTTAAAGATTGACTGTGAGTGTTTGGCCCTTTATTCTTTTGAGACTGGTGGGTGGGTGTGTGCATACTTCCTGATTTTACAGTGTGATCCTTAACAAGAATACTCTGCCTACTAACACATCTGAATTTTATGTTTCTATCTTTTTAATTCCTGCCTTTTAAGCTAATTTGGTCTTTCTTCGTTGTGTCCTTTTTTGCCTTTGAGTTTGTCTTAAATTTCTGTTAAGGTTATTCCCTGGATCATGTTTTGGAATTTAATGTTCTGTAGAATGTCCTGTACTTTTGAGAACAATTGTTACTTAATTTTGCATTATCTTAAGAGGCTTCTTTATCTTATGGTACAAACCTCTCATTTTCAGGAAAATTTAGAGAGAACAAACTCAGATATAATAGAGGAAAACAAGGAAGACAAACCACGTAGGAAGGAAATAAGCCAGGAATATGTGCAAGAAACTTGGAGAAATATCATTCTAATACAGTAAGTAATACATGGTAAAAAAATACCTTATGAACATGCTTTGAGGGTGTAATGACCTGACTAAGATTTTTACTTGCAGGATTTCTTCAAATTTTAAAAAAGGTTTTAAGTGGAGTATTTTTAATTAACTCTTGTTTACATATGCTTTCTAACATCTATGAACATTGGATTATTGCATTTCAGAAATGCCTTGACATATATTGCTGCTGGTGTCGAACCATATTTTAAGTACTAGAGATGCTCTTTTCTACTGGATTTTGGTCTTTGTCCCAGGAAAAAGTGTGTCCTCCAACTGTCCTTCTGGAAGTGAGAATTTATTAAACAGCAAAGCAGTTTGCCAAGTAACTAATACTGGAATAGATTTGGAAAGAGCTTGTGTTCACTCATTACTAGCAAACCTTTTAAACAACATCTGCTCTTTTCCTCTTCACAGTTTGCAGACCATTTTAGGCCTCCCATCTTTGGAAGAAGTTTTGCAGCCAACACAGATAGTTCCTGAGTATGTCATATACAACATGACTAATGTCAGCAAACATGGGGTGGTTATTTTGCAGAACAAATCAGGTAAAACTGGGGTTTTTTTTTGTTTTGCTTCAAGATTCTGTATGGTGAGATTGCAACAAACAATAAATAACAAAGTAATACTGTAGCAATGTTTTAAATTAGTTTTAAATGTTATCTTTTAGATTTATATATTACATGTGTGACATTATGACATTAGACATTAATGACATGTGACATTAGAGCTACAAAGATGATTAAGGGAGTGGAACATCTCCCTTATGAGGAAAGGCTGAGGGAGCTGGGTCTCTTTAGCTTGGAGAAAAGGAGGCTGAGGGGTGACCTCATCAATGTTTACAAATATGTAAGGGGTGAGTGTCAGGGGGACGGAGTTAGGCTTTTCTCAGTGATGACCAGTGATAGGACAAGGGGGAATGGGTGTAAATTGGAGCATAGGAAGTTCAAGGTGAATATCCGAAAAAATTTTTTTACTGTAAGAGTGACAGAGCACTGGAACAGACTGCCCAGGGAGGGTGTGGAGTCTCTCTCACTGGAGACATTCAAAACCCACCTGGATGAGTTCCTGTGTGATGTACTCTAGGTGACCCTGCTCTGGCAGGGGGGTTGGACTAGATGATCTCTCGAGGTCCCTTCCAGCCCCTAAGATTCTATGATTCTATGATTATTTGTATTAGTTATTGAGTGTCTGGGGCTATGTATAAATAATGTACCTGTTTGTTTATTTTAGAAGACCTCCCTCATTGGGTGTTGTCAGCCATGAAATGCCTGGCTTACTGTAAGTCACTGAATTGCTTCCAAGTTCCAGAAAACTCTTTAGTTGAAAGTGAAATACACTTGCCTGTTAAAATCGGTTGTGATGTTTTGGAAATTCAAACAATCCAAACAGAAATGTAACCTAAGAGTTACCCCGTGTTAAAAATGTTACATCTCAGGTAATCAAGAGCACAGCTCCTCAGTGGCTGTGGAGAATATTTTATACTGGTTTTTCTTGCCAGTGGGTACAGTGCTGAACTAAATAAAACATTTATGTATTGTTTACATGATTCTTTACTTGTGAAAGTCATTCCTACAAGAACAAACTTATGTTGACTTTTTTTTTAATAATGGAAGTTAGAGACTAAATACTTCTGTGAATATTCTTTCTTAACCTCTTTTTTAGGGCCTCGAAATAATGACATGAGCCAACCAACTTACAGTGGGTTTGAACGGGATGTGTTCAGAACAGTTGCTGATTACTTTCTCAATCTCCCTGAACCATTGCTTACTTTTGAGTACTATGAACTTTTTGTTAATATTTTAGGTATGTATGAATTTAGGAATGATCAGTGCAAGCTGTAAGCTTACATCAACTGGGGCAAAAATGTGTTGAAAGCAGAGCTTGATCCCCTAATCTGTATGGCAGCTTGGATCTGAGGAAGACCATCAGTGCTACCCTTCTTTATCACAGTAATGAAATGCAGTTCTGTCTCAAAATATCCTATATTAAGTGCTGTCTGAGCTAACATTCTAAGTATGCAATAACAATAATTTTAAAATATGTGCTCCTGTCTCTTCCTAACTATTGTAGTGTGTTAGCTTGCTTTATTTTTGCATGTTGGTAAGCAGTTATCTTCATAGGTTGCTTTTGGACTGAACTAAATTTTTCCTAGGTTTTACTAACAGTCAACTATAATTTAGTGTCTTATATGTGTTGTCTCTTCTGTTCAGTTAGCAACATTCTTTCTGAACTTGTCCATTTTTGTACCACTTGCATCTTAACTTATATTTCATCTTCTGATAGTTATGTGTGGCTACATCACACTTCCAGATACATGCAGTGGAAAACATTCTGCCCAAGATGAGAAATGTGACCCACAGTCTTCAAAAATTCTTCACTTGAACTCTTTCAAGTCAACTGAGTGTCTTCTCCTAAGTCTGCTTCATAAAGAGCCTGACAGAAAAAAGAGGGAATTGGAAGCCTCCAGGAAGCTGGCTTCAGAAGAGCTAGCTATTAAAAAACAATGTGCAAAGAAGCTGCAGCAATATAAACTGACTCGTAAACAAGGTGGTGCTGATAATCTGATAGGAGGAAGTTGTCAAAATCTTTCCAGTTTTCAGGATAAACAAGATCCACCCCAACCATTTAGGACAAGATGTTACTCTTTGGAAAGAGTTGGAGATCCTACTTCAAATGTCTGTAATGAAGGAGAATCTGCTTCCCTCAGGCAAAGTGATGTGGATACTATCCCAGGCACAACAAATGGAAAACCATCACTAGTGCATGAGCATGAAGCTAATTCTGTATTGGAGCTTGGTTTTGCTGGCACAAGTCAAAACCAAACATGTGGTATCAAGAGGGTTTCTGCCTCTTCTCTTCAGGATAAAGAGTTGGTTAATGAAAAGCACAGATTGAAGCAAGTAAGCAGGTCTCTGAGTTTACTTGGCAAGAGAAACTCCAAAAGTTGCACTAACATTAACATCCCAGTTGCTGAAATCACAGTGAAGCCAAGGTCCCAACTTTGTGGGCAAGGAAAACCACATACCTCTGGTGTGGCTTCTTCCATGGACATCAGGACTGAGGTTTCCAATGTCACCATAAATCAGAGGCTCTGCAAAAGTACCACAGAACTCTCAGAATCCTCTCTCACTCACTCTTGTCTGTTGACTGGCACGCAAAGTAAGATGGCTTTTCAGGGCATGTTGTTTTGTCTAACTAATCTCTGCTTCCTTCATCCTTGGCACTGCTGCTTGGGTTTTTTTGATATGCATATAACACAATCTGTGGGTTTTAAAAAAATAATGCTGGTTTCTACATTTCACTGTCTAAAGGCAGCATTTCATACCTCTGCTAACAAGTAGTGTGTAGTATCCTGGGAGTCTTAAACCTAACGTGTCAGCAATTAGTAACTCACTTTTTAGGTAAGTGAGAAGTAGTTCTGACCTAGATGCTGTCTAGGAGTGTGGCAGAGAGTCTGGGCAGACCTGCCTGTCAGAGGAGATGTCTTTCTGGGAATAATGTCAGTGTAATTTCTTAATTGTCTTCCCTGTACCAGCAGTTTATCATAATGAAGCAAATTGAAGATGACCCCACAACAAAAAGCCACACGATGTTACCTGCCATCTTACTGCTCGTCTCTGAGACAGATTATGTTGAAAAAAAATTGAATTTCTTGTACTGAGATTAAAAAAAACCCTGAAAGCTGCTTCGAATCTTCATGACAGCCATCTTTGCAATTACCTTGTAGATCTCCTTCAGCCTCACTTAGAAAGAATTGCTGTGGAAGCCCTGCAGATCTGTTGCCTGCTGCTGCCACCGCCCAATCGCAGGAAGATCCAGCTCCTGATGCGCATGATCTCCCGGATCAGTGAAAACGTGGACATGCCCCGACTGCACCAGGAGATGGGAACACGCTCTTTGGTAAGAGGATCCCAAGGGCAGCCCAGGGATGGTTTTCAGGACAGGACTGGAGTAATGCTCAGCACACGAGCAGTACTGGGTACTTGTCTGTTTGCAGTTCAGTAGTGACTAATGGGCAGACTTCTCATCTCCATAATATTTACAAAAAATCTGGCATGAAACAAGGACTTTGCTCCTTCATTCTAATGTATTTCAAGTGTTGCTGTTGCTTTTGTTTGCTTTGGGAGAAGGGAAATAATTTCTTAAGTTATTGTTTAGTCTGGTTTCTTGCCCAACTGTCATTTCACTTTAAAGGTGTTGGCAAAGTGTCTGTTGAAAACCTTTGTTGGACTAAATATTTGTGTATGTGAAGTTATGACAAAAACAGTTTGAAAAAAGTAAGTTTTCTGCCTAGTGAGTTTAAAGTCTAGCTTCAAGTTCTGAGTTGAAGCTTTCATTAGAATGACTACAGATTTTTGTCAAACAAGATGAGGTAAAACAACCAAGTACCTGCACATGCTCATTTAAAATAAGCCTACCAATGCTGGGAATGAGAGAACTGTAAAAATGTTTTTAAAGATATTTAAAACTGGATCTTTGTGTGCATTAGAACTTGGGGCTGGTATTGCAGAATTTTGTATCATCTCACTTGTCTCAAGATGGCCAAGTGAAGATGTACACCTTCCTACAGGGGAAAACTTTTTATTATGTCTGAAATATGTATTCCTTGAAAGTACTGTTCAGTTCCAAAGAAGTACAAGTCTAGCCTTATCAGAAGTTACTTTCTTTCCAATGAGGATAAAGTTATAATCAGTTTTTCTCCTCTTGACCAGTGGTGCAGGCAGGAGAGATTGCAATGAAAGCTGGTTTTGGAGAGCTCACTGTAGCTGGGAAAGAAGGCAAATCTCTCAACTGCATGTTCTAATGATCTGCTAAACTCTTCCAGATGATCCAGACCTTTTCCCGCTGTGTGATGTGCTGTGCAGAAGAAGTAGATCTTGATGAGCTGCTTTCTACACGACTGATTTCGTTTCTCATGGACCATCAACAAGAAATATTTAAAGTCCCAACCTACCTGCAGGTTGCAGTGCAAGATCACATAGAGTACATGAAGGTGGCTGAGGTTGGTGGCACCAGAGAAGTTTCAGTTCCTTTGCTAATTGCAGAGTATTTGTTACTTCTGAAGGTAGCAAATAAACTCATGACATTTTAAATGAAAAATTGTATTAAACTTCTAGTGGAATTGTAGATATTAGCTACATTATAATGTACTGCAACTCGTGATGTCCCTGTGAGTTAGTGTGCTTGGGTGTTTGTTAGGTAACTTCTTGCTGAAATAGTACATAACCATCTGAGTACATGCAGAGCCTTTCAACTTCTTTGTTTCAGTGCAAATATCCAAAGGAAGACATGTGTGCCATATTGCCAACCTATTCCTACTGCAAGCAAATAACTCCTCAGGAGTTTGAAGAGCAAAAGGTTTCTACCTCTCAAGCTGCTGTGGCAGAGCTCTTGGAGAACATTATCAAAGATAAAAACTTGTCTGTGAAAGACAAGAAGAAGAAGTTAAAACAGGTAAGGAATTTGGTAGATATTTAGTCTCCTCCTGAAAACTGCTCTGCATTACCCAATGTGAAACAATTCCAGCAGGGTTTCCTGTGCTGCACTGGCTGCACAATTTACCCTCAAAATGCTGTGGATGGGCTTGAAGTCAATTGTAGGGATAAAAGCAGTAATTTTCTGGCTTCAAGGGTTCAAGCTCTACCTGTTCACAACTCTGGAATGTTCTTTGCTGTGGATTTAGCTTTGTGTTTTGTAACATGTATATTGCTCAAGGTGATCTGGCACCTCTATGGCCTACTAACGTATTGCCTAATCCTAAAGCTAAAATAGAGCAATTCTGGCAGGATTTAATACTGGAGAGTGTTGTTTTTCTTTTCCAGAAAACCTCTGGCAAGTATTTCTGACCAATTGAATGGTATTGTACTTGTCCTGGAATCTCCTAAGCGAGTCTTGTGACTCAAATTTGAAAAAGCAGCTTTTCAGAGCAAGCACATTTCTTTTTCCTTGGTGCTCCTCCCCCAGCCTCTGCAACACTGACTTTCATATGTGTTGTGAAAACCTTCTGGTCCTGTAAAAGGGAAGGCTGCACTTTTATTCAAGTTCATTGAAAATTCCTGCATGTAAAGAATAGTTAATTGCAGTCAATTAAAACTTAAAGTAAGCAGTAAGAAGTGGTACACAGCAGCACTTCAAGCAGGTGAAGTGGGGAGGAAGGGAGTGAACTAAAATCCTCTCATAGTAAAACTTAAAGTACATAAATTTTTGAGTTCCCACCGAAGTCCAGTAGCAGCTGGTGCTGCAAGGGCCACATGTTAGTAACATCTGAAATTCCCAGAGCTGTATCCTTAGTCTTGCCAGTTGTGCTGTGATAGTCAGTGCTATGATACATCACAGATTTTTGGAGCAATTTTTCAGTTTGGATACTTCAGATTGGAGAAAGCCCCTGGCACTAATTCCAAGGTTACACATGGAGGAGTGTTCTCTAGGTTGCATCAGTCCCCAGGATGTTTGCCAGTCTTCATTCCTTCCTGAGGCCTTCCATGGCAAACAGGCCAAGTGTCAAAACCCTCTCTGAACCAGATATTTCTGCTTAGTTGTATGTCTGCAGGAACTGAAAAGTTACTCCCTTGATTAGGTAATAAGCTTTCCTGAGAGAGAACCTTCATGGTCTGCTGGATCCTAAATTCCATTAGGTGAAACACCTTTGGTGGTGTTCTTGGAAGCCACAACCAAGAGAGATGTCCCTGCTGGCTGGGCTGTGTGGCCTCCCAGGAATACCAGGAGAGAAGCTTTTCTGATTTGATGAGGTGCCTGACAATGTCTGTTTGACCTGATGTTTATCAGCTGGAAACTCCAAGCACAAAGAGCTGCAGCTTCAGGCAGTGTCACAGCAGCTGCTGCACCTGCTGGCACCCAACCCTACAGGGGGTTCATGCTTCAGTCCTGTAGAGCCAGAGGTTTTGGTGGAGTCTGGTATTTTGTTTTACCTTTAGCTTTTGTGTGTTCTAGTTTCAGAAGGAGTACCCTCTGATCTACCAGAACAGATTTCCAACCACAGAAAATGAAGCAATGCTATTGGAGAACAAACCTACCATCAAACAACCCATGCTGAGCTTAAGAAAGCCAAGACTTCGCAGCCTGAGATACTGATCTCACCACCCTTCAGCTGCTTATTTATTTGATGGATGGATGGATGATTTGCCAAAGGGACCTTTGCTACAGAAATTTGTTGGTGGCTGCATGTGTAGAAGGAAGAAATGTTTACATGGACACTATGTTGAAAGGTGCCAAAATAAATTTTGTTTGGTGCAGGTAACTTTTGAGGAACTGCTAAGAGAGAAATATTTACCTGTTTACAAATTATTACAATATATTGTGCTCAGTAAAGCAAATGTGAAAATAAGCCTGAAATTACTAGTAACCAAAAATTTATATATGGTTTTTATATGGGAAACTAATGGTATGCACATTGTTGTAACTTGTTTTGAAATGCCTGATCAGCAATTTGTGATGTTTATTATAGTTTGTGTAGATTTTTAAGTGTTTGTATGTTGCAACTAAGTGCCTTCTTTCTGTTTTCAGAACAAAACATTCTTTGTGTTTGTAACTAATTTAAAAGTTGGCTCTGTTTCCAAGGGAGCCAGAAATTTACCATAAATAGATTATCTGACTCCATAAAATACATCTGCTCATCTCATCTGTAAAATTCACTTAAGCTTTTGTGTATTTATAATAAAAGTCTGTTTCTGCTTGTGATGTGGAAACAGGACCAGTGTGAACTGGAATAATTTAAAGTTGTTCAGTAAGGTTTTGTAGAACACATCCTGTGAGTAGGAGCACTAAGTGGATCTGCCTCTTGCTCTGAGCATGACTCTTCTCACCTTGTCACCTCAGTCTGAGGAGAGCAGAAGGTGACTGGGGGTTAGGGGGGGCTGGTGAGGGGGTTGCTGCATCTCTGGGCAGTTAGAAGGTGATCAGTTGGTGAGCAATGCAGCTGAACTGCCTGAATTAAGGCAGCTGAAGGTCTTTGGAGGAAATGAAGCCACCATGTTAAAATACCATTTCTCTTGTTAATATCCAATATTTTTCTTGTATTTCAATATTGTGCCAAAGCTATTCCTTTATGAGTAAGGGCAAGGGGGAAGGGTTTAAACCAGGAAGGTGGGAGATTTAAGTGAAACATGAGGAAGAAATTCTTTGCTGTGAGGGTGGTGAGAGCCTTGCCCAGGTTGCCCAGGGAAGCTGTGGCTGCCCCATCCCTGGCAGTGTTGAAGGGCAGGTTGGATGGGGCTTGGAGCAACCTGGGCTGGTGGGAGGTGTCCCTGCCCATGCAGGGGGTTGGGACTGGATGAGCTTTAAGGTCCTTTCTACCCCAAAACATCCCATGATTTTGTATCTCCTTTGTGTGTTAGTTGCACTGAGATTTATTAGCTGTATCTCTGCAACTCAGGGTCACAAATGTCACCTGTTCGCATGTTGCTGTGCTTGAGCTTCTCCAGTTTTTCAGGTGACTTGGTTGTCAGGCCATTGAAACAGTCCTGCATTTGGAACAGTGTTGAAATTGGGCTTAGTTGTGAGGAATTTGTCAGTGTGATGTTTCAGTTGTAATGTTGCTTCTGGGGAAGTTAAAACTAGGTGCTGAGTGCCTGTGCTTGCAGAGAATGGAGGGGTTGCACTTCAAGCCTTGGACTGCAGGAGAAGGTACATTTGAAGTCCAACTTTGTTTTCACTTTAAGGGGTACTTTTTGTTAAGCAGTTTTGTGCTTGATGGAATCAGCTGTTTTAGAGAGATGTTTTTCCCTTGGATGAGCTCTCTGGGTGGCAGGTACCTGGTTTGGTTCTCTTACAGAGTTCTGAGCTCTGTCCATCTATATGTGCAGCCATATCCATTGTACATTGCCAGGTTTTGCCCATTCCTAGGGCAAGAAACTGAATTGTCATTGTAGCTGCACAGGCTACAGTATTGTCATAAAACCAGACATCAACACTGAAGTTAAAGCAAATCTCAACTACTCTTTACCTGGTTTGGAAGGTTTTTTGGCATCTCCTAGGGTGGTTTCCCAACAGCTTTGTACAAGTTTCCAGGCTGTGTCAGACCCTGTGGTGTCAGGGATGAGGGTCTCAGCTGAGGGTGGTCACTCTGGCATCTCAGTACACAGCTGCTGTGACCCTGAAACTGCACTTCAGTTCTCTCAGCTTGTTCTCCCCTCCCTGGGACCTGTTTTGTGACATATCATTTTGCTCTTTTCCTTCTGAGGAGGGAGGCTTTGTAATGAAGAAGCCAAGATTAGCCCGGTTTCAGCCACTATCAGTAATTGCTTTAATGTCCTGTATAACTTGAGGATTTCTCATGGGAGGTAACAGACCCTGATCCTCTGTAACACCTGTAGTGACCTTCCTTGAAAAATCCACTACCTGCCCAAACTAGCTTCTCATTTTTCTCAACCTGTAATGTGTTGCATAAATGCTTTATTTATGTGTTCTAGTTAAGCAACTTATTAGGCCAGAAGCTCACATTTCTTAGGATTTAGCTTTCAAAGGGCTGCCCTCATTACTCAGAGGGCATGATCCATTCAGAGGGCCCTTGATCCATGTTATTTAATGTTCCCTTCCAGGCTTTTGACAGAACTTAACAAAAATGTGAACAAATAGACAAAATGACTAGCTGTGGGACAATTAAAACACTGCAAAGGGATGACATACAGATTTAATCTAAACCTTTCTTTGAGCTATCATTTTCTTTTCAGGTTTTTTTTTTGTTTTGGTTGTTTGTTTTTGGTTGGTGTGTGTTTGTTTTTTACTGGAAGCTTTTTCTAATTTTTTTCATTTTGTAAGCATTTCAGTTCTGGGGGAAGATGGTTTTTCAATTCCCTGGTCCCTGAAAACTAGCACTGCAAGTGCACACATGCAGGAAGACAGTTTGACTTATTACACAAAAATCAAACTCATATAAATTGTTTAGACTTTTTTTAAAACCCACTTAAAATGGACTATAATTATTTAAAAGTGTATTCAGCAGAGATGTCATTTCCAGGGCTGATGAGCTCTCCTGGATGCTGACCTGGGCAAATGAGCTGTTCACTCAGTTTATGGCCCCTTCAGGTGCAGTCCCAGCTGAATACTTGGGTGTTGCACTTGCAGGGTTGCAGACACAGACCCAAAACTCTCTTATATTTTGCTGAAGGGTTTTAGAGATATTATTTGGGGGTCACTCTGCAATGCCACCTGGTCTGCTGGAATTGAAGGGAAAGAAATGCCTTGCCTTCCTTATCTGCATAGAAAGGCAGGATGAGAAGCTGCTGCTTGTGCTTAGCAGCACTTTTTTCTCTAGTTAGTGCCTTTTTAGTTGTATTAGTTGTGAGGGAGACCAGACTCATGATGTGTTCATAGCTTCTGCTGCTCTTAGTGTCAAAACAGATGTTGCCTGGTCTAGCACTGGCTGGTGTTTAGTGGCACCTGGTGATTCCGAGAAAGCAGCTGGGAGAAACCAAGCAGGAGGTTATGTGGATAAAATGTTCATGGCTGAGCTCAGCCTTGAATCATGATGCAACTGGCTGCTCCCAATTGAACTGCAGGCAGCTGGAAGTGGCAAAATCAGTATTTTAAGGGGAGGGGTTGAAAATGGAAAATTATACTATTGTCATTTTGGTGAGAAGGGACCTTCAAAAGCCATTTAGTCCCAACTGTGTTTATAAATGGATCTAATTAAACCAATTTACTCAGAGCAGCATTAAGTCCTGAACACCTCCAAGCTCTGCAGCACAAGGCAGAACACCCAAGAATTTTCTCTTCCCATCCCAGTACAAGGCAGCAAGAGCAAAGCTCTCTATGGGGAGCTTACCTGGCCTGTCCCTGCTGGCCCCTGTTTTGATCCCTTTGTGTGAGAGGAGTGCCCAAAGGGATGGGGCATTATGAAATGTTTTCAACCTGTACTACAGGCTCCCTTGAGGAGGAGAAGTGACCTTCCTAAGCTTGTTAATCTCTGAAATGACTCCTTTCAGCACAGCTGTTCTCAAACATCTGCTCTTCCTACAGGTGGGGTTTGAATGTCTTTGACCTTCTCTGACTGCAAGTGCTCTGCTGTGCATGCTGCAGATGATGCTCCAGTTGATGTTAGTGTGTAAGGTGTTAACACCCCGTGTACAAATACTACTTTGTGTGCTTTAGAGTTAAGAAACTGTAGCTGGAGGGGCTGGTGTGTGCCACTGTACAGACAGAGGACGGAGGGGAGGGGAAAGGATGGCTGCAGGCAGGCACTGATGGACAGTGACAGTGTGAGCAGCAATCAGGACTCAACCTGCTCCTGGTGTCCTCCTGGCTTGTGGGGAGGGGTTTAGTCTTGCTGGACTTGTACCTGCCTGCTGAAGCTTGCAAAGACAGGCCCAAGAGAGAGGAAAAACCTGGTCGCTGTTGTGTCTGGGAGTTGGGAATGATGGTATCTACCAACACCTTCATATCTCTCAGTGTCTCTAATGTCCCATCCTTTCCAGGTGAAGAACTGATCTATGTGCAGAGATGCTTCCCAGGAAGGAGCAGTTTGTTCCTGGCTGCTTTTGCAGGAAGGAGCAGTAACTTCCTTGCAGGGTCCCCTGCAGCACTGAGCCCTGGTTGAAGGCCCAGGGGCCGTGCCAAGCGCCCAGCGCTCCCTTTCACTCCTCGCTGCTGGGTGTTTTTTTTCCCCTCATAATCACTTCTGCTTGGGAAGAATTTAGGTCTTGGAAAAGCATTCAAAGCCCTTTTTTGTGCGAAGGGCAAGACAAAACCTCCCAAAGCTCAGGGAGGATTTTGGTGGTGAAAGCCTGCTCTGTTCCTGGGGTGGGCTCATTGGTGGGGGCAGTGTCGGGTGCAGGGCTCCCCCCCCAGTGGGCTCAGGACCCCATAAATACCCAGCACACAGCTCTGGCCGAGGGCTTGGCTGCCAGAGTCTTGGGTCCTTCATCAGGGAGAAGATGTACAGCCAGTGAGTATTTCTGGGGGCTGTCATGGCACAGAGGTGTTTGGGGGGGTGGCTGTGAGCCTGGGGATCAGCACAGGTTGGGGGGGAGATGCATGTGTGGGTGTCTGTGCTGGTCCACCCTGTGCCAGGATTCTGGATGGGGGGACAGGCTCAGCTCCAGGTACCAGAGGATGTTCTGTACTTTGGAGGGGAAGGACAGTGCCTGGCACAGCCTGTGTCTGGTGTGTCCCCATGGACTTGGCTGTAGACAAAACTGGAACAGTTCTCAGCTACGCACTCAAGTACGCTTTGCTCGAAGGAAAAAAGGAGAAAATATAAAGGCTCCTTCAAGACCTGGGAGATACGACTTGGATTTTCATAGAACCATAGAATCTTGGGTTGGAAGAGACCTCAAGGATCATCTGGTCCAACCTTTCTTGGTGAAAGCAAGGTCTAGATGAGATGGCCCAGCACCTTTCTGCTTCCTGACGTATCAGGATGTCCTGAATTTGTCTTTTGGGTGAGGTTTTGCCTGCAGGGCTGTGGCACAGGCTGCCTGTCAGTATTCCTTGTTTCTCCGTGTGCTCAGGATAGTCCAGAGCCTTTGCTCCCACAGCAGCTGGTGGTGCATCTTCCTGACCTCTCAAGTTATTTGCAAGTTGCAGATCAGTCCACCCAGAAACTAAACTTCTTCCCTTGGGGGGAGCTCCAGAGGGATCCCAACACTGAGCTAACCCCAAGTCTTCTGGTCCTTTCAGAGTCGAGCATCCCGCTGGAGGCTACAAGAAGCTCTTTGAGACAGTAGAGGAGCTGTCCTCTCCAGTGACTGCCCATGTCACAGGTTGGTGTGGGCTACCTGGGCTTCTCCTGCCCAGCTTCTGTTCTCAGGAGCTTGTGGGCCACCAGAGCTCAGAGGCTTTAGAAGGGCTGGAGCACAGGCTGGGAGGTGAAGGACCTGACAGGGCTGGTATATTTTGGGTTGCAGAAGGACAGACTGGATGGGGGACCTTTAGACATCCCAATACTGAACATCTTTGGTTGGTCTGTAGATGAAGGAAAAAAGTATAGTTTAAAGAGCTTATGTATTCAAACAGCATTTAAAAAAATATATTTTGAAGTTTAGTTCTTATTGTTGAACCAATAAAAATTGCTCAGTTTTATTTGCCCCAGGCTGTGCATGTACCATCTGCACCTCTTCCACAGGCAGGATTCCCACCTGGCTGCGAGGAAGCCTCCTGAGATGTGGTCCTGGCTTGTTCGAGGTGGGCTCAGAGCCCTTCTATCACCTCTTTGATGGCCAGGCTCTCCTCCACAAGTTTGACTTCAAGGAGGGGCACGTTACCTACCACCGAAGGTGTGTGGCAATTTCCCAAGCAAAAAAAACTTATTACAAAGCAACTGTGAGTGCTGGGGCTGGGCTCTGCTGTCCAGCATGAGAGAGGTGCTGGTTGTTTCATGTCTGTGTGAAGAGCTTTAATGGTGAGAGCACTAAAACCAACTGAAAATAACTGAAACTTATGGTTAGCAGACATGGAATTTTTGAACAGATTACAAAACATCTGGAAAGGGAGGTGGGAGGGCTGGATGTAGCTGCAGCCAGTGACAGAATTACATCATGGTGTGGCCAATGAAACCTGGTTTCAGTCAGAAGCTGCTGAGCTCTTGGCTGTCAGGACTTTGGTGCAAAATGCTTAGACAAAGCACCGTATTTCTCATCAGCTGTAGCCCTTCCTAGGGCAGTGCTGGGGGTTGCTGGACCCCTCTGAGCTCCAGATGCAACAAGAGGCTGTGGGGACTGGTGGCTTTTGGGGGTCTCTCAAGGCTCGGCACACAAATTAATTGCAAAGCCTGTTGCTTTTTTATGGCCTCCTGGCCCTCCCCAGGTTTGTCCGGACCGACGCTTACGTGAGGGCAATGACTGAGAAAAGGATTGTGATCACTGAGTTTGGCACCTACGCCTACCCTGACCCCTGCAAGAACATCTTTTCCAGGTACTTCAGGGTTGCAGATGTAGCAGCAATGTCCTGTGGTGCTTCTGCTTCCACAAAGCCCCTGACTCTCTGTCCATCTTCTCTGCTCAGGTTTTTCTCGTACTTCAAAGGTGTGGAGGTCACTGACAACGCCCTCGTTAATGTCTACCCCGTGGGTGAAGATTACTATGCCTGTACTGAGACCAACTTTATCACCAAAATTAACCCAGATACATTAGAGACAATTAAGCAGGTGGGTCTTTGTGTTTCTAAATATGCGGAGGAGTGAAGCTGAAATGGAACTGTTTAATAACAGCCTTTTCCAACAAGGCAAGAGTTGGCCCTGGTCAGGGAGGTGTTGCAGAAGTGAAGCCAGCAGCAGGGGTTAATGAAGGCAGAGTTGCAACAAGCTTGTAAATGAACATGCTGCTGCTGCTTGGAGCCACATTTGATCAGATGATGGGGGGTTTATGTCCATGGATTGGGGTTTGTGTAATGCAGGACTCCTGCTTCAGTGCTTTCCTTTGCTGCGTGACCCATGTCCAGCCTGTGGGGCCTTTCCTCTTGGATCCTAGAATCCCAGACTCCCCCTGTAACAACCTCAGCTTGCTTGACAATCTCAAATTCCTTGGCTTGGAGAAGAATTTCCCACCTCTCCAACAAGGTCATGTTGACCTGCGATGCCCTGTGGAGCTGGTGGCTTCCCATCTCCTGCCCATAAAGCTCCTGACTGCATCTTCTTCTCCAGGTGGATCTCTGTAAATACGTGTCTGTCAACGGGGCAACAGCTCATCCCCACGTTGAAAATGATGGGACAGTTTACAACATTGGCAACTGCTTTGGAAAGAATTTTTCACTTGCCTATAACATCATCCGGATCCCTCCACTTCAGGCAGGTCAGTTCATCCCACCCCAGAGCTAACAGGGAAAATCTGGTCCCATCAATAATTTTTTTTTTAATCTTTCAAATTAGTTTTGTCATCCAGTTAATTTTTTTAAGTCTTTAGATTGTATTTGCTCTCTTCAGTAACAGAAATGGGATCTTGAAAACAATTACTGTGAACTTCCTTTGTGTTAATGTTATAAATATGAGCTGAGTAAGTGTCATAGATAGAATTGTATCATAGAGTCATAACATACCATGGTTCAGGTTGGGAGGGATCTTGAAAGACCAGCCTTGTCCAACCTGACCTTCAATGTTTCCAGGGATGGGACATCTAACACCTCTTTGGGCAACCTGGGCCAGTGTCTCACCACCCTCAGTATAAAAAAACTTCTTCCAAATATCTAGATCTCCCCTCTTTCAGTTTACAGTGGGGATGAAGCTCTCCCTAACCCTCCCACTGTCCCTTTCAGACAAGGATGACCCGATGAACAAGTCAGAGGTGGTGGTGCAGTTCCCTTGCAGCGACAGGTTCAAGCCCTCCTACGTTCACAGGTAACATCCCAGGGGTGGTGGCCTGACCACACTTAGCTGGAAAGGGGACAGTGGCAGGAATGGCTGCCCTCAGCAGGGAGTGCTGATGGACAAAGTCCCTTTTCCTTTCTGCTAGCCCAGAAAGGTGGGGGGGCACATGTGCAGCCTTGCAGGTGTTGTGGGACCCAGAGAAGTGGGTCTGCAGGGCTTGTTTTCACATGTGATCAGGAGCTAAAATTGGGCAGTGGGGGGTGGAAGGTGTTTACCAAAATCAGTGTGTTCCTATTCTGGACATCTGCCACCATGAGCTGCATGCTGCATTCAGAGCTTAGGACAAGGCCCTGACTGGGTTTTGTCCAACCTGCCCAGAAGGAGCCTGACGTGCTCCCTGCACCTTTCCAAACAGCTTTGGGCTGACAGCAAACTACATCGTGTTTGTGGAACAGCCAGTGAAAATCAACCTCCTCAAGTTCCTCTCCTCCTGGAGCCTTTGGGGAGCCAACTACATGGACTGCTTTGAGTCCAATGAAAGCATGGGGGTAAGTGGCTGGTGGTACCAAACTGGGCTGTACTGGGCAGCCAGCCCTGGGCTGTGGGAGGTCCATTGTATTGGGTTCTCCTTCCTTTCCCTGAGTCTACACCAAGCTGCTGCTGGCTTTGCAGGTCTGGCTTCACGTGGCAGAGAAGAAGAAAGGCAGGCTCCTCAACATCAAGTACCGCACCTCGGCCTTCAACCTCTTCCACCACATCAACACCTATGAGGATAATGGGTTTCTGATCGTCGACCTCTGCACCTGGAAGGGGTGAGTCTCATGATGCTGAGCCTGGAGGCAGCCAAGGGTCCCTGTGGCATCACCCCAACCCTGGCATGAGCTGGTGGGGCCAGCAGAGCCCCAGCACCAGACACACCAGTCCTGGTGCTGGCATGTCCCTTCCCCGTGGGAATTGCCTCTGGCACTTGCACCAACTCCTTCCAACCCGTCTAAATACTCACATATGCAGACTACACAGCATGGAAGTTACCCAGAAGTGCAGAGAGCCTGTTTGAAACTCATTTTCCAATGAAAATACTATTTACATCTTTAGTTTGCCTTTCTCTCTAAATGCTATTGGCTGCCCATGGGCTGCTGCTGCCTGTGCTCCTGGGGCCACCGTGAACAGGACCTGGCTGAGGTCTGAACCCTGCTTTTTGAACAGAGAAATGTAGCCAAAAAATGGCAACGCCCAAGCCTTGCTCCATTGATTTGCAGGGAAAAAAACCAGCTGCATTTGACCCCTTTCCCCTGGCAGCTGAGGTGTGTGTCTGTGCTCTCCCCCTTGGGCAGGTTCGAGTTTGTTTACAACTACCTCTACTTGGCCAACCTGCGAGCGAACTGGGATGAGGTGAAGCGCCAGGCAGAGAAGGCCCCGCAGCCTGAGGCCCGCAGATACGTCCTGCCCCTCAACATTGACAAGGTACCAGACACACCCCTGCTGCCACCAGGGCTTGGGGACACCTGTGGCTGCCCCTCCTCCCAGGGCTTGTGGCTCAGCAGGGCTGGTGCTCTGCCTCACCTCATTTAATTCAAATTTAACCTTTAAATGGAAGGGGGAGGTTAAAGTGTGGGGCTTCAGAGAACCTTTGTATTTATTTTAAATGATCTTCCAATGAAGGCAGGCTGAGGGAGTTGGGGTATTCAGCCTGGAGAAAAGAAGGCTCTGGGGAGACCTTAGAGCAGCTTCCAGTGCCTGAAGGGGCTCCAGAAAAACTGGGGAGAGACTTTGGAAAAGGGTAGGGAATGAGAGGACAAGGGGTAATGTGTTAAAACTGGAAGAGGAGAGATTTAGGTCAGACATTAGGAAGAAATTCTTTACTGTGAGGGTGGTGAGACCCTTGCCAAGGGAAGCTGTGGCTGCCCCATCCCTGGCAGTGTTGAAGGGCAGGTTGGATGGGGCTTGGAGCAGCCTGGGCTGGTGGGAGGTGTCCCTGCCCATGCAGGGGGTTGGAACGGGATGAGCTTTAAGGTCCTTTTCAACCCAAGTCATCCTGTGATTCTATGATTCTCTGATTCTATTTTATTTCCCATATGCTGCAAAAAGGTCTGCATGTGTTGATGAGCACAGGGAGGGTGAGATGGGATGATTTGAGCAGGAAGCACTGGCACTGCTCTCCTACTCAGAAAACAGAAGGAGCAGCAGTTGCTGAGTGTTGCTGCAGCTCAATGAGACTCTGCTGCACGTCGCTGCCTTTACTGCCTAGATCTCTGCAAAAGGAAACCTGCTTCTCCATCTCTCTTGGGTGTTTTCTTTGTCTCAGGCTGACACGGGCAAGAACCTGGTCACCCTGCCCTACACGACAGCTCCGGCCACACTGCGCAGCGACGAGACCATCTGGCTGGAGCCAGAAGTCATCTTCTCAGGGCCACGCCACGGTAAGATGAGGCCCTCAGAGCACAGCCAGCAGCAACACCAGTGCCCCCTGCACTCTGCCTCCCACTAATGCTTGTGTGTGTATATATATATATTTATTTTTTTATTGCAGCCTTTGAATTTCCACAGATCAACTACAAGAAATACTGTGGGAAACCTTACACATACACGTACGGGCTGGGGCTGAACCACTTTGTCCCAGACAGGGTAAGTGTCAATGGTGGGTGAGGCCCATCTTTTCCATGAGCTTTTAATTTAAAGACAAGAATGAATATTTCTGAGATGTGAATTGGTATTTTCCTCCCTTTAGCTTTGCAAGCTGAATGTTAAAACAAAGGAGACCTGGGTGTGGCAGGAGCCAGATTCGTACCCATCTGAGCCAATCTTTGTTTCCCACCCAGATGCCCTGGAGGAAGATGATGGTAAGACTGATTCTATTTTGGTCTATGACATCCTGATTTGAGAAGTTTCTGTG
This sequence comes from Chaetura pelagica, assembly GCF_000747805.2. NCBI lineage: Eukaryota > Metazoa > Chordata > Aves > Apodiformes > Apodidae > Chaetura > Chaetura pelagica. Next base: position 1,276,726 of record NW_009952712.1, read on the forward strand.
GGAACATTAAGACCGAGGGAAAACAAAGAAGGAGAAAGACCTCTGGGTTTAAACAATCTGTTGTTCCTCATTTCCTAGGGTCATTGTCTTCATTTCCTTTTTCCATTGGGAGCTGCAATATTTAAAGAACTCCAGGTGGCAGAACTTTGTAGAACTGAACCTCTCTTAAACTAAGCATGCTTAGTGTTCCTCACCCATCCTCCTCGTGAGGAGCAGAGTGAGTTCAGGCTTTGCCTCTCGAGGACACATGGCTGTGCCTATGTCAGGCACTGCAGGGGTTTCTCCACATGTCCCCAGCTCTGTACCTGCTTCTGAGGGCAAGTGGCAGCACTCAGCCTGAGAGGGGTGCCTGCTTACTCCCCAGGTTCCTCATCTCCATCAGGACTGGGTGAAGCTGGGACAAGTCTTGGGTCTGCTGAATTTAAGAGCAAACTCTCACTGGTTTATAGTTTTAAAAAGCTATAGGAGCAACTGGCTCATCACCCCAGGCTGTCCAGCTGGTGACAGCAAGAACTCAAAGCAGACCGAGAAACAGATCAAGCCCCTTCATCTGCTCCAGCACTGAGGGTGGTGCAGAGACGAGGGGCTCAGGGGATGCCGGGTGGGTGGGTGCTGCTCCTGTGGGTACCCCACAGGACAGCTAGAGGACAGGCCCCTTGATTTCTCTCCCACCAGGGGTTGTGCTGAGCATCGTGATCAGCCCGGGCGCGGGGCCCAAGCCTGCCTACCTCCTGATCCTCAACGCCAAGGACATGAGCGAGGTGGCCAGGGCTGAGGTGGAGGTGATCATCCCCGTGACGTTCCACGGGCTCTTCAAGAGAGCCTGACCGAGGCCCCAGCACCTGCCCTGCTTCTGCCAGCACCCAAAGGTGACACCCCAACGGCCCCAATTCCCTCAGCATCACTTTCCATTTGTAGGGCTAGTTCCCAACTCAGCATTGCAGCTTTGGTGATGATTCTTCAAAATACTGGGACAAAGTTAAAGCTGGATGCAAGGGCACAGTGCAATCCCAGTGCCTGTGTGTGGCAGCATCAGGAACAGCAGCCTCTGCTCTGCTACCTGCCTTGAGAAGAGGCCATTTTTAGCCTATACTGAAGTATTGCGGATTTAAATCCCCCCCTGGTTGCTCCTTTAGTATCCTCAGAGCAATCCACGTGGAGCCTTTCCACAGCTGCTTTGGCAATTTGACCTGGCAGCCCCCAGCTTTGTGTCAGGAGGCATTTTGCCCTCTCCGAAGGCAGAAAACTGCCCACACTACCAGCTCATGTGTCTTCTCTTCCCCATTTCGTGCAGTTTCTTGAGTTCTGGATTTCATACTAAAACATGAATATGAAAAACATCAAGCAATTGTTACGGCTTGGGATGGATGTGGTTCCTCAGTGTGCTGCAGACTGAGCTTCCCCCCTGCCTCTCCACAAAATAAATGCTCAACTAACGTAGTACAGGGCTTCAAAACACAAACCTATTGCTAGCAGACTGAAGCTCCAGGATTCTTGTTTGTCTGTGATGTTTAACATTTTTAATGTTAACAAAGAATTAGAAAATCATTGACATTAAAGATCTCTAGTCCAAAGTGCTAATTTGAAAGGCTGATTGCTTGGGAATGGCTGCAGTCACATCCTGATGACAGGGTACTGAGATGGAGAAACCACCTGGTACTTCTGCTGCTCTGTGATCTCCAAACACTGGGCAATCACCTGATTAAAAACACAACACAAGCAATGAGCCTCTGGAACAAAACTTAGTAAAACTTCCCAGTTCTGCACTCATTCTTTGATGTTTGTTCTTATTTTCTGCAAAAGAATGAACATTTAAAACAAACACTTGTCAGCTGAAGAGCGAGGGGAAAGGGTGTCAATGCCAGGTATGGCATAGGAAGAAGCATCCTCAGCATTCCAGAGCCTTTGCACTGCACACAGAGGCCACCAAACCATTTTAAAGTCACTGTTGTGACAAGAGAATCACTTCTGGAACAGCAGGAAGCTACTTTGCTGTAAAACTCCCAGGAAAATCCATTCTGTGATATAACCTGTTTCTCCCAAGATTCCCAACCATACATCAAAAATCAGCAGAACATCCTGCTCTTCCACATCCACCTCTTCCTAAAAATTCATCTTTCTTGGTGTCTTGTGACAACAGGGACAGAAAATACAGCACTGCTTTTGCTTTTCAAAAACAAGAGAATTCTCCATTCAGATTTTCACTTTTATCACATGGTGCAGACAACAGCCTCCTTTGCCAAAACCTCTTGTGTACCTTATTGGAAAGCAAGAGTCATGGTAAGCATTTTCCTAATTCTCTGCACATGCTCCACTGGTACTAGAGCACACATTGTCTTTTAAAGCCTATTCTTTTTTTTAAAAAAAAATAACATTAAGAGTCTGAATGAGTACGTGCTGTCAGGGCAGGTAAAGCTAGACATAAATTCCATCTATTAGCAAGAACTGGGATAAAGTAGCAAAGGAATATTGTAAAAAACAGCTAAAGGAGTAACCATGAGCTGCGGTGTGCTGGTGAAAATTACCCAGGTAACTTTGATTCATTCCAACTCTCACATCTTTTCATGTGTAGTTCCTAGAGAGGAGCAGTCCTTGGGCTTCTGGTGCTAGCAAATATTTCCCAGTGCTCTCCCATTATCCAAGTTCCCATGAACACCACAGAAAATATTTAACATCTATGTAGTATCACAAATACTACAAGCACTTTGAGGAGGATTAACTGGTGGCAGGCTCTATTTGTGATTGTCAAGTAAACAAGCTCTAGAAGTTCAAAGAATGTTTTAAGATTGGCTAATAAACAACATCACCAGGAAAAAATGGAAGGGCAAAGATGGCAGCTTTCAAATCTAATCCAATGGAGTGGGTGTCTGCCAAGTGAAAAAAGAAATGGAAAGGTGAGGAGGAAGGGGGCACCCCAAATATAAGCTGCAAATTACAAGCAGGAAGAGGAAGTAGAAAAAAGAAACATCCTAGGACAAAAGAATGGGAACAATGTGAACAGGGAAGAGCCTGGACTTGAAAGAGTGAAAATGTGGGTGATAATGCAAGTCTGAAAAAGAAGGATTTGGATACAGAATCAGGTGGTAAAGTCAATGAAAACGTTCCATGAGGAAATGCTGCAGTCAAATAACCAGAAGGGAACCTGAATTAAACAGAATTGTTCTGGACAGACTAACAGAGACAAGATGAGAATTGCAAAGCTAAATGCCACAGAAAATGGAGGGAGGAGTGGGAGAGCAGGGAATCAGCATTCCACTGATCCTGAGTGAGTCACAGGCTTGTGCATTTGCCACAAGATCCTTTTGTGATCCAAGGACAAAATGTGCTGCAAAGAACACATAAGGAAACAACTCACCTTTCTAGTGTTTTGAGGTAGAATTACACCATCATCCCAGAGTCTGGCAGAGGAGTAAAAGGCACTGCTTTCTTCCTCTAGCCTGGAGGAGACAGAGCATTAAAGAACAAAAATGGAATAAAACCCCTCAGGCCAGTAAAATGGAGTCATAGATTAAAAAGGCAAAGACTTCAATCTCAAGGGAAAGTGCAGCACTACTGTTAAAACTCATTAGAATCCAGCAAACACACAACTGCACTTCTGTCATCCTGCAGTTCAGAGCAGCCTCCACATTCAGGTATCACCTGCAGGTCTTACATGGCAGAATAGCTTGAGGTCACATGGCTTTGGGACTGTTTGTTGGGTTTTTAAGCCAAGCATTTGTGTTTTCTTGAGAAAATCCTAAGAGTAGGCACGGAATTACATACACATTCAAAATCTTTTTCAATAGATTCAGGTTTGCTTTATTTGTTTGGGATGTGTTGATTTCTAGGATGAACTGAAGTAGGTAATTTAACTAACAAAATCCCAGAGTAACCACAAGGGTTTAGAGCTCATGTCCTTACTTTTCTCTCAGCTGTTTTAGCTCTGATTCATCTCCTGTACAGTCACCATCCCCAGCTCGTGGGACTGTAGAGAAATGTCTTGGATCCACAAGGGCAACTCTTGCATTAGGCCACAGGAACAGAAAGTTTGGACTGAACGATCTCCCACACTACAAAGAAAAGCACAAACACACTGAAATGAATCCCCAAAAGGTGGCTGTGGGATGACACAACCGAGTGCAAGGCAGAATGTAATACAGGTTAATTTGTGAAGTGTTAATGACCCAGCTCCTGTATCAGCACAGACACCCTGTGGCACCCCATCCCCGCTGCCTCCGCTATCACCCTCTTGTTATTTCATTTTTCCTCCAAAAATGTTTAACCCTGAGCAAACAGGGCACCCTCTTGCCCTTACCAGCAAGGGGGACAGGACACAGTAGCACAGCTGAGGGAGATGTGCTCCCTGGTGACTGAAAACACATGGCACATGCTGAGGGAAAGGCAGGATGGGCTCCAAGCAGGGACATTTTCAGCTAAGCTGTGTCTGAGCCCCTGCTCTAGGCTCCCAGACCAGGCGTTCAGTCATCACAGCTTGTGGTGCGTTTCTTGCTTGAGAAGTAGTTAAAATAACACATCGAGTTAAGTGCCCAACAACAGCTGATCAAGCAAAATGCCCAGGAACAGCTGGCTGGCTAAGATGCAGAGCAGTGCACTCCTGCTCCAGGGCAGCAGCCTGTCCCAAGCCCTCTCACCATGGCGTAGCTGTCGCTGCCGAAGCAGCCGCCGATGACGACGGTTATTTTGGGAACAGCAGCGCAGGCAACAGCTGCCATCATGGAGGCCTGGGCCTTCAGCCTGCTGGAGTGAGCCTCTGCCTGAGAGGAAAACCAAGATTTTTAGAACCTTTAAGTCTTTCTTCTAGCTTCCCTCCACTCCCACCCAACTTGTGGTTCTAAAATGTTTCTTTCCTCACAGTTCTGTGTGACAGTTTCTGCCACAACACCAAGACTTATCACCAACATCATGCATTTCTTTAACAATGTCAACCAGCCAGACAATTATAACCCCTCTGCAAACACCTGCAGTGCTGAGCAACCCCAGCTCAGACACAACAGCATCCTGCCAGGCTTTGTCCCAAGCGCTGGTGAGAGCTAGGAGGAACTGGGTGCAGGAACAGGCTCTGCTCAATCTCATGTTGGTTTTACTGTGAGGCTCTCTGGAGCCCAGGACAAAACATACTGTAGTATTTCACTTTTCTAGAAGAGAAATATCTATTTTTCCTGTTGAAGAATCAATATTTCAATGTGAAAAGAACTACAAATTCCAAGTTTTACAGCTTGCATGCCAGCTGGACAATACCATTTTAGAGAGACCTGCTTAAAAGAGTTAAAAACAAAGTCAAACAAACTTGGTTTAAACCATTGAGAGCATTTTTTTTTTTTAAATATTTTCCTAACAATCCTTTCAAAAATGTAATCTTAAACCAAAGAGCAAGGCATTACTTGAGCTGAGCACACTGCACTAGAAGTGCCCACCTGTGAGATGCCTGTTGGCTCTGCTGGAGGTGGAGCAGTATTTTGGAGAAAGAGGATGGGGATGCTCCTCTGACTGCAGAGCTGCACGAAGTGGCTGCCCTTGAGAGAAGCATCATGAGACAGCTCCCCGTTGCTGGCTACTATCCCCATCAAGTGCCTACAAAACAGACACATCAACATTGGCTCTTCTAAACCCCAGAAGTTAAGGATCTGTAGCTCACAGTGTTCTGAAGGGTATTTTCCCACCCCCATGTCGGGGAGAAGCGATGACAGCCTTCAGCTCGGCTTGGGAAGGAACACTTTCAAAGATGCTGTTACTTATTTCTTAAGGAATCTGCTGACACGTCAATATTCCAACTGTCTGGTTAGTAATTTCTGGGAATAAACAAATCATTCCACAAAGTCATGAAATCCATTAATTTGTCATCACTCTCTTTGCTGCTACTGGCCTGGACCATGATGAACTCAGAGCTCAGAGATAGCCCAGCCTTTGCAGAAGTGTTTTATTTCCAATTCTTGACTGATTCAGAACTTCAAGATCATTGTTATTAGGATGCCATGAAACCTGATGGTGATATGAAAGCTATTTAGAGAAATATGTCCATACATTTTGATAGTGAAATGTTACAGCCTTACCCTTCCACGTGGCCAAATCCTGTTACTAACGTTGTCCCATAATTAGCCTTGAATTCCTGGAATCTGCTTCCATCCAGCAGACGGCTCAGAATCTGCACAGAAATGAAAACAGGAATGTTGTGCTGAAGGACACTCTGCTCAATTAGCAAAGGGACCTGTGTAAGGCAAGGAGTCAACCCACGTGAGCATAGAGGCCCTTTTGTGTTTGATGCTCCACTAAATACTCAATATGCATGAAACAACAATTAGTGTCTATGTTTGATTACCAACCATGTATTTCAAGCCAAAGTTCTGCTCCAAAATTACTACAGTGTTACAGAGCAGAGCTGTTTATGTTCATCAAAAGGGTGTAAAGACCCCAGCATGTGCAGTTGCAGTTTGTGTGCACAAGAAACAGCAGCATATTGCTCCTGCTTTCTTCAAACAGTTTAAAAGCTGCCTTCAAAGCTACACTGCTTCCTGCAGTCAGTCCCTTGAACTGTAGGGATTCACCCCTGGAAAAGATCCTGGATTGACATCCTTGGAGACTAAATGTCTTCTTGAACAACACAGTGACAACAGTGTGGGCAGCTCTGGATGTCTCTGCTTATGTACTAGCATCTGTCCCAGCCTCAAACAAGTTCAGTTTGAGCTTTGTTGTGTTTTCAGTCAGTATTTTCATTAGCCACTTCAGTTACAAGATAGAGCCATGATTATCTGGGGGAAGAAGGCAGGGGAGGGGGAAAACAGGACATTCTCAAGGCAGCCAACACTGTACAAGTCACACTGACATGGCCCCATCTCAGAGAGTGCATGGGAACAGACTGGCATCATCAGTAATTATTTTCTCTCTAGCAGGTTTTCAGCTTAAATATTGTCTATGATTCTACAGAATTGTTGCTGTTCTGCTTCGTTGCAGACTGAGGACAGCTGGGCAACCAGAGAGAGCTGGGGTTGTTCAGCCTGGAGAGGACAAGGCTCCAAGGAGTCCTCATAGTGGCCTTCCAGTGCCTGAAGGGGCTACAGGAAAGCTGGGCAGGGACTTTTCACCAGGGTGTGTAGTGAGAGGACAAAGGGGTTTTAAACTCAGAGAGGGGAGATTTAGGTTAGACATCAGGAAGAAATTCTTCACCATGAGGGTAGGAAGGTGCTGGAATAGGTTGCCCAGGGAGGTTGTGGAAGCTCCTTCCCTGGAGGTGTTCAAGGCCAGGTTGGATGGGGCTTGTGCAGCCTGGTCTGGTGGGAGGTGACCCTGCTCATGGCAGGGAGGCTGGATCTAGATGATCTTTAAGGTCCCTTCTGACCTTTACCAGTCTATGATTCTACGATTCTACTTCAGGATTCTCCAAGAGAATCTGGAGCTACCAGGCAGAGCAGACTGGGAGGAGGAAGAAACAAGTGTTTCTGCCACTGTACCAGTTTCACAGGAAGAGTACACCTGTAATCCTGTGGTGCCAGGCCCAGGAGCTCCTCCGAGCTGTACAGGGGGCTGTCATGCTCCTGCAGCTCCTCTGGCAGGGGCTCGTAGCTCAACGTGGAGATGACATTTCGAACGTAGTCATAGGCTTCCTCTTCTGAAGGTGCAAAATGGTCAGTACAGCCACTGACTCTAGCAGAGAGTGCAGCATGGATTAGCATTGAACAAATGAAATCTGAGTTCTGACAGAAAATCCAAACTAAAGGAGGAAACCTCTGACTCTCCCTGGAAAACATGGTGTGATTCTGCTCTCCTATGAATGAGCTGGAAGCAGCGAGTCAGGGGAACTGCTGTGCAACCCAACCCCAACATAAATCCACAGTAAGGAGAAGTTCTTCCCCATGACCTTTGTGCTTGCCTACATTAAAGAAAGACCTTCAAATTAATTTTTATGGTGATGTTGTTGCAAACAATATAATGAAGGGAAAAGGATCTTTTAAAAATATTTCAAAATAAGCACTTCCAGCCTGGGTATAAAGAAAGGAACTTATTAAGTGTAGCAGAGCCAGCTGACTGTCACACAAGTGCCACTCTGCTACAGCTGGTCCCTCTGAGGCACAGAGGAACTGAACCTGCCTGAAGTTGTTCAGAAAACACATGGGAAAATGGGGAACCAAACCCTCATTTGTCCAGTTCCTGCTCCACCCCAAAAGGAAGGTGCTGGAATAGGTTGCCCAGGGAGGTTGTGGAAGCTCCTTCCCTGGAGGTGTTCAAGGCCAGGTTGGATGGGGCTTGTGCAGCCTGGTCTGGTGGGAGGTGACCCTGCTCATGGCAGGGAGGCTGGATCTAGATGATCTTTAAGGTCCCTTCTGACCTTTACTAGTCTATGATTCTACGATTCTACTTCAGGATTCTCCAAGAGAATCTGGAGCTACCAGGCAGAGCAGACTGGGAGGAGGAAGAAACAAGTGTTTCTGCCACTGTACCAGTTTCACAGGAAGAGTACACCTGTAATCCTGTGGTGCCAGGCCCAGGAGCTCCTCCGAGCTGTACAGGGGGCTGTCATGCTCCTGCAGCTCCTCTGGCAGGGGCTCGTAGCTCAACGTGGAGATGACATTTCGAACGTAGTCATAGGCTTCCTCTTCTGAAGGTGCAAAATGGTCAGTACAGCCACTGACTCTAGCAGAGAGTGCAGCATGGATTAGCATTGAACAAATGAAATCTGAGTTCTGACAGAAAATCCAAACTAAAGGAGGAAACCTCTGACTCTCCCTGGAAAACATGGTGTGATTCTGCTCTCCTATGAATGAGCTGGAAGCAGCGAGTCAGGGGAACTGCTGTGCAACCCAACCCCAACATAAATCCACAGTAAGGAGAAGTTCTTCCCCATGACCTTTGTGCTTGCCTACATTAAAGAAAGACCTTCAAATTTATTTTTATGGTGATGTTGTTGCAAACAATATAATGAAGGGAAAAGGATCTTTTAAAAATATTTCAAAATAAGCACTTGCAGCCTGGGTATAAAGAAAGGAACTTATTAAGTGTAGCAGAGCCAGCTGACTGTCACACAAGTGCCACTCTGCTACAGCTGGTCCCTCTGAGGCACAGAGGAACTGAACCTGCCTGAAGTTGTTCAGAAAACACATGGGAAAATGGGGAACCAAACCCTCATTTGTCCAGTTCCTGCTCCACCCCAAAACATCACTTAATTTGACTTCCATTTGACTGCTCTAACAAAAAACCTGCACCTGAGAAGGAAGGCAAAGAGTGTAATAACAGGTTCCCCTTTTGGCCCTGATCCTGACCTCTGCACTTAGGTGAGATTCCTGTCCATGTGGAAGTGGCAAGTGCCTGTGGCATGTCATAAAGCTGAAGTTACAACGCCCTGTCACTTCCTTCATTTCTAAGTGTTGTATCTAGCCTCATGATACACCCACCTGTACAACTGAATGCCACCAACCTGTATAATAATTCATGTATCATTCCTAATAGGATTTTTTCACTGCATGTTTTTCAGCCCTGGAGGACCGTGCTGCATCCTTTCACTGAAGGAGCTTCAGTCATATTAACTTAAGATAAAATGAGAGTTTCTTGAAAGCTAAGCATGCTGAATTCCCTCCTATTGCTAAGACTTATTTCACATACTCAGCGTGAAGTTTGGCTCCTCCTAGGTCCTCGGGAGAGACCTGTTCACCTGTAGCAGCTTTGACCAGAGGTGGGCCAGCAAGGAAGAGTGTCCCGATCTTATCCACCATCACGTTTTCCTCTGCCATGGTTGGAATGTAGGCACCCCCGGCCACACAGGAGCCGCACACCACTGCCACCTGAAGGACAGCAACCAAAACAAAGCTGCTGGAGAGGGGAGGGTGGGAAGGCAAAGCCACCACTTTCATCTCAGAAACACTCAAGAGACTAAATCACCACTTGGGGAACAATGGGATGGAGACAGAAATACCAGCAGGAACAGAGCTCAGGGTTTACTCTAAAATAACCTGGTGATTTGATGCTTTTCCACCACCACCCATTGAGAAACACTCAGAAGACCCTTAAGGCTGAAGCACTGTCAGGTGAGCTACTATCTGAACATCCCTTCCCCAAGAGCAGGGCAGGTGAGCTTTAGAAATGAGATGGCACGTTTGGGAGTTATTCCTAGAATCTATTTGAGAAGGAAACTTTCTTCCCAATGCTACTGACCACACAGACCACACTTGTGCTCCCCAGGACACGGTACCTGAGGGATCCTCATGGCAGACATGATGGCTTCATTGTAGAACATCCTGCCACCGTGCAGCTTGTCAGGAAACATCTCGGCCTGACATGACAGAGAAAAGACAACCTGAGTTTCAATACTAAGTACCAAAGCCAAAGTCCCTCTTGGCACCATCATTCACATGGTAACTGACTTGTGGCAGCTCCCCACTAACAATCAGCCCCCAACCTTCACCTGCAGCATTCCCACAGCACTTAGTGCCTTACACATTGTGCAATTGCACAGAAATACCCACGTGTTTCAAAAGCAGAAGCAAGCTGTGCAAACTCTCCTTTTACAGAAAGAATTTTGAAACCTACATTTTTAAAGGCCATGGAGGTTGCTGCATTACCATCACAAACATTGTGATAAAATAGGGAGTCATTCTATAGATTCTGAAATAGAAAATAAAACCCACAAACAATGTGCTAATTTATTAAAGACAAGAAAGCATTTCAGCACACTGGGAAATAGCCCTGCTTGGCCAGCACTTTGCCCCCCTCTGATACTCAAGTTGCTAAACTCTGGCTAGGTGCTAGACTCAAGATCAGCCAAAGTGATCATCACTGTGAGGAATCTTCAAATCTGATTTCTGGAGAAAACTCAGTTTAAGTATAACAGACAACCAAAGTCAGCCAGCCAAGAAAACACAACATAAATCTGAGGTTTATTGCTAAAAATTAGTATGATTAAGACAGACATAGGTGCTTCCTTCTATGAAGTGATTCCAGGATTACCTGTAGTGGTAGGAATGCCCCCCCACTGTCAGTGAGGTACACAGACACCAGCCTGTTCTGCATGGCTATTTCTTGAGCTCTCAGTTGCTTCTTCACTCCAATTGGATACACAGTTCCTCCTTTCACAGTTGCATCACTTGCCACCAAGACACACCAGATCCCACAGATCTTGCCAATTCCTGCAGGTGGTATCAGATACTCATCAGGACTCTATACAGTTCCACAGATGAATCAACGGACCAAATTACAGCTGGGATGGTACTTTGGCGATGCTGTATCAGGCAGCTGCAAATGGAGTTGTTAGTACCACACAGGGACGGAATCCTAGAATCACAGAGTTGTTTGGGTGTGAAGGGACCTTAAAGCTCATCCAGTCCCAACCCTGCCATGGGCAGGGACACCTCCCAGCAGCCCAGGCTGCTCCAAGCCCCATCCAACCTGCCCTTCAACACCGCCAGGGATGGGGCAACCACAGCTTCCCTGGGCAACCTGGGCCAGGGTCTCACCACCCTCACAGCACAGAATTTCTCCCTCACATCTCATCTCAATCTCCCCTCTTAGGGCTTGAAACAAGTGCCCCCCATCCCATCCCTCCCTGCCCCTGTTAAAAGTCTCTCACCAATTTTCCTGGAGCCCCTTTAGGCACTGGAAGGTCCTTTAAGGTCTCCCCAGAGCCTTCACTCTTCCAAGGAAAGCTCACTCTTAAGATACTAAAATATTCCATAAACCTGATGTACATGCATCTGTTTTCCTTTCCCAGCAGGATCCCACAGCTCACCCTCAGTGAGCAGGGCTGGGTACCCTGGGAAGCTGTGCAGCCGTTATGGACTACAACTGATGTACACCACCTACAACCACTTACCACTGCACCCAAACAGCATCTCCCAAACTATATTAAAGGACCATGCTGGTTCAAAGCCCTCCTTCCTTTGGGGCTGTGTCTCCAACAGGGGCAGCTCAAAACAACCCCCTCAGCCCATAAACCCATCTTGAGATCTAATGCGGATCCTATTTGAAGAGATGAGCAATGAAACAGATCAACTCCCCCCACTTCCCAGGGCATTTTCCAGCCATTACCAGTGAGGCAGCCAGCAGCAGGGACATCCCCATAGGGCATGTCAAGGCCTGCCAGGGGAGACAGCTCAAGGAAAGACTCATCATCCAGCAGCAACTTCAGGCGCTCACGGACAAACAGCTTCTTGTTCCTCTGAGTGTGACGCAAGATGGCATTTTCTCCCCCTCCTTTACTGACTCTCTCTAGCAGTTCTGAGTATCTGAGGTTAAAAAAAACAAGCCAGGTTTTGGTTAATGAAAGCCACCTTTACCTGCAGGTTATCCTTTGGCTGACTGAACACGGTGCTTAACCACATTGCAGAGTTGTCATAGGAAAGGTATGTGAGTGAAGAGGAATTCACATTTTCAGAGAGTCACCAGGGCAGGAAGGGGCCTCTAGAGATCATCCAGCCCAACCCCCTGCTGGAGCAGGATCACCGGGAACACATCCAGACGGGCTTGGAATGTCTCCAGAGAAGGAGACTCCACCCCTCCCTGGGCAGCCTGTCCCAGGGCTCTGTCACCCTGCCAATAAAGAGGTTTCTCCTCATGTTGAGGTGGAACTTCCTGTGTTGTCACTTGCTGCCATTTCCCCTCGTCCTCTCACAGGCACCACTGAACAGAGACTGGCCCATTATTGACACTCCCCTGCAGATATTTACAGACATTCATCAGGTCCCCTCTCAGCCTTCTCTCCTCCAGACTAAACAGCCCAAGGTCTCTCAGCCTTTCCACATATGACAGGTGTTCCAGTCCCTTCATCATCCTTGTCACCCCTGTTGGACTCTTCCCAGCATATCCCTGTCCCTCTGGATCTGGAGAGCCCAGAACTGGACACAACAGATGTGGTCTTACCAGGGCAGAGTAGAGGGGGAGGAGAACCTCCCTTGACCTGTTGGCCACATTCTTCTCAGTGCACCCCAGGATACTCCTGGCTCTCTTGGCCACGAGGGCACACTGCTGTCCCATGGAGCCAGCATGGACCTTTATCTCCATGTTCCAGCTCCTCTAGGGGAGAATCCAGTCAAAGGCTTCCTCCTTCAGTCCCCCTCAACAAGTTTATCTGACAAAAATCAGTAACTGGTGGGGAGAACACATCACTAAATGTGCAAGAGACATTGCAGCACAGCAGAGATGCATTAAGAGCAGGGAATAATGCAGAGTCACTGCAGCCATCCAGAGAGGAAGTGATTCCCAACGTCATGGTCAGGGCAGCAGCCAATACAGGTCAAGAATCCAATCAACTGCAGACAAACGTGGCACCTCAAATAATTTTGGTCTTGAGTAAACCACACTCTTCATTCATTTAAAATATTTTTCAGCCCAATTGCATGAGCTAAGCGTGCAAGCACCATTTCTGTGCATGACTCCTGCACCTCGTTGTGGCTTCCTGCAGACTGCACAGACTGAAAAACCTCGGGAGGGAAGAGCTAAGGATTTTTAATAACGCTGCAAATGCCACCACAGGAGGGCACAGTGTGTTCTCCACAGCTTTGCTTCCAGCCCATGTACCATTCCCCTCAACAAAGGCCTTTGATTTTTTTTTTTGCCATCCGGTCTTTAAGGACAAACACATAAAATACATTTTCCTGCTTTTATCAGTGAGCAACTATTAATTGCAGGAAGTGTCAGCTGCTCCTTCAGGGGGGATCTGTTAATGTGTGAGTCACCACTTATGCCTCTGCCTACAAAACCACACACGAGCCAGATTTCATGAGGGTCTATTTTCTTCTGGGCAATGCATGCAAAAACCAGTGTCACACTATTTTTAACGCAGCCTGCACCCAGATTTAGGCTTTTCAGCCAGCACTTCAGCACATCTTGTTGAGGGGGGCTGAAACCTGTAAGGGCTGATCTGTGCAAAACCCACTGTGCAGGGAAGCTGCCTGAGAACTGAGCTGCCAGGAAACTGCAAGTTTCAAAATGCTGAGTAAGTAAATAAAGACATTTTAATATTTTTTGGGTAATCTTTGGGCTTTTTGGGTTAGCATCCTTGTGCCAAGCAGCTCCTAAAAGAACCCGTGTGTGTGTGTGTCTCTCCCAGCGCCTCCCGAGCAGCAAACGCTTCCAAAGCAGCACAAAAGCAGCTCGTTACCTTCGAAGAACAGCCTCGCTGTTCCTGACGTTCTCCTCATACACGTGG
>NW_009952712.1:1292902-1304348 GCF_000747805.2 Chaetura pelagica
GCACCCACTGGGAGCCGTGGCTGCTCCGTCAGGGCGCCTCAACGCTCCCTAATTAAGCACGCTATTAAAATGAACGGGGTTCTTTTTTTCCTGCTTTTCATCCCTGTCCCTGCGCTGCTCTGGGCGCTTTGCTGCTGTTACTCACGGCGTAACCTCCTAGAAACTGCTGCTCGTGTTGCCTTCCAGTCGCCTCATTAAAATGCGTTCCTGCCAGAGAGCCCTTGGCGCATGTTAATCAGGCTTTGCAGCGATAATTAAGCAATGGGGAATGTGCTGGTGAACGCCAGGACCCGGCACAGGCAGGAGGGGTTGGAGGGAAAGGGGGTGTGGGTGTTATTCAAAAATCTTGGGTCTTTGAGGCGTTTGTGTTGGTGTTTCCTGATCATTTCAGCTCTTCCCTCCCTCCAGGGTGTACCCAGCCCCGGCTGCTCCCAAGATGAGAGACAGGAGACACTTTTTACAGAGATTTTCTGCATTTCCCGAGGGACTTTACGGGAGTGGTTGTGCTCTCTGTGGTGCAGGTGATCCCGGGGAAGGGAAGAGGTAGAATCATAGAATCACAGAATCCCAGGGGCTGGAAGGGACCTGGAAAGACCCCCCAGCCCAACCCCCCTGCCAGGCAGAGCACATCACACTGAAGGTGCCCAGGGGGGTTGGAATGTCTCCAGGGATGCAGACCCCACAGCCTCTCTGGGCAGCCTGGCCCGGGGCTCTGGCACTGCACAGTAAAACAATTTCTGGTGCCAGAAATTCCTGTAAAGCAGGAGAACACATTTGAGGAGGCCTGAGCTTCCAAGAGGTGTTGAAAGAGGTAGTGAAAAAGCTGGGTGCTCATCTCGCTGAAGGAGGAATTGCTGATGCAAATGCTTGAATGTGTATTTAAAGTAAGATTTGGGCTTCCCATTGTCTCTGTTGTGGGTTGTTTTTTTTTTAAGCTGACCCATATATCATTTCCCTGGCTTAGGATGATTTTTTAGTGTTCTATTCTGTGAATGGATCCGACTGTTCAGTTATAATATTCATGCTTCTTATTTCCTTCTCCGTAATTGAGTGTTAGACTTTCAGCAGCCTCATTATCTCTGAAATGCTCTAAGAGGGGATTAAATGTTCTGGTGGAAGCTGAAGGCTGCTTGCTCAGTGTAGAGGAAAAAGAAACAGACTCTTTGTTGGTTTCAGCCTCCACGTGTATCTCAATGAGCGTTTATCACACACAGAAGGCATCAGTCACCCAGTGTTTTGTACTGGGAGGCAGACTGGGGTAAATAACAGATCCTGTAATTAGGAGCCAATAGGTTCTAATTGACTTATATGAGTCCTCAAGCTGCAATCCAGCCTTTCTCTCTGGTCATGGTATGGAGCATCCTTTGTTTCATGAGCACTGAAGGGAAATGGAGTGGAGTAAGACAAAAAAAAAGCAGCTCTTCTGAAGGGATGCAAGTGTTTGAAGTTGTTATTTTAGGTGCTTATTTTAGCGACCTCTGAGCTGAGCATTTAGGATATATAGAGTAGCATTTAGGGAGAATGTTCCTGGGGTGGCTTGCTTTAACATGAGCTGCAGCTCTGCCAGCAAAGAGGAGATGTGCCATTTTAAGGAGGCTGAAGCTCCGAGGGGAGTTTTTACTCTTTATTTAGAAACTTGCTGGAGTGCACCGGATGCTGGGGGAAACCAGAACACACTTTTTGGATTGTCAGACCAAAGACAGGAAGGTTCCCACAGAGCCCTCCTCCTTATGTAGCTTCTGCTTCTTATTTAGATTTTGTTTTTTAATACCCAAGAGCTTCCAGCAGTGTTCTGACAACTGTGACCTGGACATTTGTCTAAATGAAAGCAGGTTTTGTTTGTTTACTTAAAAGTGTTAACAGGCTCATACAACCCCACAGCATTTTTCAGGGCTTACATCATTCTACAATAGATTCAATCGATTCAAAACATTTGACCAAAAAAAAGAAAAAGAAAAAAAGTCATTTTCTTTGCCCACTTGATGCATTTGCATCTATACAAAAGGAACAGCAGAGGAAGAAAGGAGTAAAAGGAACACCTTGGCAGGTGCACTGAGTGTAGGTTCTGGAACTGATGTGGAAGGTTAGAAAGGTTATTTTAGTTGCTGGAAGATACAAGGGAACACAAGGAGTTAAATAAACTAGTCCAAAGATGTGAGACTAAATGTGGGAGAAGCTGGGAGCCAGATCCTCAGCTGACGTAAGAAACTCTGAGTTCCACTGAGGGTGCATCAGGTGAAGAGCTGTTCCCACACTAGTTAGTTCTTCTTTTGGATGATTTGAGGTGTTACCAACCCCCACGCAAAGAGGTGTGAAGAGCCAGGTGTGTCTTCACAGAGTCTGTGGAAAGTTGAGGGGGATCAGTTGAGTCACAGACGTTTTCTTCACATGTGCTCTTTACAGAGCACCAACCAGCACAGCCATGTGGAAAGGAGAGATGGGGGAGCAGAGGGGCTGGGTGCTCCAGAGGGTGAGCTGGAGTGCTCTGACCTGGGACAGAGGGGAGTAGGAAGGAAGGTAGCCAGGGAGAGGGACATGGAAGTTCTCCTGGAGCTGACCTCAGGTTCTGAAGGTAGCCACCTCTGTTTCTCTCTCAGAGAAATGTCACCTGCTCTTGGTGGCAGGTCCTGTGGAAGAGCGAGAGACTGAAGGAGGAAGGTGTGTGGTTTGGGTTCTAAATAGCAGCAGCAGAGCTTTTAGGACTGAATTTGTCTCTGAAGGGAAAAGACTGTTATGTGGGCCTGCGTGTGTGTTGGGAATACTCCAAAACAGAAATTCCCAAACAAGTGAAGTCCTAATGCAACTCTCTTTATACATGGAAGCTCTTCTGCCTCAGACTTTAACCCCTCTTCTAAAAACGCTGGGAGACCAAACTCCTGGGAGAGATTAAAGGAGATGAGGGATAGATAGGAGAGTGGCAGTTGGATTTTGGCATTTGTCTCACCACAAAGAACTTACAAAGCCATGAATAATGACAATTTTGGACACATAGGTCCAGAAGAGGACAGGGAGTAGACAAGGAGTGTGTACACTTGCTTCCAGTACTGGAAACTGTGAGTTTCTGATCTGTCTTACTCCTGCAAAAAAATGCACAGAACAATGAGAACAGGTTGATATTCCAGTCAAGGCCTAACCTAGTCGTGTGTACCAGTCCCTGTTGCAGGACCAGAGTCTGTCCTGAACTGCACTGGCATCAACTGAAGAGAGCAGAATTAGGTTCTGAGAATCCAGGTGATACCCAAATCAGAAGAAAAAATCAGTTTGATTTTCATGGGTTTAAATGGGAGAGCTGGGAAATCATATGTAGATTTTACCTGCACAGTTGTCTGCAATCACTGAATGGCCTCTGGAAAACTGTTTGACAGTTTCCATATATAACAACTATGTGAAGATCTGCTACTTCCTCCCTTTTAAAGGCCTAACTGAGAGTCCTCTAAAGGTTTTTCTTGGTTAGAGGAGATGCAGATTCGATTGCAAGTAGTTAGGTCACTCACTGGTGTATTATTCTAGGAAAGGGCTGATTGATTTATTCTCCTGAGCAAAGGTTTGGCAATGAGTGGTGACACCAAAGCCTCAGTCTGTGTTCGGCTGTTTAGAGTCCCTTGAACATGGTTTTGTAAGGCCAGTTCTAGCTAGTAATTGGTAACTGGATGTGGTTAGGGTAGCTAGATAAACATACAGAGGAAGGGGATGAATCACTGAGTAAATATAATATTGATGCTGTAGGAACTGCTGCTAAGTACAGCACATTTGTGGCAGATGTGACCTATTTGTGCTCTGTTGTCAGGAAAATGTTACTTGAAAGAAGAATTGAGTCTAAATCTGTGGTTCCAAATCTGCATACCCACACCTTCTCCAGGCATATGTTATCTCTGTTTAGACTCCTGGCCACAGCCAGCTTTTAACATACCCCACTTCTTTTTACTGATCCCCTGGTCTGAGCTCATGTCAGGGAGGTTTCCATTGCTGGAATTGTCGATGTAGCTGCCTCATTAAAAGCCCCTAAAGTAGATGGTCTGTGTTGATGTCAAAAGACCTTTGTGCCAGTCAACCAGCTGTTGTGAGTGGAGCATATTGGCAGATTCTGTCAGCAATTTTTGCAACCACGTAACATAGAAAGGATAAAGATACCATTGACTGTGATCTGCATGGCCCAGAGAGGGGACAGAGTGATACTGCACCAAGACTAGAAGACAAAAATAGATGCTCAAGCACCTTGTTGCAACAGAGATGACAAGCTTGCCTGTATCTATGAAGTGTGGATGGATGTGCTGAAATGAGTTCTCCCATGTGTATAGTTTGTTTGTGATGGAAGGTCTTTGTTCAGGAGGAGGAAAGATCAAGGCTGATTTCAGAAGTGGGGTTAGCACACCCCCTTTGTGTGTGTGTGTGTGTGTGTGTGTGTGTGTGTGCATGGCCGTGCATCTGGCTCCCCGTGCCCAGCCCCTGCTCCCAAATGCCTGGTCCACTGCAGGTCCCAGGGCCTCAGCAAAGTGGGATTGGTTTGAAGTCAGGAAAGATTTTTGAAGACAAAAGACCTCACGTCTGAGCTTCAAACTCCATGAAATTTGCTGTGATTTGGAGAATATCTCTACCTTGAGTTTTGGTTCAGCAAGGAACTGAGAATTCATCCAGAAAACATAAAAAAAAATGACAGCAGCTTTTGCCAGACCACGTAATGCTGCTCCAGTTACTGCTTCCCTGATCTGCTTGGCATCCAGTCTTGACTTGACTTCTCCTCACTATTATCATAAAAACCACAGGGTTTTCTTACTGCTACTTGTTTTGTCAAAGATCTGGTAATTGGTAACATGTGAATTCCCATTTTGCAGCAGCAGCAGCAGAGCAGAGAGCACCAGCAACCAGAAATGGGGTTCTGAAAACTCGCCTGGGCACTTAAACCTGTGGCAAAACCCACAGTCTTTCAGAAGCAAGAGCCTTTACAAATCAAATAGCTTACATTTATCCATCCATCTGAGTATTTACAGCTAAAATGGAAGCATGACAACAAGTTAATAGTCACCACGGATCCTTTTATGCGACGCTTCTCTTTTTGTAAGTCTTTGCAGCTAATTCCTTTGCATCTTCGGAGGGGTTTGTACTCGGCTGGGGTGTAATATTGTAGCATGGTGCACTGCTTGGTTACAGTTGGAGCTGTGGGTAACAGGTTTAGCTTAGCCTGGTGCACTGCAGGCTGTGTGTGCTCCCTGGTGTTGCCTGCGAAGCCTGATGAGCAGCTCACAACTCTGGGAAAAATGGAAAGGAAAAAAAAACCAGGGTGAAACCACCCTGTAAATTCTTCAGGTCCGTTTGAAAAGACTGACAAACCCCCCAGCCTCCTGTGGGTTGCCTCTGCCCTGCAGGCCAGTGAGTTACTTGGATCATCTTCCCCCTTATATCCTCGACTTAATTGAGCTGTAGTGTGAGAATTGTTTGCCCAGCAGCTGCAGGCGCCGTGGGCAGAGATGCTGCAGCACAGCCCTTCCAGCAGACCATGGACAAAGCCTTCTGGAAACCTCTTAAGTCACTGCCCAGATCTTTAGATCCAGAATCTGTTTTGAAGCAGGGTCACCTGTGGCTCCTTTGCAGCCCTCAGCCTGCCCGCATGAAAGGGGCCCTTCTCAGTGTTCATCCCTCAGGACCACAATTTAATCATTGCAGATGACAGAAACCACCTAACAGGGGGTTCTCAATTCTGGTGGAGTCTCTCTTAGCTGGTATTGTTAGTAATAAAGGGAAAAAAGGAGCGCAGGCTCTCAAAGTGGCAGCAGGCTGGCACTTTTAAGGAGCTATTCTGGATTACTGAATGAGCTGAGCTAAAGAAACAGGAGGAAATTTAAATTCTGTCCTTGCAAGATGCTTTCATCCATATTTATAGCAACACTGTAAAATCAGGACTGCCAGAGACAGAGCTCTGTAACTAGGAGCGAAAACTTGCTGGTTCCAGTCCTTTGTGGCAGTGGGCACATCACTTAATCACCTTGTCTTGCTTTGCTCTGGGTCTGGCCTGAGATGGAAGTGCCTCTGAGAGCAGCTGAACATGCCCATGGTACAGAAAGAGAAGAGATGGAGCAACAGGATTTCTGCTGCTGGTTGGTGGGGCTGGGGGACTGTGTTGCCCTCTCTGCCCCTCCAGTAAGTCCAGCCCACACTGGTGGCCCGAGAATCACTGGAAAGAGGGGGCTTGGAAATGTTCCTGGGGAGGATATTCTAGAAAGCCAAGGACCCAGGGCTGGGAGAGGCAGTGAGCAGAGAGGATTTTTCCACAAAAACCTCAAAGACATTTCCAGTCGTAGTGGTTTCAGCTTTGAAAATATAATCCAAATTCTTCACTTTTCAGTCTCTGACCATTATCCTCTGGTCTCAGCAGAACAAATGCAGTGTATCTGAGAGTTTCATTAATGCCAGAGAAATAATGATCCACTGCCAGCATGGCTGTCACATCAGGAAGTTTTATACCAGAACTGCAGCAGCATTCTGGTTCTGCAGAGCTCAGGAGCAACAGTCGTAAAGGTACAAAAATAGTGGAAAAGGTTCTGTGATCTGAATCTAAACCAATATCAGTGTATTTTAGAAAGAGAAAATGGAAGCCTGGGAGCTGACTGCACTGCAGAACAGGCAGCTGGCAGAGAGGGGGGTTACAGCTGCTCACAAGAACAGTTTCACCCCCTGCCCCTTCACAGAAAAGACTGAGGTAAACGTGTAGGGTCTTGATTGGGTAACTAACCCCTGGGGAAGGGCTTGCCCAACGAGTATGCTCTGTCTGTGTGGAGATTTGCATTATAACAGTATTTGACATGATGTATTTTCATTTATTTCCTCCTTGCAACATAATTTATCTGCTGTGATTTTTTTTTCAGTGCCATATTCAGAGCTTTGTGTTTCATATTTAGAGTTGGCCACATCATCCAGATGGCAGGTCCTGTTTTCTTAGTGGTTATTTATTAGTCATGTTTATTAGATTTCTAAATGCAAATGTAATGCCTAAATATTCTCAGCTATCGAGCTAGATTTCAAAACATGCACAAAGCAACAAAGTAAAAAAAAATAATTACAAAATCTTGCAGTATTTGCTGATGTATAAAGGACAGAGATTGCTTCCTCCCTGTGAATCCCACAGGTGGGAAAACCAGCTCATCTGTCATTTTTCCTCCCCGTGGGTCTTGAAAATAGCAACTGGAGCTGTCTCAGGGGCAGGCTGCAAGGAAAGGGGTTTCTCTTCTGGAGAGGCTGAACTGGGAAAACCAAGAGGGAGGTGTGAAGCTCTGTGCACACTTGCAAGCTCTCTGAATTACAAGCATTTGAGATGTTGCAATTTTTTTTAGGCACGAGGATGGTGCAGTGGTGTTATGTCATAGCAGGCGTGTGTAAGTAGAGTCAGAATTCATTGCCACATAGTCCCTGAGTTAACCAGTCAGGTCCCTTGGTGACTCTCTGTTAGGATTTGGATTCCTGTCTGAAGGGTAACACCTCCAGGGGCTTCCCAACATTCTGCCTATGTTAGGTCTCGTTTTTTCAATGACACTTCAATTTGATATCTAATTATTGCCCAGCCTGGAAAGAAGGAGGGAGCTGGGCTGGAGGGTCTGGGGAGGCAGGGACCTGCCCCGGGTCCTTGCACCCTGGCTCTTCTCCATCCTCACCCTCAGCCACCCCTGTCAGCAGCCAAGTTCTCTTCGTGCCTTGCTCTGCCTGCTGCTGCTCTGCTCTCCGTGTCACTTCCCCCAGGGGGCTCAGAGCAAGGAGCAGGTCCCCCCAGCAGAGCCCCCAGCCCCATCCGCTCAGGAACGCCGGGGATGCAGCGGAAGGGGGAACGCTGTGAATCCCTGCCCTGCTCCTTCTCTGCCAGCACAGCTGGTGGTGGGGACAGGGCCAGAAGGAGAGGGGGTGTCACCAGCCCCCAGCCCAGGGCTTGGCCTCAGCTGGTGGCTCCAGAGCTGCTTCCCCTGCAGGGTCATGGAGCCGCGGGGTCGCAGGGTGAAAGCCCGTTAAGACCATCCAGGTAAGATTTTATGTAATGCATCATTTCCATAGAATCATAGACTCGTTTTGTTTGGAAAAGACCTGTAAGACCATCCAGTCCAACCATTCCCCCAGCCCTGCCCAGGCCACCCCTGCCCCGTGTCCCTCAGCACCACATCTCCAGGGCTTGGAGATCCCTCCAGGGATGGGGACTCCCCCCCTGCCCTGACAGCCCTTTCAGTGAAGAAATTCTTCCTGGCATCCAATCTAAACCTCCCCTACATGCAGGAGGAACCCAGACTCAAAGAGCACCTTGCTCCTCCAGCTTTCCATCTGGGTTCCAGAGTTACCAGGCTCTCTGAGGCAAAATGAGCCTTCTCTGAATTACAAGCATTTGAGATGTTGCAATTTTTTTTAGGCACGAGGATGGTGCAGTGGTGTTATGTCATAGCAGGCGTGTGTAAGTAGAGTCAGAATTCATTGCCACATAGTCCCTGAGTTAACCAGTCAGGTCCCTTGGTGACTCTCTGTTAGGATTTGGATTCCTATCTGAAGGGTAACACCTCCAGGGGCTTCCCAACATTCTGCCTATGTTAGGTCTCGTTTTTTCAATGACACTTCAATTTGATATCTAATTATTGCCCAGCCTGGAAAGAAGGAGGGAGCTGGGCTGGAGGGTCTGGGGAGGCAGGGACCTGCCCCGGGTCCTTGCACCCTGGCTCTTCTCCATCCTCACCCTCAGCCACCCCTGTCAGCAGCCAAGTTCTCTTCGTGCCTTGCTCTGCCTGCTGCTGCTCTGCTCTCCGTGTCACTTCCCCCAGGGGGCTCAGAGCAAGGAGCAGGTCCCCCCAGCAGAGCCCCCAGCCCCATCCGCTCAGGAACGCCGGGGATGCAGCGGAAGGGGGAACGCTGTGAATCCCTGCCCTGCTCCTTCTCTGCCAGCACAGCTGGTGGTGGGGACAGGGCCAGAAGGAGAGGGGGTGTCACCAGCCCCCAGCCCAGGGCTTGGCCTCAGCTGGTGGCTCCAGAGCTGCTTCCCCTGCAGGGTCATGGAGCCGCGGGGTCGCAGGGTGAAAGCCCGTTAAGACCATCCAGGTAAGATTTTATTTAATGCATCATTTCCATAGAATCAGAGACTCGTTTTGTTTGGAAAAGACCTGTAAGACCATCCAGTCCAACCATTCCCCCAGCCCTGCCCAGGCCACCCCTGCCCCGTGTCCCTCAGCACCACATCTCCAGGGCTTGGAGATCCCTCCAGGGATGGGGACTCCCCCCCTGCCCTGACAGCCCTTTCAGTGAAGAAATTCTTCCTGGCATCCAATCTAAACCTCCCCTACATGCAGGAGGAACCCAGACTCAAAGAGCACCTTGCTCCTCCAGCTTTCCATCTGGGTTCCAGAGTTACCAGGCTCTCTGAGGCAAAATGAGCCTGGAGGTGTTTTTGAATGTTAAGCATCACAGGAACTGGGGATGGAAGAATTTATTGACAGCCCATCTTCCTGCCACTTGGGAGTTGTTCCCTTTCTGATCTTCAATTTCCTAAGTGAGGTTTGTGGGGTGTAACAGTGAAGCTATTCCTAAGGAGCTTTATATGGGGAATTCTCTTTTCCTTAGGGGGTCATTGTTCAGTTCCCACTTATTGTTGCAGTTCTGCACGGTGCTAAAACACCCACTGATAGAGCTGAATTTCACCCCCCCTCCCCTCTCTTTTTTGTTTTTCTCCCCCTCACAACATCCCACTATGTGTATTCATCATCTCCTGCTCTCAGCCCCCCCAGAGCTGACCCTGTGTGTTACTGTGCCCTGGTCGTGCAGAAGGAGTCACTGGGTGGGAGCCTGTGCTGTTTAGGGCAGCATCAAGGAGGGCTCCGTGGCACTGCCAGCAGACAGCAAGTATCAGAAGTTCTGTGGTAATGAATGTTAGAGCAGCACAGCATGGAGCAGTGGCCCAGCAGCCCCACTGCAAGCTCTTGCCATAAAACTGGGCTCTCATTAGCTCAGAGTTGTCTTCTATCCAATAGTGATGACCTGGGAAAAAGGATAAGGAGGGGGAAAATATCCAAAACCATTGCCTTTAAGGCAGTTTAAATTCAAGGGTCAGCCTGTGCCAAGACTAATCAGAAATACAGTGAAAACTAACAGGCAGTGTTTTGCAAATATAAACAGATATTTATTTCCAATATAATTTAAGTATTATTAATTACATTTGTGAGTGTGATTGTAAGTAGTAGTGTTCTCGTGTTAAAAGCCTTCATTTAGAAATATTGGGTTTGAGGGTTTGTTTACACTTTGACACTTATAATTCTAAAAAAGGTGATTCTGTCTCATTGCTGTTTGCCATTCTGCAACTATTCTTTCTTTATTTCTTTCTATTATTTTCCTTTCTGACCTAAAACTTGTGTTCCCCCTCTAGGAAAGGCCTGCTGGAGATGAAACAGACACTGTTCAAACACTTTCCTGTCTAGCTCTGCTCAGATACTTCAATCTGCCTTGCTAAAGAAAGAAAGAAAAAGATTAATCATTCATGGGGTGAGTTTTTGTTGGTGGGTTTGGTTTTTTTTTTATAGAATACTTGATTCTGACAGTGAAAGCAATTTGTGTGGCTTAACTGTGATGCAGACACTTCCCTCCTGTTGTTTGAGTCATACTATCCTATTTTGTCCAAGTTCTTAGAAATAACTCTCCGAAAGGTCAGTCTTGGTTTAGTAATTGGGATTTTGGGGGCTCAGTAGGAGCAGTCGAGTTCCAAATAATGACCCTGGACAGCATGTCATTCGAGGAGGGAACAAAACAACCCCTGCACTTCTCTGCTTTCCTCCTGGATCTCTGCAGGGGTTGGCAAGGCCGGGGGGCTTGGTGGGAGTGGAGCTGCTCACCTGTTTAACCCCCCCGAGAGGCCAGGGACCAGCAGGACGTGTCTGAGCTCCTTCTGCGCAGGAGAGCTGAGCTGGGGGCAATAATTTACTGCAGATACAGACCCACAATCAATTAGTACGCCCCCAAGGGTCTGGAAGAAACAGAGGAGGAGCAGTGACTCATTTCTGAGTCATAGAGCCTCCCCGGATTTATCCTGGGATGATGTGCTCTGAGCACCACTCCTGGATCTGCTCTGTCTCGCAAGGACAGCAGAGCCCTCAGCAGCCCTGAAGGTCATTGTGGAAAAATAAATGTTAGGCAGCAGCAGCTGTCCTCTGGCAGCAGCAGGCTCTGCTGTGCTTTGTAAGATTTTCCCTGTAACAGGTCGGTATTTTGATAAGAAGTGGTGCAAAAAAAATAGAGGGCAGGTTGGTTTGGCTGCTCAGCCTGTCTGCAGCCAGAAGCTGTCAGATCACCCCTCTGCAGCCCTTGGCAGGAGTTGCAGGAGCTGCTCTGAGGGGTCATAGGGATCCCAGCACTGTTGACATGGTGGGCAGCCACCCAGCAGCAGAGACAGGGCTTGTTGTGCTCTTGCTTTCTCCTCAGTTTCTTCTAAAGGTTCTTCCTG
>NW_009952712.1:1304573-1317182 GCF_000747805.2 Chaetura pelagica
TGCTGAGAGGATTTTCAGCACTCAGCACAATTTGATGCCTGAGGCTGCATCCACCCCCCACCCAGCCCACCATGGCCCTGCTTGGGGACCTGCCCTGCTCCTCAGCACCAGCTCCTGAAGGCAGGGGAGGCTGGAGGTTCAGACCTCTGGCACAAAGAAGGCATCCTGTAATCAAAACCAGCTGGGTTCATAGGAGTCCTCTTTGAATTGGGTGGAAACGGCCACTCGAGAATCCCAGTTGTACCAGAAGTCAAATATAACTTGTTTGAGGGATTTGTACCAGTCCTGCTCTCAGGGCTGGGGTGTCCAAGAGGCCAGGAGGTGCCTGGAGAGCCCTGCCCTGTGCCTGGGGCTGCAGGGTAACTGCAGCAGCCTCAGGGCCTCCTGCTGCTCAGGGTCTAGGACTGGTGAAGCTGCTCTGAAGTCACAGTCCTTGCTCTTTGCCAGAGCACAAGAACAAAGCAGCTGGGAACCTGGAGTTTAGTCTTTGACCAAGTCTATTATGGGAATGGGAGCAGCTCTAACTCCTCCTGACCTGCTCAGGGCTGCTCACACCATCCCAGAGCTGTGGCTGCAAATGTCTTCCCAGGCACACAGCCCAAGGTTTGCACCCCTGTTTGTGCAGTGCTCTGGCTGAAGGTCTCCAGTCCCCCCAGGGCTGGCTCCTCCACGCTGGCAGAGCAGGACTGTTGGGCTGTGGGCTGTTTGTTGGTCATTTTCACAGATTTTTCTTTTGGTGGGTCACAGTTACACACGGCCTGCGTGTGCCACTGGGTGAGCCAGCTAGAAGGAGGAGCTTGTGTTCCCTCTTTTTTCTACCCTTCCATTAATCCAAGCCCTGTGGTTCTGCTTCCACTCTGTTATTCAAAGCACAGCACTCATTAGACCTTTTGGTGAGCTGATTTAACTCACCCCCTGGCAAGAAGCTGTGAGCTTTGCAAGATAAAAAGTGTGCTTTCTGCTTGGTTAGCACTTGGAGGGGCCCAACAAGCATCAGAGCCAGCACATGATGAGCTTCAGGAATGCATGGCTGTGAGGAGGAGGGATGTTCCTCCCCCTCTAAGGATCAGAGAGCTATCAGATCAGCTCAATCCATCTCCTGTCACTTCCCCCTGAACCTCCCACCTTGTTCCAAATTTGAACAGTCAACAGGTTAGGAAAAAGTGAAAAGGCTTTCAAACTCAAAGGCTGGTGCAGGGGGGGGACCAGCAAGCTGAATACAGCCCCAGGAGCTCAGCTGGCAGTGCAGATGGGCCAGGAGGGGTCTTATTTCTCCTTGTGTGTTTAACAGGCTTCTTGTGGCTCATTATATCTATTTCCTCGTGTAAGTTGGATGACCAGTGTATCTTAAATGCATTACATGTCAGGTATTTTGGCAGGGGTCTGTCTTGATGACAGTTCTGTTTCAAAGGTGGTGAATGTCCACTGCAAAACCTTTGTTTTCTTTATTCCCATTGACTGCCATGGGTGTAGAAGCAGGCTCAGAAGGTGAAGCCTTCAGTCACTACATGGTCATAAACACTAAAAATGCACGTAAAGAAACACATTTCCCTTATTCCTGTTTCTTTTGCACACAGCAAAGATGGTGTGCCATGAGGGGGTTGGGTTAAAGATTAGTGCCAGGTTTGCTCTGAGAAGTCCTCATGCCCTACCTGTGATCCACGTCGTGCTGAGCCAGACAGGATCACCAGTGGTGAATTTACCTGGACAGAAATGAAAGAGCCATTAGAAACATCACTGCACAAGAAGGAATATTTATTTCTGTGCCTTTTCTACCTTTCTATCAGGTGGAGCCTTGTTTCTTAAGCAATTTTAGCTTCCTCATTGCCCACCCATAGGTGGTTCTAGTCAACTTAACACTGTTAGGCAGTGACAAGCTCTCAGAAACAACAGAAGAATGTAACTCAACATTATATATGAATATATTTATATTCAAATAAATACACTGATACACATTATATCCTGTATATTTGTATTATGTTCGTATATAGAGATATATGAGTATATTTACATCCAAATAAATATATAAAGATATTAATATGTTTATATTCAAATAATTGTATAAAGCACAATTTAGGAAGCTTGGCTGCTATTTTTTTAAATAAATGAATCCAGAACAAGTCACTACACCTATTAAAGCAGCAGTTACAGAGAGACCTCCAGATCAGAGTGTTATTCACAACGTTAGATCAGCATCTGTGGGAGTGAGTCTCTCCCCACAGCCTGCCATGGTCAGGGTATGTGGCCTTTGCTTCCTGCTAGCTCAGAACAGTTCCTGCCCCTGTCACTCTGCAAAGTTTCTGCTGGGCTTTATCCTCAAGGACGTGCAGAAGAAGCAAAGCCACTTGATTCAGTGAAGACCAAAAAAAAATGCTCCATCTTCTCTGGCTGCAGAGCAGCTTCAGGCTCCCACTGAAGGGCAGTGAGCACTGACTCTGCCTGGGCCCCACGGGGTTGTCTTTTCCTCCCAAGCCTTGCACTTCTGCAGCCACCGATGAGCAGCCTGGAAAGAGGAGGAAAGCTCTGGCTGTGCAGGTGTTCCACAGCACCTGGGGGCTTTCTTGGGAGCCAACAAACCTGCCCTCGCCTTGCAAAGCTGGTGTTGAACCCAACCGTGAGGTTTGTATCTGGATCTGATGCTGCCACCTGGTGTCCAGGTGATGGTTCAGGCTGGCCCAGAGCAGCAGGTGAGGGCCACCTCTGGCCGCCGGGCTGTTGCCATCCTAAACCAGGTAAGGGCCTGAAAGGGTAAAAGGACCAGGGATGCAATGGGCTTGTAAGCTCCTGAGGAGCAGCTGGGCTGTCTCCAAGCGCACAGAAAGCTGGTTCCACCAAGGATGCTGCCTGCAGTGAGGAGGAGCCTGGGCTGTGAGGGTCCTCAGGGCTAGAGGGAGGAGCTGGGGTTCTTCTGGCTGGAGCCATCTGGGAAAGGCTCTTCTCATCTTCCTCTTGGCAGCAGCAGCAGGAGAGTGGCCCTGAGGGTGGGACAGCCCTCACAGAGGGCTCCAGGGCTTTTTGCAGTGGGCAAATGCCAGAGTCCAAAGCCCTGGAAGGACATCCCTTTCCATTCCAGTGGTGGAGCAGGCAGCCCTCCTGCTTCTCCTTGTGCCATCAGGTGATGCTGCTTTGTGTACCCACCTGTGAGCCAGGTTAGAGGCACTAAAATAACCAGCCCCCACACCCACCCCCTGCTCGTTTTGTACAGGGATTAATTCCTCTTCCAGTTCACCCCGCAAAAACACAAGAACTGGCCAAGCCTCTTGATGAACCAGGTGGGAAATCAATCCAACTGGGAAAACAAAACCAAACCCTACATCCCCATTCCAACAGCAAGAAACCAGTGTCCCAGCCAGATCCTGCTCCAGCCTGTGCCGTGCTGACCAGGGGCAGGACAAAGAGCCTGTCCCAGCTACAGCCCAGCCCTGAGACATGAGACCAGCTGAGGCTACACATGGAAACAATTTGCTCTCCACCTCTTCATCTTCTCCCCGTGTCCCTGCAGTGTGCTCGGGCTCTGGGCACCGTTCCTACCACAAGAGAGGCAGAGAGCAGAGCTGGGGAGAGGAGGGGCTGCTGGAGCTGCTGCAACAGCAACGCCTTTGGAAGGGCAGCCAAGCAATCAGGTAAAACGTTTTCTGCCTGCCTGTGCCAAGCAGGGTTTTTTTTGCTGCTCCCCAGAATATTTGTGTCCTTGCAAAATGCACAAACAATTCACCAGTGGCCTCTCTAGCACTTATTTGCAGCACTCAATGTGAAGTTGCTGTTTCCATGCTCCTAAACCTCCCTCGGTGTGACTGTCCCCCCTGGGGGAGCTGCCTGACCTGGGATCCCCACCAGAGACACAAACTCCAGCAGAGAAGTGATGGGAGGTGGTGGCAAGGGCAGCTGCCCTGCAATTCAAGATCACATCCCCTTATGCCTTTCTCTTTTCTGCCTCCTCCCTCCTTTCCCACAGTGTTTAACGTAAGAATTAGAGGTTTCAAAGGTGCCTGCCTCTAAACTTCCCCAAAGTGACAAAAACACAGAGGTTTGGAAGGTCAGTGTTAAATCTGAACTCAGCTGCTGTTTTACAGCTCAGTGTTTCCTCTCCTGCTCATTAATAATTTACACACTGAGTGTATCTTCTCATCTTAAAATCCTGAACTCCTCACTGATCTGCACAAACGAACACCCAATCACCTAAGAATTTTCCCACTCAGGATGAGTAATCAAGGAGCTGAACTCATCAACATTTTCCTGTCTGTGGCAGACAGGAGATAAAATTCCTGAGTCCCCACTACTTCATTTACTTGCTGCAAAAAAGCCTTCCTATTATATTTTTAGAGCTTAGAGGCTGGCACGTAGGGAGCACGTCCCACCTAAATAGCACACTCTCCAAAGGGTTTGCTATTTTCTTAATGTTCATGAATATTTCAGGAGCTCCTGCTAAGAGGTTTCAGTGCATTCCAGGACAATGATTTCAGGTTTCTGGTTTGCTTTAAGAGGAACCGTGGCTTTCTGTGACACATTCTACAAGGTTTGCATTATTCTTCCAGACAGGGTTTGTTGCTGTTACAGGAGCAGATGTTCTGAACCTACACTGCTTTTTTTTTGGTAAGAAGGGGGATATATTCTTGCAATATTCTCCCTGTTTTTCCATTCTAGTCCTTGACACAAGGTGGGCATCGTTTTTGGCTCTTGTGAGAGGGGTTTTCTCTCTAGAAATTCATTCATTCTCTTAAGCCATGAGCAGCAGTGGAGTTAAGGAATTGAGTTTACTTTTTTTTTCACTCAGCCCATTGGTTTCCATTGCTTGAACTGGTAAATACACTTGGATAAAAAATTGGCAGTGACAGCAACAAACAAGGTAACCAAATGAGTCTTTTCCAGCTGAAATATCTGTGATTCTACTGCAAAATACAGTGATTTGTGTCAGCCTATATGATGGCATCTGGGAAACATTAGCTTAATCACTGCACAAGTTGCATTTAAATATTTACAAGTATAATTTCATTAGTAATCTTCCTTTGCTTGTATTGATTCCTTTTTAGCAGGCCATAAGACCTCTCACAAATAATACTGTTTAGCAGCCACATCTGCTGCCTACAAGTTGCATGTTCTCAGGAAGCTGAAGGAGCACTCAACATACAAAAATCCATGTCAGAGTTCAAGGTAAGTGCTTATAGTGATTGCTGCCTTTTTAAAGAAACACCTGATAGCAAACCAAGGAAATTATCCTCGTTTTAAAAAAACAGAATGTGAGAAAAGCCAATATTAAAAAATATCTGGGTCATTCCTTCTCGTGGAGAGAGCACTGAAAGAATGGTGAGAGCCCAGCTCTGGCTGAGCTCTGTCATCATGGAGTGGAACTTGCTTTGCAGCTGGGTTAGGTGGGTTTGCACAAACCCAGGGAGCTGTTCATGAGATGCAGTCGTTCTACCTACTGCGTTTGGGAGCAGAAAGGGGGAGAGCTGCCTAATAACCCAGGGCACTGAATAGGAATCTGGATCATTGCATGAAGATCAGAGACAACAGGTTATGTTTTCCTGAAGTCAGCCACCTCTTGCATTAACTGTTTTAGACTGAGTGGAATGAGGATGGCAAGATTCAGTAACACAAAGTGCTTTGGCCACGTTAAGTGTTTTTGTTATTCAGCTCAGTCAAATGATGCCAGAATAGTCAGTGACACAGAGATTTACTTCTCCAGCTAAAGGCACTTCCCTACCCATGGACATGGAGCTGTAACTGCTCATTACAGGTGGATTAATCTGTGAACACTGAAGCTACTTTTAGGATCAAAGACAGATTTGGGCTGGGAGTGGCCTTAAAGACCATCTAGTTCCATGGGCAGGGACACCTCCCACCAGCCCAAGTTGCTCCAAACCTGCCCTTCAACACTGCCAGGGATGGGGCAGCCACAGCTTCCCTGGGCAACCTGGGCCAGGCTCTCACCACCCTCACAGCACAGGATTTCTTCCCAAGATCTCATCTCAATCCCCCCTTCTTCAGCATGAAACCAGGTAGCTGCCCTCTTCTGCTGTGGATCACCTCCCAGCAGGTCTGGGATCTGCCTGTGCTGCTTGGCAAGCTCCACTGGCAGCCCAGTGTAGTGATGGAATGTGCAGTCAGTGACAGTTAACACCAATATGCTGGGCTGTGAACTGGGACAGCTGAGGAGCAGCAGGTCCCTTGACTAGGGTGTGTATCTGCAGGGAGGGAAACCTCCAAGGACCACAGCTCCCAGCAAGGACTGCATTTGCCACCACACCTCTAATCATCTGCTCTTGGAAGAAAAGCCTGCACTTGGTGGGAAATAAGATGAACAGGAAAACCATTTTTCTTTCTAAACTGTAAATATAACATTAATTAGAACAATATAATGTATCATGCAGGCCCTTTTATTTAAGAGGACAATAAAACCCTACCTTGCTAACTCCAGTTCAGTCCCTAGTCTGTGGGGCAGCTTGACTTGATTCCTGATTGCTGATCTTGAGTCTATGCTTCTCTTTATTTTCTCTGCCAAGAGCAAAACCATGATAGGACTTGGCAAGAGGAATGTGTATCTAACATGTCAAATTACAGCTCCTGACTAGAACGGGATCGTTTTGGCGAGAGCCCCTTGTGACTGTTCCCAACCAGACGCCTCTTCCTAGGAGATGATGACAAGTAAGACACAGTTTATGTTTGGTTTGAGGTGATGTTTTGAGACTGTCTCACAAAGACACTAGCTGGGGACATATATTCCTTTAGCTTAATTCCTAGTTGCTCCAGACTTCCAGGTCTTTGAGTGGCATTAAGTGATGACTCTGTGAGTGCAGACAGTGCAGACATGGGGAACTGCAGATCCTTTTTCACAAGAACCACTACCAGCCAGCCCAGGAAACTGCTTGTTAGTTAACAGAAGCATAAAATTATAAAGCTGGTTCACGTTTGTCAACGTTTTCATCTGATGTTACAAGACTGTTGCCACTAGAACTTGGTTCCGTCTCTCATGCCTCTGCCATCTTCGTTAACTTAATTAACTGATACCAGCTTTTACTAAAAATGACTTGGTGTGTGTGGCTTGGTGGCACAGCTGTGAGCCAGGAACCACCAGTACAGATGCTCAGCCCAGGCCCATTTGACCACTTCTCATGGAACTAATAAAAATGGCTTTGGTTTAAGTGTAGCTGCATCTGCTGATTTGGTCTCCAGTGCTAAAGGATTCAGGGGAATAGAAAGGCTCAGTGGTCAGGGGATGTCAAAAAAACCTCTGGAATTAATTATTTGTGTTCTGCTCACTGCTTGACCCATGAAGGTTTTGCCATAAACAGTTGTACAATTCAGCAAGGAGTAGGAATTTACTTCTGCTGATCTTACTGTCCCAAGATAGCACCCTGGGCATCATTTTTAATATGAAACTCTCCACATTCATTTAGCAACACGACCTTCTTTGCTGGCTTGTGGGGAGGGTGCAGAGGTGGGGAAGGGCAGCCTCCCAGGCTGGGGGGGAGGTTGGAGCCAGGCTGATGCTGCACTGAACCTGCTGGGACACACAGCTCCTTGGAGGCCTCAACCCAACTGCCCCATGTTGGAGCTGGGTGCTGTTCATCACTGGGGTGGGGCAAAGCACAGGCAGGTAGGTAGAGAAATGCCAGGCTGGAATGGTCTTTGTAAAGGAAAGCCATGATACTGTGGCAGATGGAAGAAGTGGCAGGGTTTGGACAGAGTTTGGTGTGGAGGCTCCATGCAAGGCAAGAAGCCCTCTGAGAAGTGGAGTGGCCAGGTTAGAAGACATCATGAGGGCACGTGGTCCCCTGCACACTGATCACACCAGCTTACACTGCTCAAAACCACCAGGGATGCCACTGGAATTGATCCAGCAGGTTCAGAGCAGGCTAGCAAGGTGTGTTCTCAGCCCTCAGGTGTGGGTTAGCAAAACCTTCCCAGGGACCTGAGTCACTGTGGCTTCCAGCCTGTGGCTTTTCTCAAGTGTGTTGTGCAGAGGTGGGAGGCACCTGAGGGTGAGGGTGGGAGGTGGTGAGTGGTTTTGATGAGAGAAACCTTTTGGGCCTCTGGATGATGACTCAATCAATCAAATAGAAGGATCCAAGTAGAGCTGTGCTTACTGCCAGATGATCCTTGTGTTAGGCAGGAGGTTTGGATGGAAGGACCTGGAAATGCAGTGACAGGCTTGTGATGAATCTGCCCTGGGCTCACTCAAATGTCCCTCTGCAGAAACTGCCTCTTGCTGATGGGGTTAATGGTTGAAAGAGGCAGCTTGGCAGACTGGAATAAAAGGCTTTCCACAGATTTGCTTTTAACCACGTGGTGATTGTAAAGACTGTACATGAATTTTAACATCTAGTTTAAACAGTCATTCATAAATGATTTGCACACTGTTGTTGGCCCCTCCAGGATACCACAAGTCTGCGTGTTCAGTCTGACAAGCTAAATGTGTGTGTCAAATGATCAGCTCAGTTTTGTCTCACAGGTGAGATGGGAGCCTTGATGTCCCTGTTGAAGCTTCATCCTGATGTCAGGAAGGCTTTGCCATCTGACTGAAGGTGGATCAGAGAAGAGACTTCAGGAATGTTCTCTGGGCTGCTCTCCCCATGTTTTTCAAGTGCTGGTCCACTCTCAATCCATGATGGCTTTTCTTGCCCAGTTCCTTATGGAGACAAACAGAGCTTGGTGAGGAGGCACAGGACAGAGGGACAGCTGAGTGGAGACTGGTGCTCTGAAGGACCTAAGATGGACATTGCCACCCATCCAGGGCTCCTGAGGAGTCTGGTAGGTACAGAGTGGCTGGGAGCAGGGGTTTGGGCTGTGGTGGATAGGTCTTCTGTTCTCAGCTGTTTGTGCTCCTTGTGTGCTTGAAGATGGAAATCTGGGTAGGTGGGTAATTCCCTCGTTGAGTTTGTGTTCCCTGCTTGCCATGCTGGCATCTAAGGAATGATGTGAGGAGTCCAGAACTCCGGGCAGAGTTGGAGCTTCAGGTTGCACAAATAAGGACAGCACGGGATCTCAGATCTAGCAGGCTGGGTGGCACTGAAGTGAAAAAGAAAGCTGAGCTTAGCTCTGGCTCCCCAGATGGAGAAACAGCAGCAAAATTCAACTTTCCTGGTTGCTAATGAGTGGGTGAATGTCCAGCCCGGAGCTACAATGGGGCTTGGAAATCACTCAGAATATTTACATACAGAGTGGGGCTTGCTTAAGATGAAATATTGCATACCTGCTGGTTTTCTTCCTAATCCTGGCCACAGGGAACACTTCCAAGATGCAAATCTCTGTCTACTCACTGATCTCAAGCCCCCCCACCTTTTTTTGATGGGTGCCACACGAAGCTTTACGTTTGAGTCTCTTTACAAACTGCAGAAAAAGCTCTTCTTACAAAGATAAAACGTTCCCCACCATCTGTGCACTAGAAAGGACACAAAAACACCCTTTTCCTGTTCTAGGAGGACACTTTCCATGTTATCAGTATTTGTGAAAGAACAGAGCTATGAAACGACCTAGGAAAGCAGTTAGGAGGCCTGAGAAGTGAGCAGTGGTTTGAATGCTTTTAATTGTCTTCCCTGCAGAGCAGCAACCAACCTACACATTATTTCCCTGTTGCTGTCATGCTGCCTGCTATACTGTAAATAAAGTAGGTAGGTGCAAACAAGAGTTCAACAGGTGGTATCTCGTGGTAGGTGGCCATGATTTAATCAGCTTTTTGTCCACTACTAGACTTTGTGTTTTGCAAATGGGGTTGGAGTCCACTCCTGTGCTGCTATCCACAACAGTGCTACTAAGATTAAAAACAATTTGGCCCTGGAAAGCACAAATGAAGCAGCTCAACACTCCCCTTTTATGCAGCAACATGAATTGAAGTGACTGTGGTGGGGTGGGTTGAGTCTGGGGTGATTTGGGTTTTTTGTTTTGTTGGGGTGGGGGGTTTTTTTGGGAGGGGTTGGTTTTTTTAGCTTTGTACAGCTTGAAATTATTCCTATGATCATGTCATTTGTCTTCCCAATCCAGGTCATAGATGTTCCTCTGTCAAGCCTTTATGTTGTATTTGCAGCCCATCTCCTTCTCTCACTGTTCTATCTGAAAAGAACCTCTAAATTCTAGCTTTTTTTTTTTCAGATTACTTCTCAGAACCAGTTGAAATGGGACAACAGAGAGAGGGGGAAAAAAAAAGAACCATAAAAAACCTGAAGCTTCCAGAGAGTTTGATCTCTGGGTAAACTGAGCACCCAAAGCAAGTGTTCCCAAAACTTTTGCAGGAACTCAGGGCACAGACACGTAGCACCAACAAAATGAAGAGCTTGAGGGAATCCTGCTGAGCCCTCACCTACATCTCAAGGCAGCTAAAACCCTTGGAAAATCTGGGCTCCAGGCCCATCCCTGCAAAGAGTTCTCTGTGGAGAGACTCCTCCTCCTGCCCAGGGCTGGCTGCAGAGGAGCTATTTTAATAGCTGAGGCTTTCAAAACAGCCTGGAGCAGTCAGGGAAAGTAGTGTAAGAAGCAGATGAGTTCCCAGCTGATTGATTCTGGAGACCTCACACAGGTAGAAGCTGTGACCTGTCACCAGCTGGAAGATGGCTAGAGAGGCACTTTCTGGCACACTTTGGGTCAGTTTCTCTCTGGTGTGACTCTGAGTGGTCCCTTCATACCAAAGGGAGGTCCCAGCCCCCCATGGTATGTGCTCCATATGCCCTTTGGGTGCCTGTCAAAGGTCACATGTGATTAATGAACTTCAGACCTTGAGGTAGGAAAGGTGTAGGAATGTGGTGGAGATGGAAAGGTCCTTAGAAACGTGAAGCATTGTTCCCCCTGTTTTAGATTTTACCTTTTATCACTTCAGGTTTTCCTTCTTCTGATGGCAGAATCCTGGCTCCACCACCTGCATTTTTGTCCCAGAAAGAAATTGGTTGGAAAAAACCCCAGGATGTTTCATGGCAAATTGCAGCAGGTAACGTTTGGAGAGTCAGGAAGGCAGGTCAGATTCAGAGGCACTCGTGGCTCCGAGGCTGTTTGATTCTCTAGGTCCCTGCCTTTGGGTAACTGGGGCCTGGAAGGGTAGCTTGGGCTTGTAGGACTCTCTCCTGGTCAGTGGTGATTACAGACTGCAAAGGAACCAACAGAATTCAAAAGCTTGTGCCATTTCCAGCAGAGAAAACAGCAACAGTCATTGCTTCAAATCAACATGAAGTGTTAGACACCCAAAAAATGAGTATCAGATATTTCAGAGCAAGCCTTTTTCATAGAAATTGTTCTATGTGGGATTTTCTTTTTTCTTAAATTTCAGTAAAAGTATTTGGTATTTTAAGTCTTTCATTGTCTTGGAAAAAAAAATGCCACTCACAGGCTTTGGGGTTTTTATTCTTATTTTGTTTTGGAAGCACATGTGTGTGAGTGATCCCAGTGGGTCCCTCACGGGTACAAAGGACTTGTCCATCAAGAGCTATTTTTAACAATGAAGTCATATCTGTAATGCAAAAGGAAAATTAAACTAAACTTTACAATATCCTAAAAGATTAAACAGCCCTGCAGCCCCAAAAGAAGTGAGGGTGGCCCTGACACTCTATTCCAGCTCATCTTATGAGCCTGAGGGTCAGAGGGGGAGAATTTGTTGGCTCTGCAACTCAAGAGAAGATGGCAGAAGTGAAACACAAAGGTAGAACTTGTTTTTTCCAGACCAACTTTGGAAGCCAAAGACTCAGTGCTCTGGAAAACCAAGAAGAGCATGTGGGGGTCACTGGTGCAGCCCTTCTCAGGTGGGTTCTGTTGCATCCAGGACCGTGCTGGCAGTGCCTCATCCAGAATGCCTCATGGCATCACTGGTTGGCCCCAACATTACACCTCTGGGTGTCCCTGGCACTCCAGGGCTCTGAGGCATGAAATTCTCCTTGGAATGCCCTGAACCTGGAAGGCTGAGCTCGAGACCCAGGAGAGGACTTTGCCCCCTTTGCTGGGCTCGGCCATTGTGTTCCTTCTTCTGGTCAGGGAATGGACGAGCAAGTGGCAGTGGTGGAGGGCTGATGTTGGGCAGTGGGCACGTCCCCTCCTCCTTCCAGAAGGAGACCTCCCCCTAAACACTGATCAGCAGAAAACCAGGTACATACAGTCCTGCCTTCAGCTCCTTGAGTTGACTCCACATTGTGTGGCCAAGGTCTGGCGTAGCCCTTCCTCAGGAGTCAAACCCTCTGCTCTTCCTTGAATTTCTAGTCCCTGGATGCTGCTCACCTGCCTCCCAGTACCACACACAGCTCCTGCTGGGCTGGGCAGGGCAGATCAGCACATGGTGCTCTCTGTACCCCAAAACAACCCAGGCTGGGGAAGCCTGGTAGCTCTGGCAACAGGGCTGCCACCTTGCATTGCCAACACTTCTCTTACCTGGCTGTGGTTTCTGTTGGGTTTGTTGCATTTCTTCCTTGTAAACTTGTTTTCTTGTTGCTCTTCGCTTCAGATTGTTATTGTGCCTCTAAGTGTTTGACCTGTTGTTAATTTTGAGAGTTGGGGTGTTCAGCCTGGAGAAGAGAAGGCTCCAGGGAGACCTGAGAGCAGCTTCCAGTGCCTGAAGGGGCTCCAGGAAAGCTGGGGAGGGGCTTGGGACAAGGGCAGGGAGGGATGGGATGAGGGGGAAGAGTTTCCAGCTGGCAG
>NW_009952712.1:1321330-1321643 GCF_000747805.2 Chaetura pelagica
CCTTTGGCCACAAACCCTCAGCCCGGGTTTGCCCTCATCCCTCTGCCCGGGGTTGGGGGGGGGTAGGTGGGTTTCTCCTGTGGGGGGATGGAAAGAGGGAAGATGGAGGAGAGCGGAGTTTTGGGGCCGTCCCTCCGAATTCTTATTTATTTATTTTATTACTAGAAAGCAGCAGAGTTAGCGCCAGCTCCGTGTAACGAGCCTCGCGTGGGTCTGGCTCCCTGGGGGGTTTCCAGCCTGGGAGTGCTGGGCAGGGCTGTGCTCCCCTGCTGAGGAATTCCCGGCCCAACCCTCCCCCCCTCTCCCCCCCTCT
>NW_009952712.1:1321784-1348793 GCF_000747805.2 Chaetura pelagica
CCCCCTCTCCCCCCCTCTCTCCCGGTTCCCCTCTCCCCCCTGCTGGGTTTGGAGCTCTGGGGGGGTTTCCAGCTGCGGGGAACGAGAGGGCACCGGGGAAAGTCCTCGCCCCTTTTTTTTTTTACTGGGGAGAGGGAAGTTGGAGCGTTCCGAGGATGGTCTTTGTTTGAGAGGTGTTGCAGACATCCTGGCCTCAGCGGGCAGAGCCAGTGGGGTTGGGGCACGTTGGGGCTCTGCATTTGTAGCCTCTCCAGTGACCTGCTCGGAGGAGCTGTAGGAATTCTGCTGGAGCTGCTGCTCAAACCCTTCGCTTTCCCTCACTCTCTCTCTTCAACTCCTTGTCTTTGCTCCAATCACAAAGGAGTTGGTGGCAAACGTTGGGTTAAACCCCAGTTTTTTCTAGCCTGGTGAGTCTGAACCAGCACTGGATATTATTAGGATTGTTGGTTTTTTCCTTCCTTTTTTTTCTATTTAAGAGCTGGTTCAACAGCAGGTTAATGAACCCGACGTTGATTCATTAGATAAAATGTCTTGGCCTGTGTTGTGCAGAGAAGCCAGACTGTGTGTTCAACTTCAAAGTGCTTTTCTAGTAGCCTTTTGCTTCTAAGTTTAAAAAGGTTGCTTGTACAGAAGGAAGAGATGTTGACCAGAAAGTCAGTTTCTGTTGTCTGGGGTAGGTATGGTAAACAGATGGGCTTGGGCTTGCAGGGAATAAACATCAAGTGGTTCTGTTTAGGCTTGTAGGGATTCAGAGATGAAAGAACATGGGTG
Organism: Chaetura pelagica; assembly: GCF_000747805.2. Lineage (NCBI taxonomy): Eukaryota > Metazoa > Chordata > Aves > Apodiformes > Apodidae > Chaetura > Chaetura pelagica. The sequence goes on from NW_009952712.1 coordinate 1,322,556, forward strand.
CTGCTAGCTCAGTGTGTCATACTTCCTACTCCCTGTCTTGGGTCCCATCCTGGTCCTGAGTGGGGGCCCGAGCTGGTGCTGGGAAGCTGCGTGGGCAGATGCCCTGGGCAGGGCCTGCAGAGGCTGAGCAGCTCTTCTGCCAGCAGGGATGGTGATTTGGGGCTGAGCCCTCAGGTCCTGCACAAACTCAGGGTGACTTTGTCCTGCTGGACTCAGCCCATCTTCGTTTGTGGGCAAGTCCTAGGGCACATTGTGGGCAGGCTTTCTTTAATGGCTGGAAAACCCCCACTTGAGATCTCTGGGCAGATAAGGCTGCACTCCTCAACCATCCAAACTGGTTTTTCCTCCACAGTGCTTACCAGTGCTGATGCATTCAAGGAGTTAGGAGGCTCTTCCCCTTCTTCATGGAGTGGCTGTGCTGATGGGCTCCAGCAGCTCCCAGCCAGCCCTCCAGGGAGCTGGAACCCAAGGGTACACGGTGCCTGTGAAACAACTGCAAGCTCTTTCCTGGAAGCTAGGTGTGGTCCCCAACATCTGGCACAGTGACACTCCAGCAAGGCATCACAGCTCGGGGGGCTGCTTGAAACTCTGCCCAGGAATTAGCTCTGGAGCACATGTGCCTGGAAGCTCTGAGAAAGCTCTGAGCCAGTGGCTTCTGGCCCATCCCTTGGGCCACAGCTGGGGCCCACAGCTCGGGGTGCTGGCCCCTGTAGCTGCTCCCTGGCACGTGGCATTTTCTGAGGGTGATTTGGTGAGAAGTGGTTGGGTAGCCAGGGCTCTCCTGGGGCATGGCTGGAGATGCTCCCCAGGGCCCAGGCTGGGGATGGTTCTGGCAGCAACAAGGTGGGACCCCTGCTCCTCTGAGAGGTGGGACACAAGGTGGGACAGGAGCTGAGGTGTCACTGAAATAGCCTCCCTGGTCTGGTTTGATCCAGTGCACCAAACAGACACCAAGAATCCAGTTATTTTCGTTTATCCAGGTCTAGACAAACCAAAATATGTACACAACTGGAACAGGGCTTACAAAGCTAACCCAACCTTTCCTTTAGCAGTCAGTTAGGTCATATTTCAAAACAATGACTAAGTGCTCTATTTTAACAGATTACTTGTGCAAGTCCAAAATACACAAATGCAACACGTTGGTACCTGATACGACAAAGAAGACAAAGCTTAATTTTCCTGAAATGGGGGGTTTCTGCCAGGGGTGCCTCCCTGGCCAAGGTTTGAACAGTCAGCTGCACCGTGCCCGAGTCTTAATACAGCTTGCACGTTTCCAGCAGCTCTTCTATTTAGAAGGGGGAGTCTTTTTTATCAGCTCTCACACATGGATCTTGCTGGGAAGTGTGTGTTGGCAGAGCGTGCGATGTGCGTGTGTGGGAGTTGTTCCCTTCCCAGGGCGAAGCTCCTGCGGCGCGGCCGAGGGAGCTTTGCAAAGCTAGGGAGTGACAAAACGCCCCCAAAGAGAGTTTTATTCAGCTGGGGCTTTGCTGCTGTGCCGCGGTAACTTGCTGTTGGCTGCAGGCACCTGGGTCTGTCACTGCTCCCAGCTGTCCTGTTGTCAGACCCTGCAGAATTCCTGGTGCCTGGCTCGGGGGTGCTGTGTTCAGCCAGGATGTGCCAGGGCTAGAGAAATGCCACTGATAATAAAACTAGTCGTGGTAACACCTTGTCCTCGCTGCCCTGCTGTGAGAGACAGCACACGAACATCATAGGAGAGTGGTATCAAGCAGGGATGGATTCTGTTGTCGTTCCCAGCAGCATTAATGTTTGAGGAATGAGGCTGAGGCAGATTTCCAGCTCTGCCAGCATTCCTGGGAGCCCTGGTGTGCTCTGCATGAGGATGCTCTGCCTGTTCAATGTACACTGTGGGTTTAGCCACCTACCTGGCACCCTGGCTGTCCCCAGGGGTGCCACCAGGCTTGTCCAGGCTTTCAGTTGTGCCAAGGTGACAGCCTTGGGACTCAGCCTGAGGAGAGACCTTCCCTGGCCCAGCCGCACCGTCCAGCTCTGGCTGTTGTTGTCACTGGAAGTTTTGACCAGGGGGTTCTGACAGAGGTCACACCACAACTGCTGCTTGAGGGTCGAGGCTGAGCTGGGACACCTTGTGTCTTTTCCTGACCACTGGCCAGGTGGGAGAACCTCTGTATGGAAATCTGACCTGACTCCAGTGTGTCTTTAATGCCTCTTGGCTTCCCTTACGTCAAAGCTTCTGGTTACAAATTGCTTCCTCTGTGTACCTTGAGGGAGGCTACTGATGGTGTCCCTCCTTGTAATTCCCCTTGCATGCTGGAATTATATTCACAGCATTGAAAAAAAGAAAGAAAACAAGACTTTACTGCTCAAATCTGTCCAGAGTTCATGGAGGTTGTAGTTAGTCAAGTCCCAGAGTCAGGCAGTTCTTACAACTCCCTGTGGCATTGCTCTGTGGAGCAGCATCCCTGCCTCCATGCTGGGATTTCTGTTCATTTAGCCAAGTTATTGAAAAGACAACATACTTTCTGAGTTACCTCTTGAGCTCCTGGTCCCAACTCACAGATTATCTTGGTTTCAGTTCAAATGAGCCAACTGGCTGCAAGAGAAACCTCGTGTAGTGAAGGCAAAGTCCAGGAGCAGGCACACATACAGTTAAGTGCTGCCAGCCTGGTGCCCAGCTGCACACTTTACAGACTTAACTGATTGGAAAAGTGGAGGTATTTATTTAGCACATGAGTCTTCTGGGACGAGGGGGATGCATTTAAGAAGGTGCAGGTTCACTGCTCCCTTGCCTCGGCTTAAGGTTGAAAAAAGCAGAATTGTTTTGACTGGAGCAAATAAAACTCTTACTTGAGTGTCTCGCCCAGAGAGATAATGAGTCATGTGTATAAATGGCTGAGCAGCTATCAACAATCCCAGCTCATTATCTAAATGTCTGATTTGGCTCCTGAGCAGTGAGTTTCCAGGATTTCATTTTCTTTCCTGGGATTTCATTACCTTCTCAGGGCTGAACTGATCCTTTGACAGGAGCTCTGATTCCTGAGGGATGTGGATGCAGCCTGCCAGGGAGGAGCAGCTCCAGGACAAAGACCCTTTTTTATGTCCCTGACTCTCTTTCATCACTGGCCTCTCCAGAAGCTGGGCAAGCTGTGCTGAATAGGTCGGTGCTGTCGTGGCCATGAATGCCAATAGACCCCTCTGCACAGACACATTCCTCTGGTGCTGCAGCCTTGGCAGGGGCACTGGGAGCTGATGAAGAAAAGCAGGCAAGAAAGGTCATGTCTATTTAGTTTAGGTCTGCTCAGCTCTTCTTTTTAAGAGCTGTAACTGTAGCTGAATGGGCAAATGTGCCAGAAATGGAGAGTTCCCAGGCAGGAGCAGCTGTGCTGGGGGCCTGGGGAGCAGGCAGCAAGGCTGTCAACCCTCACAGGAACAATCTTTTTAGCTCTTCTCACAGCTGCATCGCTTCCAAACTACAGTTAACTTGGGGAAAACTCCAGTTCACATGAAGAGGAAGGTCCTCTCGCTGCTCCTCTTTTCTTTTTGTGTTGATACCAAATGGGGTTGGTTTCACCATCACCTGAGGACTTCCCAAGCCGTGGTTGAGCTATGCAAAGGGATACCCATTAAACAGGAAGTCTTTTCATAACATTAATGAGCTTTGAAGTCAAGTTGTAACTCTCTGATAGCCTCGGGAAGCCTTTGAAGGTGTTGGTCTGCTCCAGGGCTGCCTGCTGCTGGCCCCAGCCTGGGGAAGTGCCCCAGGATCCCGGCCCTCCTATTCAAATGCCATTCCTCTGGTGCTGCAGCCTTGGCAGGGGCACTGGGAGCTGATGAAGAAAAGCAGGCAAGAAAGGTCATGTCTATTTAGTTTAGGTCTGCTCAGCTCTTCTTTTTAAGAGCTGTAACTGTAGCTGAATGGGCAAATGTGCCAGAAATGGAGAGTTCCCAGGCAGGAGCAGCTGTGCTGGGGGCCTGGGGAGCAGGCAGCAAGGCTGTCAACCCTCACAGGAACAATCTTTTTAGCTCTTCTCACAGCTGCATCGCTTCCAAACTACAGTTAACTTGGGGAAAACTCCAGTTCACATGAAGAGGAAGGTCCTCTCGCTGCTCCTCTTTTCTTTTTGTGTTGATACCAAATGGGGTTGGTTTCACCATCACCTGAGGACTTCCCAAGCCGTGGTTGAGCTATGCAAAGGGATACCCATTAAACAGGAAGTCTTTTCATAACATTAATGAGCTTTGAAGTCAAGTTGTAACTCTCTGATAGCCTCGGGAAGCCTTTGAAGGTGTTGGTCTGCTCCAGGGCTGCCTGCTGCTGGCCCCAGCCTGGGGAAGTGCCCCAGGATCCCGGCCCTCCTATTCAAATGCAGATTAAATTCTTTGCATATCTGAGTGCTGGCAGTTTGAAGGTATCTCCTCTGTAGTGTGCAACTCGGGGCCTTCCAGGCTGTGGTTCAGGAGGAAAGCTGCTGGAGGACGTCAGGTCCCAGTGCTATTTTAGACCTTTTCTTGCAGGGATTTAATATCTTGGCACTGGGCGTAGCAGGAAATGCATTTCATCCGAGCCAAACATTGACAAAGGACGACTTGGAAGCAGATCAGACTGTCTGTGGCAATTAGTAAATCTGTTCTGCTGTCTCTTTTTTTCTTTTAAATATATATATATATTTAATATATACTTTCACACTTGTGCAACTCCTACTTCAAGTCTTTGCTTGGTTTGTTTGTTGTTGTGTTATGTGTGTGAACCATGGGGGCCATACCTTTAATTCTCCCAGCAAACAGACTTGTCCTCTCCTGCCTCATGAGGTTTTCTTGCTTGGTGACTTGCCTGGCACTGAGGGAGTAATCCCTTGTCTATGAGAGCAAGATCCTCAGCAGGTTGATGTTGGGGGTGCTTAGACTCCTGCTCCTGCAGCCAGGATCCTGACTGCACTTTGTTCTGAAGGGTCTTGGCACAGCTGCTCCTTTCAGAACTGACTGCAGAAAATCTCCACCTTGCCTGTTCTGCACAGACAGCTCTTCTGCCAGCATGGCCCAAAGCTGCAAAAGCAAGCCTTGAGCAGAACAACCAGCCACCCCCCCAGCACACACAGGTACCTCCAGCTACTGGAGGAGCCAAGGAGCACTGGAGGAGCCAAGCATGGACATTCCTCAGATCCTCAGCAGGGCTCTTCTGCTTGGTGATCTTCTCACCCTCTTGAGAGTTGAGCAGAGAGATCTTGTCTCTGAAACTCTGCCCAGACCCTGAACAGTCCCCATTGCCACAGCAAGAGACCATGCTTTGTGTGTGTGTGCCTGAGATGGGCATCATCCTGCTGGGGTGACCCTTCTGGCCAGCTTCACTTCGGTGGGCTGAAACCAGAAAGGTCAGTTTTTCAGTCCTACAGGTGTCCAGTGGGGAGAGCAGAAATACCTGTGTTCAGCTGCAGTGCCAGAGCTGGCAACTCCCGAGGGGAATGAGGCTGGAAATGGTGCCTGGGGCTTTGAAGGTCAGTGCTCTTGGGCAAGCTTGAAGTTAAGAAAGAAAGAACTACCCCGAGGGGAGTGGGCTGCTAGTTAGGTAGTGGTGGGTTTTTTGTGTTTGGTCGGTTTTGTTTCTTTAAAGATGAGTTTGATTATTTAAATGTAGAGCTAAAAGCTGCTGCAGTGTTTAGAGAGGCTCCACTCTGCTCGTGAGGCTGTAGCTGGGCATAAAAATAGTACTTTGCAGGATGCATTAGTGGGCACTGCTTGGTGCATGAACCCGGCAGCAACAGGGCTGGGAAAGGGGGAGGCAGAGAATGATGAGATAAAGCCACGTTCCTGAACGTTGATTCTGTGATAAATGACATCCAGCTTCTAAGATGCATAGAAAATATCACTTCCTCTTTGACACAATAACCAGTGAACAAGTGAGACCCCTCTAGTTCAAACCACAGTAACTTCTGCATGTTGCTGCCTCCCGACAATCTCTGAATACCCTTGGAGACAGTTTGACTCATGGAACTGAATTCATTAGCATTGTTATTAATGTGCATTTAAACTCTTCCTAAACTCTAAAAAAATACTAATTCTGAAATCAATGGATATTGGCAGTCAAATTGTTATAAAAATGACAAAGAAATTCATAATTAGCGTTTACTCATTATAAAGAATTTGTTATTTGTGTAGAAGGAAACACCCAGAACACACATTTTTCAGCAATATTTGCTTAATTTCCAATGATCTCCATGCTCCTGTCTAAGTGTGCACGGGGTACTTCCACCACTAGTAACACTAAATCATCTCATGCACTGGGATGTTAGATGGCAGGCATGTAAGGGATCAGAAACACATAAAGAAGGGATCTTCACATGTCAAGTAGGAATTTGCATCCCTGCAGTGTGCATCTGGATTAAAATAAAGATCCATACTCATTGGTGGCTCTGAAAGGTATTACAGGCACCATGAGGTTCTACAAGCATGCTCGCTGGAAAAAGTAAGGACTAGGAAATAATGCAACTGCTTTTATAAAGGGTATATATAAAGGATTATATAGGGTATTATATAAGGGTATATATAAAGGGTTATATAGGGTATTATATAAGGGTATATATAAAGGGTTATATAGGGTATTATATAAGGGTATATATAAAGGGTTATATAGGGTATTATATAAGGGTATATATAAAGGGTATATATATGTATATATGGTATATATAAGGGTATATATATAAGGGTAAATATAAGGGTATATATAAAGGGTTATATAGGGTATTATATAAGGGTATATATAAAGGGTTATATAGGGTATTATATAAGGGTATATATAAAGGGTATGTATATATATATATAAAGGGTATGTATATATATAAGGGTAAATATAAGGGTATATATAAAGGGTTATATAGGGTATTATATAAGGGTATATATAAAGGGTTATATAGGGTATTATTAAAGGGTATATATGTATATAAAGGGTATAAATATAAGGGTATATATAAAGGGTTATATAGGGTATTATATAAGGGTATATATAAAGGGTTATATAGGGTATTATATAAGGGTATATATAAAGGGTATATATGTATATAAAGGGTATATATATAAGGGTAAATATAAGGGTATATATAAAGGGTTATATAGGGTATTATATAAGGGTATATATAAAGGGTTATATAGGGTATTATATAAGGGTATATATAAAGGATTCAGCTCTGAGAATGTCTCTTAGGATTCTGAATAGTTGCTCAGCAGTTGAACAAGATGAAAAGCTGCACACAGATACAACACAGAGCTGTATGGTGTGGGGTCACCAACTCTAGGGTTGCCTTATTCAGCTGTTCCTTGGGTTTGCAGGGCAAAGGCGTTTTCCTGAAGATTCTAGGAACGCTAAGCACCTGTAAAGCTTCGGGTTCTCTTCTGCTTGGAAAAAGCCGGGCCTGCCCGGTGCTAAATTAGCCTGTTGATCGCTGCCCTGCAGCTGGGTGGGGTAATGAAGCAGAAGAGCAGTGTGTGCGGGCGGGCAGCGCTGCCCCGCGGGGCTCCCACCGCGCACAAAGGCTGCGGGTCCCGGGGCGGGGGGGATTTAACAGCCCCCGGGCTCAGCCCCATTCATGGCCCTAATCAGTGGAGACACAATGCAATTGAGATTCTCCAAAGGGCTTGTTTGCCGTGCCAGGGAGAGGCCCCGGGGTGGGTTTAAAGCGCTGCGGGTGCAAAATGGGTCTGGGGGAGCAGGGAGGGGGGCTCTGCAGAACCCCCTGTTGTTTTGGGGGGGGAGTTGCCTGAGGGTTTATCACGGGGGCTTTTGCAAGGTCTGCTTGATTTATAGAAACAAATAAACTGGGTAACAGGGCCTCCCGTGCAAACCTGGGCACGTGTGGGATTTGAAAATTAAAACGTTGGAAGCTTAAACTCATAGTAATGAATTCTATTTTTTTAACCTAATAAATCCAGTGAAAGCCCAAGGCCGGGTGGGATAAGGCCCTGAGTGCCCTGCTCTGACCCTGCCCCGAGCAGCAGGTGGGACAAGAGACCTGCAGAGGTTCCATCCCACCCAGAGGAGCTCTGGCTCCTCAGTGTCACACCGTGCTCTTCTCCATGAGCACGTTCCTCTCTCACACGTTGGCCAGGGAAGTGTAACTGTCATGTGAAGCTCTAGCTTTTGTTGGAAAAATTATGCTAAGGGAGTCAAGGTCGGTAGGTTGTGATTCATTAATTCTGCTTGCATTGACTGGGGGGTGGGGGTTTCCTTCTGCTTCAATAGGACTTTTGCAAGAAAAAAGTTAATAGCAAGTCCCAAATACTCTGTGTTTTTCATTGAGTTGCCCACAGTGTTGCACTCAGATGGAATGGAATGAACAGTGTCTGTTCATTGGCCTGAGGAGTGTTGGTGGTAACCAGGTCTAGCCCAGTGGCTTGAGAAGGCAGAACAGCAGTGATGGGCCAGGCTGGGTCAGCCAGGTCCCAGTGCCCTGCTGGGGCAGGATGCTCAGTTCCAGCAGCAGGTGCTGCAGGGTTTTCCCTGGAGGATGGAGGGGGCAGAAGCAGCGTTGGGTGGTTTGAGGTGTCCTGGCCATCTGGTGAATCACTCGAGCTGTTTGCTTCTGCTTGTACTGTTTAGTCTTTGGGAAGTGAAAGAATTTTGGTTCCTGTTGAGATGTAGGAGAGAAATCATCTGTCCTGGCAATGAGGGTGGTCACCAGTGCTGAGAAAACACATCATGGCACCTTTTGATGGATCACAGAATGGTCAGGGTTGGAAGGGGCCTCTGAGGATCATCCAGTCCAACTCCTTTGCTAGAGCAGCATCACCTACAGTAGATGTCACAGGAACGTGTCCAGATGGGTTTTAAAAGTCCCCAGAAAAGGAGAATCCTGTCATAACTGACCTCTCTGGCCAGTAGATACAAGGTGTGCTGAGATGTCTCCTACAAATCCTCTTGTTTGGTGTTACAGAATAGCACTGTCATCTTTGAGATGACACCACCACCAGCTCAACACAAGACTGAGTGGTCTGGGATCATTCAAAACTGGAAGCAACTCATCCTCTGTCCTTCCCCTCTCTCTTACCTGCTGCTGTTTCTTGGGGACATAGTTTGAGAAAGTCCACCTGCTTGAGCCATGGGCTGTGTGGTCCTTTCCATAGGAAAAGTGAGAAAAGTCTCACTGGCAATGACATGCAGAGATTGCTCCCATCTGGAAGGTGCAGCTAAAGTGACTTTGAAGCCTTTAAGACAAAGGTGTTTATAGCATAAATGCAAAGAGGCCCCTGAGAGGGCTCCCCAAACTGGTATGAAAACCAACAAACTGCAAAGGAGAGGCTGCTCAGACTCTCCAGGGTTTATTTTCCTGCCCGTGCTTGCCTGGATTTTTCAGGAAGCTTCAGTGGAGGTCTGTGCCCCGGGAGGAAGGGGGGCTCTGCTGGTGGCTGTCACCCCCTGCTCCCCATGGGCAAGGCTCCCTGCAGAGCCTGGCTGCTGCTGGGGGTCTCCCTGCCCTGCACTTCTCCAGGGGAGGTTTGTCCTCCTCAGCAGGGGGGTTGGACATGTCCATGGGCAGAGCTTGCAGCCCTGCAGGCTCCATGCCCTGGCTGTGGGTGGGCAGCACTGCTGAGGTTTGGAGTGAGGGGTCTCTGCCCTGCTGGCAGCCCCCAGACCACGCTCCCCAGCAGCTTCTGCAAACCCTTCTGGAGCAAACCCCTCCTTACCTGCCAACCCCTCCCAGAGGTACCTGCCTTGCTGCAGTGCTTCCCACCATCACCACCAGCAGGCTGGAACACGGGCTGGTGCACAAACAGCTCCTCAATTGTCCCCAGGCTGGCATGTCCCATTCCCACCCCAGGGCTGAGGGCAGCCTGCTTGGCACCACCTTTGCTCTGAGATCCCTCCCTGCTGCCTTGGTTTTGCTTAGCACTTTGTAATGCTGTTCCTTGGCTGGGCTGCAGCTTCACAAAGCAGTTTGATTTTTTTTGTTCTTTTTGCTCCACTTGGTCCAACACCCACCCGAATTTTCATGGGACTGGAGCCAAACAAGTCATGGGAGCCAAGTGCTGACGTTTGTTTGGGGTGCAGTTCCCAACAAGGAATAGATGCAGTAATTGTCTCTAGCTCCTCAAAGCTGTAACTTTGGCAGAGGGGACACTTGGAGATAGCCTGCCAAGTATTTTAAATCATAATCAGTCAGTGATGAAAACATGTATTTATGGCTATAATGAGTTGCACCAAAGCAAGAAACGTTTGTCTGCTCTGTAAGAGTAACAATGTCTCTTAATTCAGAAATGCCTGCTTTGAAATCACACAAAGATCTGTCAAAGTTAAAAAGCTCTGAGAGCTTGGCCTGAGTGTCTGGCTTGTTTCACAACAATATTCCTAATACTCACTTGCAGCTGCAGCTCTAGCCATGGTTACTAGGCTCTGCAGCCAGGCATGAGAGAGGAATGTTGCAGTTGGGTGCTCTTGTGGCACATCATTAAAGCCTCCTGTAATCCTGGACTTGCTGTTGGAGTTGTTGGTTTGGCTTTTTTTTTAGCTTGCTTGTTTGTTGAATGCTTCATTTAGTTCTGTTTTGCTGTTTCTTTCTGGTGTGCCAATGATTTGTTCTTTTTCTGGGGGGGGGCTGCTGTAGGGTCTGAGCTTCCTGTGCTCCTGCAGGGCTGCTGGAGGTGGAGCAGTGCTGTGTCACCTGGCCAGCATCTGAGCAGGGCATGGAGCTGGGCTTAGCAAACCCCTTCCCTTTCAGCCCAGCCTTTGTGCCTTCTCAGCTGGAAGAAACTTTCTGCTGTCCAAAAAAAAATAATAATAAATAAATAAAAATTGCAAAAATGCAGTTTATAAACAGCTGCTTTTTAATAACTTCCTCCCTGCTGGCAGGTTGAGTCACCTCTCCCCTGCCTGCAGGAGGGAGCACAGATGTCACCTTCTGGTGAGGATGCAGAGCAGGGCTCCTGGCTGGGAGCCCCAAGAGCTGCCCTTTGTGATGCTGCCTCCCCAAGTCAGCTCTGAATCATCTGGGTGTAACGGGGCTGCCCAGGGGGAGGCTGAGTGGCCATCGCTCACTTTGGGCTTGTTTTTATCCTCTGAACACTTGCAGTTTGCAGGGAGGGTGTTCCTGCCTGTGTTTGGTGGGCTCTGCTCGGGCAGAGCAGACCACAGTGTGCAAACAGGAGCCTGCTGCCCTGTCCCACTGCTGCCCAGCCATCCTGCTGCCCTGTCCCACTGCTGCCCAGCCATCCTGCTGCCCTTGCCCTGGAGACTGGGGCATCAGGTCGTCTGATGTTCCCTCTGCCTGCAGACCTGTTGCTCTGTGTGCTGCTGCTGGTTTAACTCCTGCTGTAGGAACCCTTCAGTGCTTCTCCCTGCCACCAGAGCATCATTCCGTGGTTAAGTTCAGTTGGTGGGTGTTGGTTTTTTTTTTCATTTCAGGCCCTCTTTTCCATTTTAAAAGGGCTGGATAGCTTGGGGTTGTTCATGAATGCCATTTCACAAGAACTTTTCATTTCTTCACATTCTAGTGAAAGCAGGAGAGTTGAACTCTTTTAACAGCTTAAAAAGAAGTTTCCCTGCTCCATCTGCTTCCCCAAACCTGTGAGGCTGGAAGGAACTGGCTGCAGTGTGTCCAGTGGTACCTTCCTGGTGATCCTTCAGAGAGCAGGACAGCTCTGGTTGAACTGCAGAGACACGTTCTGGGTGTCAAAATGTGCTGAGCTGGCTGTTGTCACTGGACTTTCTGACCCCTGGAAGCCCCTCAGATCATACTGAGGAGATGAGAAACTGGAGCATCTCCAGCTCTTCTCCCCTCCCTGCTCTGCCAGTTCTGTGGTGCAATAAAATATTTATTTCCCAGATGATACAGGAAACAGGGCAGGAGAGCTGTGGTAAGAAATCTTTGCATGGGGGAGAACTCTGCTGGCAATAGGTTGGACTTTGTCAGAGCCTTTTCTTTCCCTCAGAATTGAAGGAGGTTTATGTTGCAATTCTGGCTGAAGGTGGAGTGTGTTTCTTTTCTGCTTCCACCCCTACTTGTGCTTCAGTTTCTGACCCCTCACCAATGTGGAGCCCAAGCAGTATAACCCTCCATAGTTTTAGTTCCCTGATCTGGGATGTGACACAATGAAAAGGGTCACCCTGTGCACGGGCACAAAGCCTGTCACTTGCTGTGGTGATGGGGACAGGGCAGAGTCTGGGGAGTGTTTCAGAGTCACCTCTCCCCTGCCTGCAGGAGGGAGCACAGATGTCACCTTCTGGTGAGGATGCAGAGCAGGGCTCCTGGCTGGGAGCCCCAAGAGCTGCCCTTTGTGATGCTGCCTCCCCAAGTCAGCTCTGAATCATCTGGGTGTAACGGGGCTGCCCAGGGGGAGGCTGAGTGGCCATCGCTCACTTTGGGCTTGTTTTTATCCTCTGAACACTTGCAGTTTGCAGGGAGGGTGTTCCTGCCTGTGTTTGGTGGGCTCTGCTCGGGCAGAGCAGACCACAGTGTGCAAACAGGAGCCTGCTGCCCTGTCCCACTGCTGCCCAGCCATCCTGCTGCCCTGTCCCACTGCTGCCCAGCCATCCTGCTGCCCTTGCCCTGGAGACTGGGGCATCAGGTCGTCTGATGTTCCCTCTGCCTGCAGACCTGTTGCTCTGTGTGCTGCTGCTGGTTTAACTCCTGCTGTAGGAACCCTTCAGTGCTTCTCCCTGCCACCAGAGCATCATTCCGTGGTTAAGTTCAGTTGGTGGGTGTTGGTTTTTTTTTTCATTTCAGGCCCTCTTTTCCATTTTAAAAGGGCTGGATAGCTTGGGGTTGTTCATGAATGCCATTTCACAAGAACTTTTCATTTCTTCACATTCTAGTGAAAGCAGGAGAGTTGAACTCTTTTAACAGCTTAAAAAGAAGTTTCCCTGCTCCATCTGCTTCCCCAAACCTGTGAGGCTGGAAGGAACTGGCTGCAGTGTGTCCAGTGGTACCTTCCTGGTGATCCTTCAGAGAGCAGGACAGCTCTGGTTGAACTGCAGAGACACGTTCTGGGTGTCAAAATGTGCTGAGCTGGCTGTTGTCACTGGACTTTCTGACCCCTGGAAGCCCCTCAGATCATACTGAGGAGATGAGAAACTGGAGCATCTCCAGCTCTTCTCCCCTCCCTGCTCTGCCAGTTCTGTGGTGCAATAAAATATTTATTTCCCAGATGATACAGGAAACAGGGCAGGAGAGCTGTGGTAAGAAATCTTTGCATGGGGGAGAACTCTGCTGGCAATAGGTTGGACTTTGTCAGAGCCTTTTCTTTCCCTCAGAATTGAAGGAGGTTTATGTTGCAATTCTGGCTGAAGGTGGAGTGTGTTTCTTTTCTGCTTCCACCCCTACTTGTGCTTCAGTTTCTGACCCCTCACCAATGTGGAGCCCAAGCAGTATAACCCTCCATAGTTTTAGTTCCCTGATCTGGGATGTGACACAATGAAAAGGGTCACCCTGTGCACGGGCACAAAGCCTGTCACTTGCTGTGGTGATGGGGACAGGGCAGAGTCTGGGGAGTGTTTCAGAGCCAAGTTCTTTTCCCTCAGTATCTCAAAGAAAACCTGTGGGGAGAAGAAGACACAAATCTCTGGTTGTAACAGCCCTGAGTTCACACCTGAGTTCCAGCAAGAGAAAGCAGAACCTCTGCAGGATGCTTCTCTCTGGTCAGCAGCAGTGGGAGGAGAAGGATCATGGAGGTGTCCTCCTTGCCCTGTGTTTTCCATGTTGGGGGTTTTGCTGAGGCTGAGATGGTTCCCACAGCAAGCTTGCAGATGGCAGGCGTGGGTGAGATGAGAAGTGGTGCTTCTCCCTCCCATTACCAAGGATTTTTAAGCAGTCATAGTTTCAGCAGTGCTTCAGAGCTCCCTGCCCAAGGGAACGTGTGGCTCACATCCCTGCTGTGCTCCTGGCCCTGCTCTGCAGGACCACGGGGTGTGGGATTAGTTCATTTCTCTGGGTTTGTGATGCCCATGTGCTTTGCAAGTGGATTTGCTTGAGTGAGCAAACTGGAAGAGTGTAGGCACAGGAAAAGGTGCCAGTAACTTTCTGTGTGATCTTGGTGTAACTGAGGTGGCTGGGACTGAACTGGCAGTCTCAGCTAATCCTAATTTCATCCCACTACAAAGTCAGCAGTGTAAGTCTGTAGATGTAATGAACTTAAGTACTTAACTGCCAGATCAAGGAGCTGTGGAGGAGAATCATTCCATGCATTTGTTTGGCCTCCAAAGAGTCGAACTGCACGTTTTGGTGGGGAAGGCACTCCATGAGATACCCAAAGATGCTGAGAATGTGGTTCTCTTCCATTTGCAGCTCCCAGCCCCACTACAGCTGTTCCTTACACGTCGGTGAAGTGCATTGATGTGAGGAAAAACCACCACAAAACCAAGTGGCTGGTGCCCTGGGGAAACAACCCCTGTGACAAGCTGAAGGACTTTGAGGAGGCGGTGAGCAGGCAGATCGAGGCCAACGACATCGTCTTCGCCGTCCACATCCCCCTCCCCAAGAAGGAGATGAGCCCCTGGTTCCAGTTCATGCTCTTCATCATGCAGCTGGACATCGCCTTCAAGATGGACAACGACCTGAGTAAGTCTCTCATTCCTCAGGTGCTGCCTGGGGTCTTCTTTCCCGAGGGGTTTGTCTTGGAGTTGCTCTTCTCGAGCGCGGCGGTGCCCGCGTGCAGGGAGGTGATGCAGGAGCAGCTTCTAAGGGGGGAATCAGTAGTGAGACCTGTCAGCTCTGCATGGAGAGCTGCTCGTGCTGCCCTGGTGAGCAGGTGAGGAGCAGGTTCCCTTGTTGAACCTTTGAAGGAGGCTGTAAAGAGGTGGGATCGGTTCAATGAAGTTACAAGCGACAGGGCAAGAGGTGACGGCCTCAAGTTGCACCAGGGGAGGTTTAGATTGGGTGTGAGGAAGAATTTCTTCACTGAAAGGGTTGTCAGGCATTGGAACAGGCTGCCCAGGGCAGCGGTGGAGTCTTCATCCCTGGAGGGATTTAAGAGTTGCACAGACATAGTACTTGGTGCTGTGGTTCAGCTAAGGACTTGTCAGTGTTAGGTTGGTGGTTGGACTCGATGGTCTTGAAGGTCTTTTCCAACCAAGGTGATTCTGTGACTCTGTATGTAGACCACCAGCAACTAGCTGGGTTTAAATCCAGCCTAGTTCCTGGGTTTCAGGCTGCTTCTCAAGATGTTCCAGGGTGCAGAGTGCCCACCACCAGTTTGCAGCTGCCAACAGCCCAGCCCTTGCAGCTGCCTCCTGCTCCTGCCTGTTCCCATCCCTTCTGCTGGCTCTGCATGTGTCTGGCCAGGAGCTGCATGGTGTCTCATCAGCAAGATAAGGGAAAAAATGAGGCTGTGTCAAGCCTACGTGGGGATTCTTATCCCTATAATTATAGCTTGGTAAGTTTATTAAGGCCTCAGCTTCTTGGAGATGTCATGATGGTGTTTAGAGAAATAATCCTTTGTTCTCAGGCTTTTAAAGTCCAAGGGCTGAGCTGGAGTCAGTAACTGGCTGAGCACCTGGGAGCAGGTTCCAGAAATGCTAAACAAGGTTTTGACAGCCTCCTTTCTTGGGGTCATTTTTTGGTGCCATTCAGTGACCGAGTCCTTCAAAGGTGGGAACAAGTTTGAGATGGAAAAGCAGGAAAGCTTGTCTGGGGCCTCCCAGTGAGTCATAAAAGCAAGGTTTGGGGTGAGCCCCACCCCTTCTGCAGCTGGGAGAGACTTGGTTTCTGGTCATTATCAGTTAAGTGGCTGCTGGTGGATTTTGTTTATAAGAAGCATTTGGAGACAGAGGGACTTGAATACTTCTCCTGGTGTGAGCTTACTTGGCACATCTTGAAGGTTTCACTTCATTGACTGCAGAGAGCATTTTAAAGGCTGTTTCCCTGCATTTTGTGCCAAGCTGAAGGCAGATGCAAATGAAGTGTAAAATCTAAAGCTAGTGAGTAACTCAGCTCTTGCGTTTGTGTCTTAACAGATTAAATAAAAATCGACCTTGTTAAGCCAAAATCCTTGCATATGTGTCTGTATCTGCTGCTAACTCTGTGTTTGTGTTAAGAGCTTCATTGATCAAGCAATTGGAATCAGCTCCTCCAAAGAGGCAACACTAAAAATGTGAAAAGCAATTATAGAATGGTTTGGGTTAGAGGGACCTCAGAGATCATCCAGTTCACCCCCCCTGCCATGGGCAGGGGCATCTCCCACCAGACCAGGTTGCCTTGGGAACTTCCCTTGGATCTTCAAAAAGCAGATGTTTAGAAATGGTTTGGCAATGCAGATGTCTTCAAGCTGCAGATGTTCAGAGGCTGGGCTGCTCCCCTTCTGTTTGTCCTTCACGGGAAGCTGGGAGAGACTCAGGCCTGCAGTTTCTCTGAGGAAGAGGCTGTTTCTGTGCCCAAGCTGTCTGTCCTTTGATGCATTGTGCATTCAATTTTTAAACTGAAGCAGCAGCCATGCTCTGGTTTCCAGCCCCAGGAGCTCTCCTGTGCACCAAAGGCTTCTTTTCAAGCTGCAGGGTTCACTCCCCTGCTGCACAGTCAGGTCTGGTTCCCATCATTGCCTTTGAGGAACACTTTTGGGGCCATTCAGCTCATCAAGGACTGTTCTGCAAAACAGCACCTGCCTTCAGAAGGACAGTCCCAGCTCCCAGAGAGGATGGGCAGCCCAGCTGGATCCATCCCCTTCCCCCTGGCAGAGCAGCACTGTGGCCATCCAGGGGTGGGGTGGCTGGTTGCAGGGTGACATCCCCTTTCCTGGGCAGGTGGAGCAGCTGCCCGTGCTCCTGCACATCAGATCCACTTTAAAAATTCATTGCTGCTTTGCTTTAGTTGTTTCTTGTTGGCAGATCTTGCTGCTGGGCTCTCGTGGGCAGGATGCCCTGGAGGAGGGTGGGAGGATGTGCTGTGAGCTTGGAGGGGATTTATCTTTTTCTTTAAATATATTTTATCTGTTTTTTTTGGGCTGACCTGCTGCTGTGGTTCTAGGCCATCTGCATTTGGCAAGCTGCAGTGTTCTGAGCAGGGACCATGAGCCCTTCCCTTGGAGCTGCTTTGCAGTGTGACCTGCTGGGTCCCCAGAAATAATCCTGTGGGGTCCCTCCCTGGCTGGGACAGGGAGGCAGGGGCTGCCTGTTCCCCAGCAGCCACAGGCTGCAGGAGCCCCAGAGCTGGCCCTGCCTGCCTCACTGCCACCTGCTGGAAAAGTAAACCTGGAATTGCTGAGCACTGGATGGATATCCTGGGATGCCATGTCTGGAGGGAGGGGGTTCCACTCTGCTGGGCTGCAGGTGGTGACACCTTTATTTATCAGGTGGTATCAGAGTATGGAGGGACCTTTACCAATTTTCAGACTAAAAAAAAACCACCCCAAAACTACTTGTTTTCTTCTCTTTTTATTTTTAGTGAACTTAAAACATTAGTAAGTGAGAACAACTTGTGGTTTCCCTGCAGTTGGGAGGTGACTGTGAACAGTCAAGTGCTGCCAATGCCTGCTCAGATTCATCCAGTTTGGGTCTCTTGGTTGGTTTTGTAATTTTAGAGAGCTGGTGAAGCATGGAAGTGTGCTGCAAATGATTCCAGCTCTTCTTCTCTTTGCTTGCCCAGACTTCTTTCCAGGCAGCTGTGCTAGCAGGCAGCTGGCACAGAGCTGTCTTCTGCACAGCTTCTCTATTTTTAGACCATCCAAATGGGACTGAGGATGTCTTCTGCTAATATCACACTAGGAAGTGGATCATGGGAAAGATCTTCAGCAGTGGACGTGGAAAAATGTGTTGGTGGTGCTCAGAGTGTGTCAGGTACCAGGGAGTTCTGTGGAGAGGGGTCATAGATCTGACCTGCTCTGGGGCATCTCATGTCCCTGTGAGTGGAGAGTCTTTGAGGAAGCTCCAAGCTGGGAACCCCAGCAGGAGCAGGTATTCTCCAAGTTGGTCATCACTGAATGCCTAATCATCTTGTAGGGTTTTTAATATGATTCTGGTGAGGCTGTCACTGCTCATGGCAGAGGGGGTTTACCAGGCTCCACATGAATAGACGTTATCTACCAAAAACTGCACGGGCAATTGCATCTCCTGGTACTGAGATTTCTACCTACTTATTTCTACCCTCTGTTGTTGGGAAGTTCTGGAGAATCCTGGTGAACATGCATGGAGGAGCTGAACGATTGCTTTCCTTCAACATGGTAGCATCAGGGAAGCTGAGCACAGCTTTGCAGTAGCTCTTTCTCCTCCTTCCTTGCACGTCTTCTTCCTCTTCTGCCATGGCTCAGAATAATTAAAATACTCTGCTTTCTCAGCACTTCCAGAAGTGAAAACCAGCTTGGCTGCCAGTCTCTTGCCTCCAGTTCACTCCTCCCATCTGCTGTTTTGATGGTAAATAACACCATTATCTTGAAGCCAGGTGTGGTGGAACATCAGCTGCTGCTTCTCTGCACTGCCCTCAGGGTCCAGAGGACTCTGGGGGTGTGGGTGCTGTGCAAAGAAGGGCACCCAGCCCCAGGTTGTCTGTTCACCTCCTGACATTTTCCTGTTGATGTGAATAAGTCATGAATCTTCTTAAAAAGCAGTTCTCTGCCAGATGGTGTGTCACTGTCCTCCTGCTCCTCATGGGTGAGGGGGATTGCTAATGACAGGTGAGAGTGAGCTGACATAGATATATAGATGTACCTCTATCTCACAGAATTGTTCTGCTTGGAAATAGACCTTTTAAGGTTGAATCCAACCATAACCTAATTCTACCAACCATTCACCCATCTCTACCAAGTCCAGTGCTTAAACCATGTCCATCAGCACAGCATCTACGTGTCTTCTAAACACCTCCAGGGATGGTGATTGAACCACTTCCCTGGGCAGCCTGTGCCACTGCTTAATAACTCTTTTAATGAAGAATTTTCTTCAAATACCCAATCTAAACCTCCCCTGGCACAACTTGAGGCCATTTCCTCTTGTTCCACCCCTTGTTCCTGGGGAGCAGAGCCCGACCCCCCTGGCTCCAACCTCCTCTCAGCAGCTGCAGAGCCAGCAGGTCTCCCCTCACCTCCTTGTCTCCAGGCTGGACACCCCCAGCTCCCTCAGCTGCTCCTCATAAGACTCCTCATATTTTATACTGACAATCCTGAAGGGGTTTTGTACAAAACTCCAGGTGAATGGGAGATATTGTCCCAACAAAGGGACTGGTGGAAGCTCAAAGTGCAGTTGGAACCCGTTGGAACCAACTGCTCTGGAAAAGCAAGGACTGATGTATCTCCTGCCTTCTGCTTTTCATGCTCCTTGGCAGCAGCAACATTTGGATTGCAAAGATGAAATACTGAAAGCTGGTTTTGTTGGATTTAATCCCAAGCATTCCAGTTGGTTTTATGGCTTCTGAAATGAAGTTTGTAGTTCTTTTTAGCCGGGCCAAGTTCAACCTTACATTCCCATTTATCTGTTTTGCTGGTCTTCTAAATAGCAGATCTGAGATGGCAAATTAAAGCTTCATGGAAAGGAAACTAATGGCTGCTGTGGAGAGGAGCTTGGTATCAATCTGGATGGTGTAGATGATGTGTGCAGTGAAAAAATGCTCAGAAAAATCTGAAGGCATCCACATGAAGGCATAACAGAGCCACCTTCAAGCACTATGAATAGTGGTTCTGAACCAGAGACAGCATCCATGCCCCTTCCCACCAGTTTGGATGGGCATACTGCCACATATCCCACCAGAAATGTCACTGCAAAGTCATTCCCCACTGTGGATGGCTCTGTAGGCATCTTCCAACACTTTTCCAATGGCTGCAGCTCTTGGGGTTCGGTGGTTGAGGAGAAGAGGCTGGGCTGTAGCCTGCTCCTTTCAGAATGTTCCTCTTCTGGGGCCTTCCCTGGGATCTGTGCCTGGTAAACAGGAGGATTCAGCATCTGGTGGGGCTGGTACAGACTTGCCTCAGGCTTATAAAGCATGTTTGTGTGTTGCTGCCTGGCAGGTTCCAACTGTGCCTCCCCTTTTTGTGACCTTGCTCAGTTCTGGCACCTAAATGAGTCTGTTCCAGCCCCTTTCCCTCCTTGGAGTGATGACCTCCTGGCAGCACCCTTGCAGGAGCATATTTAAAAGCAGTTGCACCCCATACTCTTGCCATGAGCATGTCCAGGAGAGGACGAGCTGTTTCCACCTGGGTTTGATGTGCTCACCTTCCCTGGGCACACAAACTCCATGTGTGGATTTCCTGACGTGCCTGTTGGTCCATCTGTAAAGGCAGGAACAGGTCAGTGCTGCAGGGGGTGGGGAGGTCTTCCAAAGCCCCCTGTAGCATGGCTTGAGCTAAACAACACGTGTAGAAAACATCAGCTCCACCATCTGCAGTCAATCCCAAGGATTTTCCAGCAAGTCCAGCACAGCTGAACTTCAGTGTTTGAGTGTTCTTTTTGGAGGGACTTTGTGTAGTGTTTCCTTGTTCCTCTGGAAACCCTGGCTTATCTTTGCAGAGCAGAGGATCCTACTTGTGGGCAATTTTGAAGCCATTGGTACTTTTGGTGATCTATTTTGACTTTTCCCAGCAGTGTTTTTTCCTGCCTCTCCTCCCTTCTCATCCCACCCAGAGACCTCTGTGACCCTTTTGGACCAGCTCTTTCTGGCAGAGTACATCTTTGAGGGGCATGTTCTGAACCTATTTCTTCAAGATGTTGGGCTTTTGGTGAGCCCACAGCCATAAGAAACACAAGGTTGTGTTCACAGATGACTTCTGCCATCACATCTGAAGGAACAAGTGTATCATTGCTTGCATGGTTTCTCCTTTATAGAGTTCATCTCCCTGTGACAGCTGTGTGCTTCATCTCTTTTGTGGTTTTTCTGTACCTAAGCACTATTTTTAGGGTGGGTTTAAAACAAATCCTGTAATGCAATAGAGTTGTTCCTTGAAGCAGAAGGACCTAGTGCCTGCCTTGGGTTACCTTGAGGAAGCCTACACTGAAGCCTGTCATCTTCCCAGCCCAGGAATGGTTGTTTCTTGGCTCTCTGTCTGACCCTGCAGCTCTCTGGGTTCCAGTTCTATATGAATTGTTTCTTCTGGTGCTCTGTGAATAAGCCAGGCTCTTCCCCCACAGCCCTCCCAGGGGCTCCAAGTCATGTGTTAGAAAGATGTTAGACCTTTATGTCTAGGAAAATTATTTCTCCTCCACTTCAGAAGAGAGAAATGTTTTGGAAGGGGTGATGTGCTCTGTATAGTTTCCATTCCCCTCTGGAGCTGTGTGCCCCTCAGAGGCCCTCCCAGTGCTGGGAGGCTCTCCCACCCCTCTGCTGTTCTGCACCATTCACAGAATCATGGAATCATCAAGGTTGGAAGGGACCTTAAAGACCATCAGGTTCCAACCCCCCTGCCATGAGCAGGGAACCACCAGCCCAGGCTGCACAAAACCTCCTCCAACCTGGCTTTAAACACCTCCAGGGATGGGGCATCAACAACCTCCCTGGGCAACCCATCCCAGCTCCTCACCCCCCTTACAGTGAAGCACTTCTTCCTAAAATCTAACCTACATCTCCCTTCTCTCTTGCAAACCATTCCCCTCTAACCAGCCTGTGTCCCCTTCCCCTTGCAGAGGAGAATGCAGAGATCACCCTGGACGTGTCCCTGGCCTATCGTGACACGGACTTTGATGACTGGAAGGAAATGGCACGTGCCATCGAGATCAGGAAGCTGAAGTGCACCTTTGGCTCACCAAAAGTAAGAGGTGCTGGAGGTGTGGGGTTGTGGTGGGACTCGTGCTTCTCCTTCCCTTCCTGCTGCTTCTGAGCTGCTCAGCCATCGCTTTGAAACGTGTCAGCTTCCTCTTGGCTCAGGAGCCCCGGGAGCCTGAGGTGCAGCTGGTTCTGTTTGGTGATACAGGAGGAGGGAATGAAGTCAGAGGTGGGGTTAAAACTAAGGAGGAAACGGTGTGAGGTGTTGCAGAGGTGCTGTCTTCTGCAGCTGTGGTCAGGCTGGAGCTTTCCTTTGATCCTTTGAGATCCGTATACCCCAAATCATCCAAGAGAATTTGGACCTTTCCATGTTGTTTTTCCACGATGGACACAACCTTCTTCTTCAGGATGGGTGAGGAGACAGCCCTCCAGGAACACTGAAGCACTCAAAAACCTGGGGAGGTGGGGCAAGAGTTTCTTAAAATGACTTCTCAGTGCCCCCAGCTACCAAGCTTAGGAGCAGAGAGAACAGCCAGGAGTGAGCTCAGAGCATCTTGTTCCAGTGAAGGTGTTTGTGCTGCAGACTAATTCCTCTGCTTAAATCCATCTGGTGTCTCCTTACCATGCCACGTTTTGCAGCTCTGGGTCTTGCATCCCATCTCCCAACCCCTTTCAGCACCCACTTACCCCTCCAGCAGCCCCTGGACACTTCCCTGCAGCCACCCCAAAGGCTGTGGGTAGGTAGGGGGTGTGGAGGGGAGCACTGCCAGTAGAACAGGACTCCAGAGCAAGGCACATGTGAGAAGATTGTGTGCTCAGTTTTGGCTCATATTGTGCTTGCTGAGGGAGGAAGCTCAGGTCCCTTGTCTTTAAACACATTTAAGAGCCCAAGACATGAACCTGCTTGAGTCCCAATGCTGTTGGCTGAATGACCCAGAACAGTCATAAACCTGAGCAAAACTGTCCCTAAACCCCCTGATGTTCTGCAGACTTGCACAGACTCTCCCCAGGTGAAGGCTGGAATTAACCAGCCAGCTCTTGGTGCCAGCAAGACCTTTGCAGACCTTGCTGGTCCTCCCGGGGCTGACCCTGGTAGTCCTCCCACGGCTGACCTTGGTGGTCCTCCCAGGGCTGACCTTGGTGGTCCTCCCAGGGCTGATCTTGCTGGTCCTCCCGGGGCTGATCTTGCTGGTCCTCCTGGGGCTGACCTTGCTGGTCCTCCCAGGGCTGATCTTGCTGGTCCTCCCGGGGCTGATCTTGCTGGTCCTCCTGGGGCTGACCTTGCTGGTCCTCCCAGGGCTGATCTTGCTGGTCCTCCCGGGGCTGATCTTGCTGGTCCTCCTGGGGCTGACCTTGCTGGTCCTCCCAGGGCTGATCTTGCTGGTCCTCCCGGGGCTGATCTTGCTGGTCCTCCTGGGGCTGACCTTGCTGGTCCTCCCAGGGCTGATCTTGCTGGTCCTCCCGGGGCTGATCTTGCTGGTCCTCCTGGGGCTGACCTTGCTGGTCCTCCCAGGGCTGATCTTGCTGGTCCTCCCGGGGCTGATCTTGCTGGTCCTCCTGGGGCTGACCTTGCTGGTCCTCCCAGGGCTGATCTTGCTGGTCCTCCCGGGGCTGATCTTGCTGGTCCTCCTGGGGCTGACCTTGCTGGTCCTCCCAGGGCTGATCTTGCTGGTCCTCCCGGGGCTGATCTTGCTGGTCCTCCTGGGGCTGACCTTGCTGGTCCTCCCAGGGCTGATCTTGCTGGTCCTCCCGGGGCTGATCTTGCTGGTCCTCCTGGGGCTGACCTTGCTGGTCCTCCCAGGGCTGATCTTGCTGGTCCTCCCGGGGCTGATCTTGCTGGTCCTCCTGGGGCTGACCTTGCTGGTCCTCCCAGGGCTGATCTTGCTGGTCCTCCCGGGGCTGATCTTGCTGGTCCTCCTGGGGCTGACCTTGCTGGTCCTCCCAGGGCTGATCTTGCTGGTCCTCCCGGGGCTGATCTTGCTGGTCCTCCTGGGGCTGACCTTGCTGGTCCTCCCAGGGCTGATCTTGCTGGTCCTCCCGGGGCTGATCTTGCTGGTCCTCCTGGGGCTGACCTTGCTGGTCCTCCCAGGGCTGATCTTGCTGGTCCTCCCGGGGCTGATCTTGCTGGTCCTCCTGGGGCTGACCTTGCTGGTCCTCCCAGGGCTGATCTTGCTGGTCCTCCCGGGGCTGATCTTGCTGGTCCTCCTGGGGCTGACCTTGCTGGTCCTCCCAGGGCTGATCTTGCTGGTCCTCCCGGGGCTGATCTTGCTGGTCCTCCTGGGGCTGACCTTGCTGGTCCTCCCAGGGCTGATCTTGCTGGTCCTCCCGGGGCTGATCTTGCTGGTCCTCCTGGGGCTGACCTTGCTGGTCCTCCCAGGGCTGATCTTGCTGGTCCTCCCGGGGCTGATCTTGCTGGTCCTCCTGGGGCTGACCTTGCTGGTCCTCCCAGGGCTGATCTTGCTGGTCCTCCCGGGGCTGATCTTGCTGGTCCTCCTGGGGCTGACCTTGCTGGTCCTCCCAGGGCTGATCTTGCTGGTCCTCCCGGGGCTGATCTTGCTGGTCCTCCTGGGGCTGACCTTGCTGGTCCTCCCAGGGCTGATCTTGCTGGTCCTCCCGGGGCTGATCTTGCTGGTCCTCCTGGGGCTGACCTTGCTGGTCCTCCCAGGGCTGATCTTGCTGGTCCTCCCGGGGCTGATCTTGCTGGTCCTCCTGGGGCTGACCTTGCTGGTCCTCCCAGGGCTGATCTTGCTGGTCCTCCCGGGGCTGATCTTGCTGGTCCTCCTGGGGCTGACCTTGCTGGTCCTCCCAGGGCTGATCTTGCTGGTCCTCCCGGGGCTGATCTTGCTGGTCCTCCTGGGGCTGACCTTGCTGGTCCTCCCAGGGCTGATCTTGCTGGTCCTCCCGGGGCTGATCTTGCTGGTCCTCCTGGGGCTGACCTTGCTGGTCCTCCCAGGGCTGATCTTGCTGGTCCTCCCGGGGCTGATCTTGCTGGTCCTCCTGGGGCTGACCTTGCTGGTCCTCCCAGGGCTGATCTTGCTGGTCCTCCCGGGGCTGATCTTGCTGGTCCTCCTGGGGCTGACCTTGCTGGTCCTCCCAGGGCTGATCTTGCTGGTCCTCCCGGGGCTGATCTTGCTGGTCCTCCTGGGGCTGACCTTGCTGGTCCTCCCAGGGCTGATCTTGCTGGTCCTCCCGGGGCTGATCTTGCTGGTCCTCCTGGGGCTGACCTTGCTGGTCCTCCCAGGGCTGATCTTGCTGGTCCTCCCGGGGCTGATCTTGCTGGTCCTCCTGGGGCTGACCTTGCTGGTCCTCCCAGGGCTGATCTTGCTGGTCCTCCCGGGGCTGATCTTGCTGGTCCTCCTGGGGCTGACCTTGCTGGTCCTCCCAGGGCTGATCTTGCTGGTCCTCCCGGGGCTGATCTTGCTGGTCCTCCTGGGGCTGACCTTGCTGGTCCTCCCAGGGCTGATCTTGCTGGTCCTCCCGGGGCTGATCTTGCTGGTCCTCCTGGGGCTGACCTTGCTGGTCCTCCCAGGGCTGATCTTGCTGGTCCTCCCGGGGCTGATCTTGCTGGTCCTCCTGGGGCTGACCTTGCTGGTCCTCCCAGGGCTGACCCTGCTGCTCTGTGCCCTTTCTCCAGACCCCCGACTCGGAAGGGCGTCACTACGACTGCGAGTTCCTGCCCTTCATGGAGATCGGGAGCGTGGCCCACAAGTACTACCTCATCAACATCCGCCTCCCCGTCAACGAGAGGAAGGGCATCAACGTGGGCATCGGGGAGATCAAGGACATCCGCCTGGTGGTGAGTGCCCCTCCTGCTGCTGCCCGGGGCTGCTGCACCTCCCTTCTTGCTCTCCTCCACCATCCGCAGCAAGGTCCTGCTCTTCACCTGCCCTTCCCTGCAAACCTGACTTGCCCCCTTCCTGGGGGTGCCCTCTTTGCCTGCTGCCTTCTGAGGAGTCCTGCATGAGCCTTAGAATCATAGAATCCCAGGGGTTGGAAGGGACCTGGAAAGACCATTCAGCCCAACCCCCCTGCCAGGCAGAGCACATCACACTGAAGGTGCCCAGGGGGGTTTGAATGTCTCCAGGGATGGAGACCCCACAGCCTCTCTGGGCAGCCTGGCCCGGGGCTCTGGCACTGCACAGGAAAGAAGGTTTTTCTGACATTCACCTTGAACCTCCTATGCTCCAATTTGCACCCATTACCCCTTATCCTATCACTGGTCATCACTGAAAAAAAGCTTAACTCCATCTTCCTGACACTCACCCTTTATGTATTTATAAACATGGATGAGGTCACCCCTCAGTCTCCTTTTCTCCAGGCTGAACAGACCCAGCTCCCCCAGCCTTTCCTCATCAGGGAGATGTTCCACTCCCTTGGGCAGTGCCACCCTCCCTCACTGCCCTGTGACCACCTCCAGAGTCAGGCTCTTCCCACAGCTCCAAGACCTTCCCTGGGTCCTCCCCAGAGACCTCCACCAGGTTAAGCTCTCTCACACAGGAGCTAAGGAGGAGCAGAACAGCAAGGTTCTGGGGGCGCGTGGCTCATCTCGGAGGTGACCATCGCCGTGCAGATGTCTGGGGTGGCTCTCAGCTGTCCCCACTCTTGCCCTCACTTGAGGCTTGGTGGCCAGGGGTGCTCCCAGCTGGAAAACCTCCCAGCCCCGCCGCTCTCG
>NW_009952712.1:1355457-1365229 GCF_000747805.2 Chaetura pelagica
GACCCCGGACTCGGAAGGGCGTCACTACGACTGCGAGTTCCTGCCCTTCATGGAGATCGGGAGCGTGGCCCACAAGTACTACCTCATCAACATCCGCCTCCCCGTCAACGAGAGGAAGGGCATCAACGTGGGCATCGGGGAGATCAAGGACATCCGCCTGGTGGTGAGTGCCCCTCCTGCTGCTGCCCGGGGCTGCTGCACCTCCCTTCTTGCTCTCCTCCACCATCCGCAGCAAGGTCCTGCTCTTCACCTGCCCTTCCCTGCAAACCTGACTTGCCCCCTTCCTGGGGGTGCCCTCTTTGCCTGCTGCCTTCTGAGGAGTCCTGCATGAGCCTTAGAATCATAGAATCCCAGGGGTTGGAAGGGACCTGGAAAGACCATCCAGCCCAACCCCCCTGCCAGGCAGAGCACATCACACTGAAGGTGCCCAGGGGGGTTTGAATGTCTCCAAGGATGGAGTCCCCACAGCCTCTCTGGGCAGCCTGGCCCAGGGCTCAAGACCATTCAGCCCAACCCCCCTGCCAGGCAGAGCACATCACACTGAAGGTGCCCAGGGGGGTTTGAATGTCTCCAGGGATGGAGACCCCACAGCCTCTCTGGGCAGCCTGGCCCGGGGCTCTGTCACTGCACAGGAAAGAAGGTTTTTCTGACATTCACCTTGAACCTCCTATGCTCCAATTTGCACCCATTACCCCTTATCCTATCAATCACTGGTCATCACTGAGAAAAGCCTAACTCCATCTTC
Organism: Chaetura pelagica; assembly: GCF_000747805.2. Taxonomy (NCBI): domain Eukaryota; kingdom Metazoa; phylum Chordata; class Aves; order Apodiformes; family Apodidae; genus Chaetura; species Chaetura pelagica. Next base: position 1,356,203 of record NW_009952712.1, read on the forward strand.
CTGACACTCACCCTTTATGTATTTATAAACATGGATGAGGTCACCCCTCAGTCTCCTTTTCTCCAGGCTGAACAGACCCAGCTCCCCCAGCCTTTCCTCATCAGGGAGATGTTCCACTCCCTTGGGCAGTGCCACCCTCCCTCACTGCCCTGTGACCACCTCCAGAGTCAGGCTCTTCCCACAGCTCCAAGACTTTCCCTGGGTCCTCCCCAGAGGCCTCCACCAGGTTAAGCTCTCTCACACAGGAGCTAAGGAGGAGCAGAACAGCAAGGTTCTGGGGGCGCGTGGCTCATCTCGGAGGTGACCATCGCCGTGCAGATGTCTGGGGTGGCTCTCAGCTGTCCCCACTCCTGCCTTCACTTCAGGCTTGGTGGCCAGGGGTGCTCCCAGCTGGAAAACCTCCCAGCACCGCCGCTCTCGGCGGGGGGGGCGCGTGGTGGCTGCAGACAGGGGTGGGAGGGCCCGTGTCTGGAGACGTGCATGAAATTGGCCGATGATCTTCCCAGCAGCGGTGACTTGTCCCCTCGGGCATCCCGGCCCTTGGCTGCCAGCAGCCCTGCCAGCTTTTTCCAGGCTGCGTCACAGCGCTCCCCTCTCGCCTGCTGTGGGTGTTGGTGGTTGTTTTCAGGGCTTGTGAAGCCACCTCAGATGGTGCTGAGCAGGCACTTGCTCCCTTCCCCTGTGTGGGACAAGCCTTGTCTTGCCAAGAGGAGTTGCATCTCCGTGTGCTGCCCCCCGGGTGCCTCCTGCCAGCTCCCAGGAGGAGGAATGGTGCTAAACCCCACGCCTCGCTTTTCCTTAGGGCATCCACCAAAACGGGGGCTTCACCAAAGTGTGGTTTGCCATGAAGACCTTCCTCACCCCCAGCATTTTGATCATCATGGTGTGGTACTGGAGGCGGATCACGCTGATGACACGCGCCCCTGTCCTGCTGGAGAAGTGAGTAGGGGCTCCTGTCCTGCCTGTGGTGACCCTCAAGCAACAGGACCCTGACCGAGGTGGGCACTGCTCCCAGGCAGAGCCCACGGTTGGGGAGAGAGGGTTGGTCTCTTCTCCATCCCCTCACCTGGGGAACAGGAGACCTCCATAGCTTCTCTTTCCCATTAAACCCATGGAGAATGAGTAGCTGCCGTTCCCCGTGGCTGCTCAGGGGGTTGAGCCCCAGAGGGGCTGCTGGCAGGAGGTGACATCCCACCACCCTTGCCCATAGAGTGCCAGGTTTCCTCCTGTTGCTCCTCACACAGCTTTGGTTTCGAGGCCCCGTGTCCTTGCCTTGCCAACCAATAGAAGAGATGGTGTTTCTGCCTCTCCAGGGTCATCTTTGCTCTGGGGATTTCCATGACATTTATTAACATCCCTGTGGAGTGGTTTTCCATCGGGTTTGACTGGACTTGGATGTTGCTGTTTGGAGACATTCGACAAGGCATCTTCTATGCCATGCTGCTGTCCTTCTGGATCATCTTCTGCGGGGAGCACATGATGGTGGGTGCTTTCCTGCCCTGCTTGCTGCCAAACCTGCCAGCTCCCTTCTGTGTCCTGAGTGTTGGAAGCCATGACCCGAGGGGGCTTCGGGCTAAACTGCTTTTCCTTCTCCTCCCACCCCTTGACCCTGGGATTAGGACCAGAACGAGCGGAATCGTCTCTCAGGGTACTGGAAGCAGGTTGGACCCATTGCTGTTGGCTCCTTCTGCCTCTTCATCTTCGATATGTGCGAGAGGTGGGTGCAGCAATGATCCTGGGGTGCCCCTTCCTGGGGTGCCCCTTCCCCAGCCACCTCCTGCAGCAGGGACCAGCAGTTTGGCCCCGTGGCTGGACACACAGCCCCATCTCACGAGCCGTGCTGGTGCTGCCCAGCAGTGTGGCCTGTCCCACGGGACCATAAAGAAACACTTCCCACCCTGTCTCCTCCTCCTCCACGTGGGAAGCAGCATGGGTGGCTGTGTCCAGGCTGCAGGGCACGCGTGGGGCTCTGGGAGCTGCTTGGCTGCTGTGGCAGCTCCCTGTTCTCTCTGCTCTTCCCAGGGGTGTGCAGCTGAAGAACCCTTTCTACAGCATCTGGACCACTGAGGTCGGCACGGAGCTGGCTGTATCCTTCACATGGCTTGGGGCAGGCTCTGGCTGTGTCTGCAGGAGAGGGAGGTGTTCTCCTCCTGTCAGGCACCTGCAGGGGGTGGGGAAACACCCTCCTTTTGGCAGGCCAGGGGTGGGAGGGGGCTCGGGTGCTGTGGGAAGAAGCAGTCATAGAAGCATGGAATGGTTTGGGTTGGAAGAGACCTTAAAGCTCATCTAGATCCAACCCCCTGCATGGGCAGGGACACCTCCCACCAGCCCAGGCTGCTCCAAGCCCCATCCAACCTGCCCTTCAACACTGCCAGGGATGGGGCAGCCACAGCTTCTCTGGGCAACTTGGGCCAGGGTCTCACCATCCTCATCTTACAGAATTTCTTCCCAATGTCTCACCTAAATCTCCCTCTTCCAGTTTAAAGCCATTCACCCTCATCCCATCCCTCCCTGCCCTTGTCCCAAGTCCCTCCCCAGCTTTGACCTTCTCTAGTCCTGGCAGGTTTAGGGGCTGGGTATCTCTAGGGACTGGTGCTGTTCTCAGGGCAGTCACCGTGGAACTGAACCTCCCCTCAAGATGTCAGAGGTTTGGAGGGAAGCACAGGAGATGCAGGTCCTGGGTGTCACCACAACAACCCCAGAGCCCGGTGGCTCCAGCAGTGCCCACTCTGCTCCACTGTCCCCAGCTGTGCTGGCATCTGCTCTGCTTGCTGCCATCCCTGGAGCACACCTTGCTGAGGCATTCCCATTATTTGCTCCATCCAGCTGCCAGCTCCCATGGATGGGCTGTGTCCCTGCCTTCATTTCGACCACCAGCCCCCTGACAGGAGCCTCTCCAGAGATGGTGCTGGTTGGGAACAGCTTCCCAGAACTCTGCAGATTCCAACCGGGCAGCCATTCCCATGGGCCATCCCTGCTCACTGCCACGCCAAGTACTTTGGGGGAGACATGGGGACCTGTGGTCCCTGCTCCAGCACAGCCCCACTCCCGGGCAGGCTGCCATCTGGGGGGGCTGCTTCCCACCAGGAGGTTAATTATGCTCTTTGGGATGATGGTAAAATAAGCACCAACCACCGTGTGCTCCGATTTCTCTCCCACTCGGGGCGTTTTCTCTTAACACACACTGCCCAGATGGCCTTTATTATAGTGGCAGGGATCTGCCTGTGTCTCTATTTCCTCTTCCTGTGTTTCATGGTCTTCCAAGTGTTCAGGAACATCAGTGGGAAGCAGTCGAGCCTCCCAGCCATGAGCAAGGCTCGCCGCCTGCATTACGAGGTGATGTCCCTCCTTGTTGCACTGGCTCTTTATTTTTGACCCTGAAGGCCATGCTGAGACCTTCTCTACCCATCTAGTCCTGAGCTGGAAGAGCTGATCTGTCGTCTGGGCTTTCTTGTGTTGCTCAAATCCCCCCAAACTTTTTTTTTGTTTAACTGCCATGAAGTTTCTTATTGATTTGGGTCCCCAGTCCCAGTGCAGTGTTTTGAACTCAGGAGGTGTGTTTGGTAGCTCCCCTGCCCTGGGACTGGCTGCCTCCTGCCAGCTCACTGGGCAGTGTTGGAGGACAGAAGAAAACAGCCCAAATTACCATCTAAATTACTCTGGGGGGTAAGCCCATCAGTTCCCCTTACCTCCCTTTCTCCTCCTGTAATACCAGTTATTGTGTTGAATGGAAAGTATTGCCAAGACCACCCTGTTCCATGGTGTGAATTCAGATTTTGGGGGGTTTTCCTAACCAGGCTGCAGGAGGGGAAACTGTCCCACCAGGACCCCAACGGGAGAAGTTCAGCCCATGGTTTGGTACATTATTTCTGTCCCTGGCTGCTGCCAAACATGAGGAGCTCACTTTTAAGAGATTGACATGAGAGGACCTGTTGTTCCCATGGGTGTGTAGATATTCATCACCAGTGTTGTCCTGTCAAACGATGGTCACTTCTGATTTCACCAGCCCAGGTTTCACCTGTCAGGAGAGCATATAAAAAAAAATAGCACTTCAGATTGCCCAGATCAGAAGATGATACTGAGCTGGCTTTTCTTTCCATCTTCCCCTTTAGCAAGAGGCACAGGGCTTCAGCTCCTCTTGTGGAGCTGCTGTGGCCGAGCTCCACGTGCCAACATCTGGCAGGCACAAATCTGGTCTGGAAGAGTTAAGTGAATGGCCACGTGCTGTCTCAGGGTGGCACAGCAGTTACGCACACGCTGACATTTCCACCCAAGCTCCAGAAACAGGTTTAAAAAAAAAAACAACCAACACACACACACACAACAAAAAGAAAAGGAACCTGTGAGCAGAAGTGTAAGAGCAGTGCAAGGCAGGCCAGGCTGCCAGCCCTGCCACCCTCTGTCCTACAACCCGTGTCCTCCTGGCCCGGCTAGCGGAGTTGTGCCAGGCGTTGGGAATTGCTGCCCTGTCCTCCTGGCCAGAGGAGGTGAGGGTGAGCCTGGAAAGGACTCAGAAGCCACTGTGGCTCAGCAGCTGCTCTTGCTGAGCCGTGCAAGCTCCCCACAGATGTTTGCTGTACCCGAGCTGGGAGCTGCCGGGCGGGCGGGCGAAACCCACAGCACACGCTGACCTGCCTCCTCTTCCACCTTCCCTCGTGGTAAATCAGTCACAGAAACAGATGTCATGGAAAGCAAGAGCTGTCCAGACACGCACAGCACCCGGGAGGAATGCAGACGTGTGGGGAGCGGAGAGTATGGGCTGGCCAGGGCAGTGGGTGGAGGTTGTTTTGCTTTGGGTTTTTGTGGGTTGGACCTTTTTTTTTCCTTTTTTTTTTTCCTTTTTTTTTTTCTTTTCCTTTTTTTTTTAATACTTGTGTGTGCTAAAACCAAAAACAGGTTTTGTGGATTCTGTGAATGCGACCAGTGACTTTTCTCTTACACAGGGGCTGATTTTTAGGTTCAAGTTCCTGATGCTCATCACCCTGGCTTGTGCAGCCATGACCATCATCTTCTTCATCGTCAGCCAGGTGAGTGCTGAAGCTGCTCCCTCTGAGAGCAGCAGCCTCCAGCTCCCTGGCTGCTGACAGCATCAGCCAGCTTGCTCTTCAGTCAAGATGTGCCTGTTATAAGCAGATTTGCTGAGGAGTTTCTTTCCAAGAAGCCATTTTCACTTCTTTGGAGCACTGCCATGAAGTGGTTGAGGCTGAAGCCCCCCCAGGGGGCTCAGGGCAGGGCTGGGACTCTGCTCTTGGCAACACCAGCCAACACGGTTCAGTCCTTCCTGAGAACCCAGGAGGAGGAAAATGTTCTGTGCACATTGAAAGAATCCAGTGCCTTGGTGTGCCTATGGAAAAATGACAGTTCAACCTTTCCTGGGCTGACTTTGCAACCCTGCTGTTCCCAGAAGAGTTGGGACCTGTTTGTTCTGAGCTCTGCTGCAGCCTCTGCTGAAATGAGCTTAGGTCACTGCTTAAATGTGCTTTGGTTTGTTCCAACTGACTTTTAAGTTTGCGTCCATTTCAGAGGTGTTGTTTCTGGTTGTTCTTAAGCATAAGCAGCTTGTAGCTTCAGGAGAGCTGAAGGTCCAGGATTACAGGTGCAGCAGCAGCTTCTCCCTCCCTGCACCAATTCAGCTTTGGGGTACAGGGTGGGTCTCTGTGCAAAACACAGCAGCAGATCATTTTGCTCTTAATCATAGAACCATAGAATGGTTTGGGTTGGAAGGGACCTTAAAGATCACCTAGATCCAACCCTGCTTCATAGGCAGGGACACTTCCCACCAGCCCAGGCTGCTCCAAGCCCCATCCAACCTGCCCTTCAACACTGCCAGGGATGGGGCAGCCACAGCTTCCCTGGGCAGCCTGGGCCAGGCTCTCACACCCTCATCCTAAAGAATTTCCTCCTAATGTCTCACCTAAATCTCCCTCTTCTGGTTTTGATCCATTCCCCCTTGTCCTCTCACTCCCTGCCCTTGTCCCAAGCCCCTCCCCAGCTTTCCTGCAGCCCCATCAGGCATTGGAAGGCCACTATGAGGTCTCCCTGGAGCCTTCTCTTCTCCAGGCTGAACAACTCCAGGCTGAAAAATCTGTTAAGCCTGAAGCAATGGTTTGAGGAATGCCACTTGGCACTTGGATTCCTCGTTGTGTGCTGATGACCATAATCATGTATCATAGTCATAATCACATGGGCATAACACAAACCATCTTGTCCAGCTGCTCTTCCCAGCCTGGCTTAGCTTTCATCTTTCCCCCTTCTGTCTTTCTTTCATGGCAAGCCAGCATTTCAGCCTGAACAGTCTGTGTGTCTTCAAGGACTGTTCATATTGGTGATTGAAGTCATATTAATATTGATGGTGTTTTTGTGAATCTTGACAAACCTCTGGGTGTCTAGGGCTGGTGCTGTCAGCCAGGACCCTCTGCTCTCCACATTATTCATGCTGGTTTTCCTTCTACCCAAGCTCTGTTTAGGGAAGACTGATGCTTGCAGGTGCAACTCGTTGTCTCCTGGGTGGTGCCCTTTGCATGGCAGTCTTTGAGGAGCACATCTGTTATGGCAGGGGTGTATTGCAGAGTGGGAGAGATTTTGTCATGTTGAAGAGTGGTTAATCAGAGTCACAGAAATCCTGATGCACTCGTGTTGTAAGGTCCATGTTTTTCCCTGCAGGTGAAGGCTGGAGAGGACAGCCCTGCCCTGACTCCTGTGTCACTGACTCTCTTATACTCCACTTACTCCATCCTGTTGAATTCCTACCGGTTCCCTCCAAGTTAGGAGCCTGAGGGGGGTCACTCCTGTATTTTTACAGAACCTGCTGGTGCTGACAGGCCCGTGTGTCTCTGTTTCCCCCGGGCAGGTGACCGAGGGCCACTGGAAGTGGGGGGCCATCACCATCCAGGTGAACAGTGCCTTCTTCACCGGCATCTACGGGATGTGGAACCTCTACGTCTTCGCCCTCATGTTCCTCTACGCGCCCTCGCACAAGAACTACGGGGAAGACCAGTCCAATGGTAAGTGCCTCTGTGTGATCTGAAGGCTACCCTGGGGAGGCAGTAAATGCCTCTGTGTGACCTGAAGGCTCCCCTGGGAAGGCAGGGATAGCAAGAGGGCGATACCTTTTTGTGCCAGTGTTGGGGTTGTTTTGCCGAAGGGCGGGTTCAGCACATTGGGACGTTACGCAGGTGATGGTTTGGTTTTCCTAGCAGGCATTTTAATTGATGTCTAGGTTAGACAGGTTGGAGCATTTAGCCAAGGTTGTCTAAAACCTTCTAGGTGGTTCTTCTGCTTTTTAGCATTGCCTAGTGTTAAGCGTGTAGCTCAAATGGAGGGATGAGGAGAGAGAAAACAAAAACCTGGGCAAGCGGAGCATGGAGGTGCTTTTGGATTCCTTTATCCACAGTCTTCAGTGGCACAGAAACTGTCTTTTGCTGACATCCATGTAGCTAAACAGCTGTAAAGAAAAGCATTTATAGAAGTGCTGCCTAGTCTATAGCTCAGGTACCTCCTGTGAGCCTGAAGGGATGTTGTGGTTTAACCTCAGCCAGCAACTAAGCCCCACACAGCCACTTGCTCACTTCCTCCCTGTGGGATGGGGAGAGATTCGGAAGGGCAGAAGTGAGAGAACTCGTAGTTTAAGATAAAAACAATTCAGTCTGTGGAGCAGAGGCCATGCACAAGCAAAGCAAAAGAAGGAGTTGGTTCACTCCTTCCCATTGGCAGGCAGGTGTTCAGCCATCTCCAGGGCATCAGTCGGGCTCCATCACGCTGAGCAGTGACTTGGGAAGACAAATGCTGAATGTCCCCCTCTTCCTCCTTCTTCCTGAGCTTTACCTGATGAGCATGACCTCATAAGGTGTGGAACATCCCTGTAGCCATTTGGGATCAGCTGTCCCAGCTGTGTCCCCTCCAACTTCTTGTACACCCCCAGCCTGCTCACCAGTGGCGTGAGAAGCTACTAGAGAGAAAATCAACTCTGTCCCAGCCCAAGCCAGCACAAAGAGACAAAGCAGACCTGTAACTTTCTCATTGTGAAATATTTTATTGTGAGACCAGGCTAATGGAGTAACTTTTGTTTCCCAGGTGACCTGGGGGTAAACAGTGGGGAAGAGCTTCAGCTGACCACCACCATCACCCACGTGGATGGGCCAACAGAGGTTTATAAGCTGGCTCGCAAGGAGGCTCAGGAGTGACACTGTGGTGGCCTCAGCTGGGACCCTGAGCCGGGTGGAGAGCAGAGGACCACACAACACCCTCCATCAGGAGACCTCTTGGACCTACCCTGCTTCTCCAGCACCCCGTCCCCAGCATGTTCTCACCAAGCGGTGACACGGAGCGGAACGTTTGTAAACTCTTTCATAGGGTGTAGTTATTCTTGGGGGGAGGGTCGTGTATATTGTGCTACACTCCAGCACGTAGAAACCTGCCAGCAGAGCATTAAGGTTGCAAAGTCACCCGTTCAGAGGTCAGGAAGGGGCAGAGCTGACATGGGGCAGTTCCAGTTCACCTGCTGTGTGCAGGGAGCTCCACCAGGCAGCACATGCCCGGCACCTGGAGTCTTCTGCTTGTGTCCAACTGGAAATAAGGTGGCAATGGGAAGGAACTAAAGCTGATCTTAAAAAAAATATTTCATTCCACCATCTATAATTGCATTGAACCTTGCCTGAGGTTGTTAGCACAGCTCTGCAGCTCCCCAGCAAACCTCTGCCCCTGGAAGGAAGCGTGGCCAGGCCAGGGAGGAGGCTGTTGGTAACAACTAAGGCTTTAGCAGAAGCAGCAGCACGTCCTCAGTAGGTTCTCCAGCTGTTTGTTAAATACAGGGAAATGTAAAAACAGGATTTCTCAGCTGAGTTGAAGGAGAAGGGAGTGCTCCTGAGTCCCCAGAGGTGCCAGACCCACAGCCAGCTCCTGCCTCTTACAGCCTCTCTGGCTTCCTTCACTTCTGCCCATTTCCTCCATCCGACCCTTTTGTTACAGTTCATTCAGGTTTTTTTTTACTGCTCAGGTGCCATGGTGAGATGGGAAAGGCCACTGGAG
>NW_009952712.1:1365272-1371304 GCF_000747805.2 Chaetura pelagica
CCCCTGCACTGTTGGGCTGGGGCACATCTCTTGGATGAGATGGATTCTTCCAGGGATTATCCCGCTTGGAAGGATCTGCTTGTCACACACTAATGCAAATATTTGGCTTTTCAGAGCAGAAGCAGGCAGTGAGGTGCTTGCCCCATGCTGTGCCTGGGGGGAGCCAGCTCTCAGACTCTTGCCTGTGCAAGGAGAATGGGAACCAGTATGGGATGGAGGAGTAAACTGGACCATGCTAGGGACCAGTTCAGAGAAGTGTTAATGGCATGTGCTGGAGGAAGCGTGGCCAGAAGGTCTGTGCTGCTCAGGGCACACCTTCCAGGGCTTGGAAAAGAACCTGAGGATGCAGAGTTCTTCACCTCTGGTGACTAGTAAATGCCTGTAAATATGGAGCTCAAACTCCCAGTTTTGTCCCTTAAAAGATAAAAATCTGCTGGTGCTGCCTTTGCTGAAGGGGCAGAGTTAGGGAGAGAGCAGGGAGGCTTCCAAAGCTGCTGGCAGTGCTCACTGGTCCTGCCACAAACAGGCTCCTGGACAAGGCAGCACGTTGAGCTCGGGCTCTTCAATGTCTGCAACTCCCCATCAGTGCTTAGAGTGCTAAGGCTGCAACGTGACAGTGTAGTTAGGAAGAGGCAGGGGTGAGATGGCTGAGGGAACAGGCAGCCAGTGCCTGCACTAACCGTGCGACTGAAGCCCAGTCCCGCTGCTCTGCTCCTGAGGCTGGGGCTCTGCCCAGGCTTCCAGGCAGCTGGGGCTCTGGTTTGCACTGGGAGATGCTGGTTCTTCGCAATTCCCACCCCAGGGAGCAGCTGGTACTCACTGATGCCCATCCCTGCCTGCCCCCTGTGCACCCACCCCACTGTCTGCAGCTCCAGGGGCAGCTCCAGCCATCCCTGGCACCATTCCAGGCACGTTGGGAACCAAATACAGCACCAGCTGCCCTTGCCTTTTGCTTCCCCTTCCTTGTGTTTCCCAGGACAAGTCAATACCTCAGCTGGGGTGAGGTGTGCCATTAACTCTTCCTTATTTTCCCAATCCAGCTGGGAATAGGGCCAGAAATCCCTTGTGTGCTGCTGTGTCTGGGCACCTGAAGTCACTGCAGCACAAAAGTGCTGAATATGACTCAAGGAAGCAGCTTGGGGTGATTTTTGTAATATTTTTGCATACTTGAACTGAAATACTTAACGTTGTTTTATAAGTCTGGGGGTTGTAAGGTGGGAAGAGAGTGGGAGGAAATGGAGTTTAAAGGAAAAAAAAAAATGAGAAGGAGGGGGCACAATTCTTGGAATAAGCACTGGGATGGCAAAATGTGACTGGTTAGCAGCTCACATGAAGCAAAGGAGGGCTGGTGGGTCCAAGCAATGTTCCTGCTTGCAGAGCTGTTCAATTTAAACTAATTAATTACCACACCTCGTCGGAACTCCGGCCTGTTCCCGGCTGGGTGCTTGACTTTGCAACTTTAAGGTCCTTTTTACCTGGGGTTCTTACGTGATATTTATGTTGTTCTTCTGATAGATGTGTCCGTGGTTTCTTTTCCAGCTTAGTTATAGCATTTTGTAAAGGCTCCTTCCAGAAGGGGGGTTGCAGCTTTCAAACCAAACTCTGTGTCAAACACTAACACTGTTTACGGGGGGGGTGTGTGTGTGTGTGTGTTTGTATTCCTTGATTCCTAAGCCCTACTCATATGGCCCAGAAATAATCCCTGGGTCTTATTAAAATATATACTTTTTTGTTGTTGGTTGGTTGGTTTAGGTCGAGTTCAGTTTTTACAGAGTGCTTTAAGCAACCTGGAAATCGTGTAGTTTTGTTCATTGAAATAAAATGCATAATATTGTGGATTTGTGGTCGGGCTGCTTCCCTGCCCAAGCAATCAGCTCTTCTTGCATCTGGTCTTTCACTTCAGGCAGTTCTTCAGGTTTGGGCTGGAAGGCACCTAGGAGATCATCCAGTTCCAACCCCCCTGCATGGGCAGGGACACCTCCCAGCAGCCCAGGCTGCTCCAAGCCCCATCCAACCTGCCCTTCAACACTGCCAGGGATGGGGCAGCCACAGCTTCTCTGGGCAGCCTGGGCCAGGCTCTCCCCACCCTCACAGCACAGAATTTCCACCTCATATCTCACCTAAACCTTCCCCCTCCAGGCTTAATCCATTCCTCCTTGTCCTCTCACTACAAGCCCTTGTCCCACGTCCCTCCCCAGCTTTCCTTTGCTTCTCCTGCATCTCTCTCCACACGCTCCATGGTGCAGAAGCAGGATGCTTCCATGCTAATGAGCTTTTAGACCTTCCAAACCTTTCCTTTCAGCCTCATTGTTAGCAGAGCCCTTTCTGCTCTGTCTCTGGAGCAGGGCAGGCAGCAGCCCTGCTGTGGGACCTGTGGGACCAAGGAGGAGCAGGACCAGGACCAGGGTGTTGAGCCCCTCATCCCACCGGCTGATGGAAGTTCCTCCCACCCAGCCCTTGGGTTCTCCTTCAGGCTCTGTCTTTTGGACCTGCCTGTCCCCTCTTGCCAGCTCTGCAGTTGTCCCAGCTCTGCTGTCGGGTTGTTGCCCCCCCCCAAGGGACACCAAGATTTGGGCATCCTCCTCCTCCTCCTCCTCCTCCATCCACTGCTGGTTTGAAGGCGCTGCCTCCGGGGGGAAGGGGGAAAGGAAAGGTTTCCCGGCACTTGTGCTTAAGGAGTGATGGAAAAAATCTGACGGTGAGATTCATTTCGGTACCAGCAGCTCGACCTTCCCGTTCAGCGCCGGGTAAAGTGGCACACGAAAGGGAAACGGGGCTGCGGGAGGAGCCGGGGGCTCCAGGAATTGTAAATAGGTGCCGGGCTGTGGCGGGGCCGTGCTGCCCTCTGCAGCGCCCGCGGGGCAAACCCAGCCCTCCCTGTCCCTGGGAACGGGCGGAATTCCCTGCTGGGAGGGGATCTGTGACCTGCCAGGGGATGCTCAGGGTCCGAGCTCCGTGCCCCTCTGCTGGCGGGCAGGGAGGTTGGGGGGAAAGGGAGAGGAACAGGGGGAAAAAAAAACCAGCCCAGAGTTGATTTTTAGCCAAAAAATTGGAGGAGAGGGGGGGAAATGGTTGTGATAGACCTTTATGGGTGAGCTGGGGGCCTTGGTGCTTGAGGTCAGCAGATGGCCTTTGGTTGGAACAGTGTGTTTTTCTTAGGAGATCTCTTTCTTAGGGAGTCTGGGGCTGGAGCCTCCTGCTGCTCTGAAGCTGCTCTGAAGCTGCTCTGAAGCTGCTCTGAAGCTGCTCTGTGCCCCCAGAGCAAAGCAAGGAGCTGCAGCAGGATCCAGGGGGGGTTGCTCCTTGTTCCTCTGCTCCCAGGGCTACTGGTGCAAGGTGAGGTGTGAAGTGTGCAGTGCTGGGCTGATTCCTTCCCCCGGGAACCTCAGCGTGGGGCCACCAAGCTCCCTGTGCTCTTCCCTCCTGGGGGGACCCATCCACAGGCAAGGAACTGGGTCCAGTCTGTGCTGTGACAACTGGTCTGGGGGAACTGGGCTTGTGAGCTCTGTCCACCCCTCTGAAAGGCTCCATGAGAGCTAGGAAAGGCTTAGGGATGTGTGATGGGAGTGATGGAAGGTTATGTGGCTGTGCCTCACCACAAGCCTGTGGCCACAAGCAAGGCTTGTGGGGTGGATCTGGCCAGTGCTGCCCAGCTTGAAAATGGAAGAAGCCACTTTTGACTGGGTGGTGCTTCGTGTTCCAGCAGTGATCCAAGACTCTTCCCAGGTCCAAGGTGCTGTCAGCACTGGCTGGGGAGAGGAGGGTGCTGGCAGTGCTCCTTGTCCCTTTTAAACCTGCTCCCAGCAGTCCCTGGAACATTATTAGTACATTGTGGGAGACACTGAAGCACATCCTCTCTCCCACCACAAATCCTGTAGCCCAAGGCTGTTCTCTGGGATTTCATTATGATGAAAATAAATCACAGGCTGCATTGCCAGGGGAGGAATTACAGGAGACTGATCTGCAGGAGATGAGATGTACAGGGCTGGGACCTGCTGCTCACACCCGCTCTGGTTCTTGTGACAATGACTGTCCCTCCTGCTCTCAGAGATGAGGCACAGTCAGTGCATTTTTATTGGGGTAAAATAAGCACTAAGCAGCAGCAGAGTTATTTTTTTGAAGGATTTTGCTCTGTGGTTGGCATGTGTCATGAGTCTGCTTTCCTCCTTAGAGTTTGACATCACACGGTGCAAGAACCTGTGGCTCTTGGAACTTCTCCCTTCTCAGAGACTATTATAGGAAATCAATACGTGCCCCAGGCTTCAGAGCTCCAGTTTTAAACAAAATGCAAGATCTTATCATGGCTACAGTTCCTGGCACCTTCTGCTGCTCCATCTCTGACGTGTGGAACAGGTCAGCCTGGGGCTGGTGCTGCAGAGTGAACCTCCCCCAAGCAGGGGCACAGGCTGGGGGACCTGGCAGCCCGTGGTGTCCCCTTGCTGGTGGCCAGGCTGCAGGACAGGTCTGTGTTCCCAACTGATATGTCACAGCTCCATGCAGGGACTCCCTTGCTGAGATGGTGTAAATATTGTTCTAGCCCTTGGCTGTTTCGTTCTCTGAGTCAAGGGAAGTTTATATCCATTATAATAGCAGGCATTTGTGTTTTCTTCTGGTTTTCCATCCTTGTCTCATTGTGCTTGATGCCCTGCAGAGTTTCCAGAGGAAGGGCACTCTTCCAGGTTCACTCATGAGATGGATCTTCTGCCTCAAAAATAGATAAGCCACTCCAGAACATTTTCTAATAAATATTTTACAGGCTGAACCCTGTTTCCAAGTATCAGCATTTCTTGGAAGAGATCCTTTCTGATAAGCAGTATGGACACATACCCTCTGGTTTGTATAATAAAGGGGGATTTACCACCACGAACAGGAATAAACAAGCAGTGAGGAGCCGTGCTTGGGCTTGGTAACCCGGGAAAGGATGTTCTTGTGCAATCCCTGCAAGTCCCAAGGGAGTCCTGACACAGCAGAAACAATCCCTGGCAACGTCACTGCAGAAAAGGGCTCTGAACATCTTCCCTCATCCCTCTGAGGGTCCCCACCACTGTCCTGCAGCAGCCTGTGGCTCCAGACACCCCCCAAGGCAGTTTTCCAGGGCAAAGCAGCAGCCAGTGCCTCTCCCCCTGCTCCCTCTGTGCTCTGCCTTCTGGAGGGGCCCTCACAAACACCTGATTCCCATTTAAAATTCCCATGTAAAATGTTTCTGGTTGCTGTCAGCTCCAGCCCAAGCAAATCCTGACAGACAGGCAGGCATTGAGCCAGCATCTCGTGGCCATGTCCCTCCTTGTTTGGTCTGTCCCACCCCAACAGAGGTACTGCCCAGGACACCTCGTGAGACCCCTGCACCTCTGGGGTCCCCAACACAGGAAGGACATGGAGCCATTGGACTTCTCCATGGAAGTGTCCAGGTAGAGTTGGGAAGAACTGAGGCCACCAGAAGTCAGGCTGTGACCAGGTTGTGTAGAAACCAGATACCATCCCAAGCATAAACGATTTGTGAAATGCATTGATTATATACAGCAGGAAGAGATGTGGAAGCACAATGAGGGCAGGCAGGATGGAAGAAACATCCAGGAAAGCTTCAGATGCAGGGCTGTTACTCCTTAGTTTCTCAGCAGCACCTGAGCAGCAGGAGGCAGGGAAAGCTGGCCCAGCACAACCACCTCCTCCCGCAAAGCCACCGGCTCCTGGCAGGGATCTGCTCTTCCCAAGTCCCTGCTGGGAACAAAGACAGGCACACGTCCAATAGAGCAGGCACTGGTGTGGGCAAAAACTCCCTGCAGCATCAGGAAGAAGGAAAGCAGGTCACAGCTCTTGAGAAAAGGGCGAGCTCCTGCCACACCAACAGGTTTCCCCGTGAGGAGCAGCCCTGTGTGCCCTGCCCAGCTCCCCTGGGACATGGGATCCTGCCCGTCCCCTGCAGCATGGCCTCCTCAGCAGCCCTTCAGACAGGGATGAGGCACCAAGATGAAACCTGCCTGTACTTTCCTGCTTCTGCCCAGGCTGGTGGGAGAGGAACCCGCCCGACCCCG
>NW_009952712.1:1371759-1374890 GCF_000747805.2 Chaetura pelagica
CACCCCAAGCAAATCCTGACAGACAGGCAGGCATTGAGCCAGCATCTCGTGGCCATGTCCCTCCTTGTTTGGTCTGTCCCACCCCAACAGAGGTACTGCCCAGGACACCTCGTGAGACCCCTGCACCTCTGGGGTCCCCAACACAGGAAGGACATGGAGCCATTGGACTTCTCCATGGAAGTGTCCAGGTAGAGTTGGGAAGAACTGAGGCCACCAGAAGTCAGGCTGTGACCAGGTTGTGTAGAAACCAGATACCATCCCAAGCATAAACGATTTGTGAAATGCATTGATTATATACAGCAGGAAGAGATGTGGAAGCACAATGAGGGCAGGCAGGATGGAAGAAACATCCAGGAAAGCTTCAGATGCAGGGCTGTTACTCCTTAGTTTCTCAGCAGCACCTGAGCAGCAGGAGGCAGGGAAAGCTGGCCCAGCACAACCACCTCCTCCCGCAAAGCCACCGGCTCCTGGCAGGGATCTGCTCTTCCCAAGTCCCTGCTGGGAACAAAGACAGGCACACGTCCAATAGAGCAGGCACTGGTGTGGGCAAAAACTCCCTGCAGCATCAGGAAGAAGGAAAGCAGGTCACAGCTCTTGAGAAAAGGGCGAGCTCCTGCCACACCAACAGGTTTCCCCGTGAGGAGCAGCCCTGTGTGCCCTGCCCAGCTCCCCTGGGACATGGGATCCTGCCCGTCCCCTGCAGCATGGCCTCCTCAGCAGCCCTTCAGACAGGGATGAGGCACCAAGATGAAACCTGCCTGTACTTTCCTGCTTCTGCCCAGGCTGGTGGGAGAGGACCCAGCCAGACCCTGGCGCCCGCTGAGCAGCCACACAAACTGTTCCAACCAGGGAACTGGACCATTTTCTCCCATAAAAGTCTATTGCTTGATCCTGCCCTGATCCTGAGTGAACAAATCCAACTGCTGCCTTAACACTCAATCATTCCTGTGCAGGCTGGGGCGAGGGCTGGAGCTGGTCACTGCCCTGCAGGAAGGTTTGCTCTGGGAAACACTCCAGTGCTTTGCAGCGTGTTGGCGTCAGAGTTCCAAGCTCCTGCTGGCTGCCCTCCCTCCAGCCAAGGAAAAGGGGCTGCAGAGCCTGAAACTACCCACTCCTCCAGGCCCCAGGCTTTCTTTTAAGGCTGCACCCTCAGCAGGGATCGACTGGCAGAAGTTTATTGCCTATAGTGAACACAGGAATAAACTACTGTGGTAAAGCAGGGTAAGGCTTCTAGGGAGAGCTCAAAAGGTGGGATATTGCCTTAAAGAGGCTTTTGCACAGCCAGTTGGCCCTGAGCAAAATCAAGGTGTTCATAAACCCCAGCTAAGGGGGTTTTGCCTGGTCTGCTCCCAGTGGCACAGCCATTGCTGGGGTTGGCAGGTCAGGTGTGTTGGACACTTGCAGAAACAGGATTTTAGGGTAGGGGAAAAGTAGTATTAGCCATGGAAATCTTACTTTTGTCAACATTTCCTTCTTTTTGGGCCCATTCCCTCTGCTCCAGGATTTCTCTGAGACCACCTAGAAGCATATTGCTCTCCAGCTCCTGCAGCAGTGCAAGCAGGGAGCAAGGGAACAAGCCTGGGACTTCAAACACTCACCTTTGGTCTGCACGGGGGAGGGCACAGCTCCTTGCCCACCTCCTCCCCGGGCAAGCAGGCTCCCACTGCTGCCAAATCCTCCTTTGTAACCCTTCTACAACCTGCCTCAGTACAGAAGCTGCGTGTGCCTTCCCCCTTTCAGTTACTGCATTAATTTCATGACTCTGCAAGCCACCAGCAGGGCTGAAATCCAGGCTGCCTTCACCTCCTCCACTTGGCTTTCACGGCCGCTTCCAGCAGCCCTGGATCCATTAGCATCCACGTGGCAGAGCAGCATCCCACCAGGGACTGATCCCTGGCTTCCCTGGCTCCAGGCTTTGTAGGAAGGGCTGTCACAAGTGCCCCCAAAGAGATTTAATTCCTCAGCTTACAGACCCCTGAGCTTGCCCCAGCCAGCAGCTCGTGTGCTCATCCCAAACCAGCAGCAGCAGCAGCACGGCCCTTCTGTGATGAGGGCATAATTATGGTTTTGGAAGCCACAGTTTATTAAGCACCATGTGTTGGGATAAGGAATTATTTCTTAGAGAGTCACCACAGGTCTGGACAGGCAGCACAAGCAGGCCAGCTTGCTGCCCAAGATGTGCCTCCAAAGGGCCATGCAGAAATGTGTGTGGTTGGGGGGGACAGGAGGACACGGCAGGGCAGGGGGTCTGCAGGAGAGTCCTGTTCCTGGGGACTTCTGCAAGGGTTTTATTTGCCCCCTTTGGGGCTGTTATTCCCCAAACCAGGCCCTGCAGCCCAAAGAACCAGGGGAAACACCTATGGCACTGGCTTTAACCACATGTTCACTTATAACTTCTGTGAAGAGGGGAAGAGCTCTCTGACACCCCCTCCTGAGGTCAGCGGCCCAGGGAGGTTCTCAGGCATCTGCACCAGCCCCTGGGGCTGTGGGGTTTGTCCTGTTTCAGTTTAGCAACAAAAAAAAGAGTGAAGCTTTGCAGAAGGGTTTCTTAAATGCTCCTGTCCTGGGGAGCACGAGAGTTACAGGCAAGACAGCCAAGCCCTGAAGAACAAGGGTACCCTCGTTTTCAAGCCTCCCAGCCAGAGCTGATCTCTCTTCACAGGGGCATTTGTGTCCCTCTCCCTCCTCCTGCTTCACATCCTGGCAGTGCAGCACCACAAATGCCCTCGGTCACGTTTAAAAATCTGTGTATTGCTCATTTCCCAGCCTGGCTGCAGCTTCCCCAGGGTCCTGGCCAGGCACAGCCTCTCCCCCCGGGGTAGTCCCAGCTCCACAGACCCCCTCGCAGGGACCTCCTGCTTTGTGCAGACTCCCAGCTGGGAATCTCTGCTCCAAGCCCCAGGGCACGCTCAGGCAAAAAAAACCCAGAAACACAACCAGAGGAAAAGAAGAATGGGAAGACCTGCCGGTCCCAGGCAGACACAGGGCTGGGTTTAATTGGCACAGTGGGAGATGCCGCTGTTGGCTGGGGCAAGCCAGGGGAAAGGAGCTGCTCCCGGCAGGCACAGAACCCCTGCCCGGGCCGGTGCCTGCAGCTCTGCGCGGGGGAGCTGCCCCCGCAGGGCAGAGGG
>NW_009952712.1:1377023-1386521 GCF_000747805.2 Chaetura pelagica
AGGTGAATGCGTTTTCCCTTCTCATAACGTGAAGGGTGGGTGTGTTTATGGGGGGGGGTGGAGGGACAGCGGTTCATTTCTCTTTAACGCCAGAAAAAAATCACCAAAGAAACGGAGCGGAGGGAGGGGATGGGAGGGACTCATTTCATCGCTCGTTTCAGTAAAATCACCCAGGTGAACGGTTGGTTTCTCTCCCCCCTGCTCCTCTCTCTCCCCTCCCTTCTCCGCAGAGGGGGGTGTAAACTTGAAGAAGTCGGGCGGTTGGGTTTTTATTGGGTCAGACTCTCCCCCCGGCCCGCGGCGCAGCCAACATGCCCGAGCAGAGCAACGACTACAGGGTGGTCGTGTTCGGGGCTGCGGGGGTCGGCAAGAGCTCCCTGGTCCTGCGTTTCGTGAGGGGCACTTTCAGGGAAACCTACATCCCCACGATCGAAGACACGTACCGGCAGGTGATCAGCTGTGACAAGAGCATCTGCACCCTCCAGATCACAGACACCACGGGGAGCCACCAGTTCCCGGCCATGCAGAGGCTGTCCATCTCCAAAGGGCACGCTTTCATCCTGGTGTACTCGGTCACCAGCAGGCAGTCCATGGAAGATCTCCAGCCCATCTTCGAGCAGATCTGCCAGATCAAAGGGGACGTCCAGAAAATCCCCATCATGTTGGTGGGTAACAAGAGTGATGAGACCCAGAGGGAGCTGGATGCCAGCGAGGGGCAGGCGCTCGCCAGCCGCTGGAACTGCTCCTTTATGGAGACATCAGCCAAAATGAACTACAACGTGCAGGAGCTCTTCCAGGAGCTCTTGAATCTGGAGAAGAGGAGGACTGTCAGTCTCCAGGTGGACGGCAAGAAATCCAAGCAGCAGAAGAAGAAGGACAAACTGCAAGGCAAGTGCTCTGTGATGTGACTGATTCGGGCTGGGCTCACACCCCTGGGGGGTGTAGTCAGAGCACCCCAGGCAATGCATCCCTGCTGGAGGTTTCAGGTGAATACATGCCCTAGGAGGCTGTTGCTTTTCTTTAAAATCCCTGCTGAATCATATGTTGGTTTTAAAGGGCATGGCTTTCTGCATGTGTGGGGTTTTTTTTAAAAAACAACAATAAACATTCAGTGTCAGCAATTACATCTGGCTGCAAGTTTTTTAATGCAAGAAGTCTATGGAAGAGAAGAGTATCAGTCAGAAACAAACATCTCCATTCCTGTGAGTACATACTAGTTTTTCAGGGTTTCCAGCCTATTAGCTTGGACTAAATCATGGTGTCTGCAATGTGTGTGCTTGTTTTCAGGAATCTAATGGTCAGAGCCAGTCTTTAACACAGATGGGCATTTGCACTGCAAATGAGCATGTACGTGGCTCCAGATGCTTCCATGGCTGGCAGACAGGCTGGCTTGGCTACCAAAGGTGCAGTTTTTTCATGGAGGAAGTTAAGTTTTCATAGAATCATGGAATGGTTTGGGAGGGACCCTAAAAACCATCCAGTTCCAACCTCCTGCATGGGCAGGGACACCTCCCACCAGCCCAGGTTGCTCCAAGCCCCATCCAACCTGCCCTTCAACACTGCCAGGGATGGGGCAGCCACAGCTTCCCTGGGCAACCTGGGCCAGGCTCTCACCACCCTCACCCTAAAGAATTGCCTCCTGATGTCTCACCTCAATCTCCCTCTTCCAGCTGGAAATCCTTCCCCCTTATCCCATCCCTGTTTGATGCAGCTCAGGACACGGCTGGTTTCTGGGCTCCAGTTGACCAGCACCCCCAGGTCTTTCTCAAGGCTGTTCTTCTTCCATCTCCTGTGTGCTGTGCAGTTCCTGACACTTCTGCAGCTCTGGGAGTGATTACAACTGCACTTGCATATCATCAGGCTGTTTGGATTTACTCTGCCTTCTCCTGTTCATGGAGGCAAGGGGTTCCATGTCCTCTGGCTCCAAATCCAGGGGAGCTTCTCAGCACCCCTAAGCAAGAGCTGCCTCCTCCTTGAAGGTAATCCTGGTGTTGTAAGTACCAGTTGATGTAGTAGCTGGTTATCTTAGTGATCTGCCTCTTCCTTAGCTGCCAGTCTGGTTTTAAAGCTACTTCTGCAATTTTCCAGGAGTTCCCTTAGTTATTGATTTCTCCCCCCCTGCTATTTTATCCAAGTTGCTCAGGTTTTAGTGAGGACCTGTGACAAGTGGGTCCGGGCAACGCTGCTTTGGGAAGAAACAGCCACACCTGGAAGCTGCGTGTTGAAAGCAGAATCTTCTCCTGGCAAACTTTGAGCAGACACTTTCCACAAATGCAAGGACTGCAGGCAGGGGCTTACTCAACCTCATCTTTTCCTCCCCCCCCCCCTTCTTTTTGGCTGTTGGTAACAAGAGCTGAGTGTGTTCAGCCTCATCTGCAGTGCACGGCTGAGATAGAGTTCAAGAAAATAAGTGTAAGTATTTGCTACTCTGTGAATGTTTCTACTTTGTGTCTGTGTTGGTCCAAGCAGAAGGCTTTAAGGGCTTCAGGCATGGGCTGTGGGGTTGATTTTCACACAGCAAGGGAGTCCTTGGCACAGGAGACCTGGGAGGGAGGCATCACTTCTTTTTATAGCCCTTCTTGAGTGAAGCGGTTTCTTATTGTTGAACGAACTATGGAACAGGAGATGCTGAGAAGTACATAGCCTTTCTTAGTTTGAAAGCATGAGTGTCTATTAATAACTGCTGGGTGTCTGGGCAGGAGGCTGGAGGAGGGCCTGTTCTCTCACCCAGTATCTGCTCAGGAGCTGCAGCCCCACACACGAAGCCGTGAGGTTTGTGTCCGTGTTCATGTCTCACAAGTTGGAGCAACTCTTGTGATCAGTGCCAGCTCCTGATGCTCCACTGCCCCCCGTGTCTGCCCGGGAGCTGCTCTTCTAGTCTCCTCCAGCACAAGCAGAAGGGATCAGGCAGCTCCATGGGTGCCAGGGGAGTTTGCCCCTGCAGCTCTCAAGCCACTTGATTTGGCAGGAAATCGTGCTCCTTATGACTTCAGACCCCAGCTAGTCCTGCAGGGGTGCTGGGGGCTGACTGAAAAGCTACTCCTACTTGCCAAAATAGAGTGTGGGGTTGCCAGCTGGTGCAAAGGCTCCACACCTGATTTCTTTTGTTGAAGACCTGCTCTGCAGGTCCCACCAGCTTCCAGTGCTGTGCTGGTGGTGCTGGCTGGTGTAGTGCCCTGTGCCACTGCTGCGTGGAACCTCCACCTCTGCAGGGCTGAGTCAGGCTGAGGGGGAGCTGAAGACACAGCTTTACTTGGAAATAACTCTTCCTTTCTTAACTTCAGGCACGGGTTTTGATCTCTCTGTTCCTTCACTTCCCAGCAGTTTTGCAGCACTTCTCTGCAGGTCTTTTTTAGCATCTGGCAGTTCTCATTGCAAAGGCTATTTCAGTTCCATTCCAGCCTTTGAAACCCCTCTATATCATTTTATACTTAAGCCTATTTAAAATGTCATGAGACCTAATAATGTCTCTGTAGCTCCCACTGCCTCCATGGAAGTGCCTGTGCCAAGGCAGGGCAGCACGTACCTCTGATCATTCACCAGCAGAGATGCTTTGTAGTCACTGAGGTGCCTTCCCTGGGTGAGCTGTGGAGATCACTGGGGGCTGGCAGAGCACACGGAACAACAGGTAAGAAAAATACAGCCTCAGCCTCTCCTGCACTGGGCAGAATTGCAGGCAGATCCTCCAAGCTGCCTTTGGTGGCTACAAGAGGAGGTCCCACGGGCCTGTGTGGGTGGTGGAGGGACTTGTGTGGAGATGCTGAGGTGCTTCTGGCAATACAGGGTGGTGGTGTGGGGTCATCAGCACCCCAGGTCCCATCCTAGCAGCCTGGAGCTGGTTGGGAACAAGTGACACCTGCTGTGGCCGCCTTTCCTGCTGTGCAAGTCGTCTATGTTGGGGTGTATTGTAGGTTAATAGAATCATGGACTGGTTTGGGTTGGGAGGGACCTTAAAGCCCATCCAGTCCCACCCCCTGCATGGGCAGGGACCCCTCCCACCAGCCCAGGCTGCTCCAAGCCCCATCCAACCTGCCCTTCAACACTGCCAGGGATGGGGCAGCCACAACCTCCCTGGGCAACCTGGGCCAGGCTCTCACCACCCTCACAGCACAGAATTTCTCCCTCACATCTCATCTCCAGCTCCCCTTTTCCAGCTGGAAACCCTTCCCCCTGCTCCCATCCCTCCCTGCCCTTGTCCCAAGCCCCTCCCCAGCTTTCCTGGAGCCCCTTCAGGCACTGGAAGCTGCTCTCAGGTCTCCCTGGAGCCTTCTCTTCTCCAGGCTCAACACCCCAACTCTCCCAGCCTGGCTCCAGAGCTGCTCCAGCCCTCCCAGCATCTCTGTGGCCTCCTCTGGACTTGCTCCAGCAGCTCCATGTTCTTCTTGTCTTGGGGACCCCAGAGTTGGACACAGTTCTCCAGGTTGTATTAATCATATAATTGTTCTTTTTTTCCCCATATAAACTGAAGGAGTCAGATCTTTGCCTGTGTGTGATCCATCAATCTTGTGAGACGGGAGATTTATCTGAATTGAACTGATGCCTGTCAAGATGTTGGCTGCCCATGCAAACCTAAACTAAAGGGTAACATCTTCACACACTTCCAGGGAGCTGGGTAGAGGATGTTACCATAGTTAGTAACAGAGTGAAAAATACCATGTTGCTTGGGGACACTTGTTTTTAGGGGCTGAGGAGTAAATATCTGCTAGAACTGTGCTTGAAGTAATCCCTGCTTCTGGCAGGTGCCATTTGAGGGGTTCATTACACACCTCCTGAAGTCGTATTCCTCACAGAGGAATAATGATTTTCCTTAAAGTGTTTCCTAGTGCAAAGAGTATGTGTTGGAAGTAAAGGCTTCAGCCTTTTTTTGAATAAGTGCAGTGAACAGATCTGGTTTTAAACAAACAAAACATGAAAAAGCAGCAGATGTTCTGATGAAAGGCATTGGGGTGCAATTGTTGGGGGTAAGGAGAGGGTCCTGATCTGTGGTGCAGCTCTGCTGTTGTGTTCCAGGCCCTGTCCTTCCCTGCAGGTTTCCATGCTTTTCACCAGGCAGTGACAACATGTTGTTCACAGAGCTATTTATGCATCCTGTAAACTCTTCAGCTTGGAGATGTGCCTTGACACGCTGTTCCTAGCTGGCAAGCTGAAAGGCAATTCTCTATTGCTCAAGTTGCTTGGGTTTATCTTTTTGTTGTTGTCATTTGGTTTGGGTTTTTTTTCCCCCCCTCACTCACTCAGACTCCACTCAATCCCAGAGCTCACTGCTGTTCTGAAATGTTCTTCAGCTGTGGGGAGACAAGGTCATGGAACTCGCCAGCACAGCTTGCTGAGTGGCTGTTCCTGCCTCCATAACATCTTCCCAGGATCACGGGGTGGGCACAGTTGGCTGTAAAAATTCTCTGTGCAACATCTTGACTGAATCATGAGACCTGCTGGTAGCCTGGGTGGCTGGATGGAGCCTGAGACGTGGCAGGCAAAGTCACTGGCTGTCATCACTTACTACCCTCTGTCTCAGGACTTGATGAGGGCTGGCAATTCCCAGCTTGGACCAGCCAGGTATGGATTTCCAGCACAAATCCAACCCAGTTTCTCCACCCAGCAGCTGGAGGTTGGGTGCAGCACGGACTCGGTGGGGCACGGGCACAGGTTTGTCCTCAGAGCTGCCTTTCAGGATCTCAGCCTTGCTTTAAAGCTTGGCTCAAATTATGCTCTTAGGAAAATCAATCCCATGCTTTCTGCCACTGTAGAGCTCTTAAATAATTCTCAGAAACAGCATTGCAGGGCATTTCCCAGAACGTGGTAAGCAATATTCAGAGCAGAATGTGTCAAATCAGAAGTGTATTAATGGACAAAGATAAAAGCCCTGCAGGCTTTCTGTTTCTTGGCTGGAGGAAAAAATACTCTAGCACCTTTCATTTGAAAGCTGTTCCAGGGTTTTCTCTCTGCAATCCAGCAACTCAAACATCTCTCAATTAGCAATACTTATTATTTCCATGCAGTGCTTGGCTGGAGGCAGCTTCCTTCCCAAGGCTGGCCAAAAACAAGAGTCAGGAGAAAAAAAAAAACAGGGGGTAGAGTCACTCACAGCTCTTCTGCAACCTGCCAGAGCAAAATGTGAGCAGTAGCTGGAGTGTCCACCCACACAGGTATTTTAAAAACAAGCAGTCAGAATTTTGCTAGATTCTAACTCCTCTTCCTGGAGCAAAGCAGGCAGAGGGTGGGGGGAACAAACAGCCCTGGGTAATGAGCCCTATTGCTTGATGTGCATCGTCCACAGCTACTTGGTCCACTCCAGGGGAGTAAAAGCACGTTCTTTAATCATCCTCTGCCATCTTCTCTGGGTTCTGTGGCATAAATTAAGCATGTGGAAAGCATCTAAGAGCTAATGAGAATGCTGAAGACCACTTAAAACTAATTGCAGCGTGGCAGCCCCCACAGTAATGGGTCTTGCTGGTGCTGCTCCCTGAGCTGTTTCCTTTCACCCTCCCCCTTTTGAACATGCATCTAATAACAACACAAAAGGACAGGAGGAGTGAAGATAGGAGGGAAAGACCCCAGTGCCAGGGCTGCCTTAGCCTGGTCACTTGTCCTCTGTGCCAGGTGGCAATGTCCCCTGGGGCACAGCAGAGCATCCCTGTCCTGGCTGGGCAGGGGCACAGGAGCAGCTGCAGTGGGAGCTGGCCTGGCCTCCCCTGACCCATCCCATCTGCTGCTGTTTCTTCTTTTCAGATTTTTAGCAAGTTTTAGCTGCTCCTGCAACCCTCCTGCTGCCCCTTGGCCCTCAGCTGGGTGGAGAAAGTGGGCATGGAGGGACCACCGTGGCCCAGCACTCTACTGCGTGTCCTTTTAGCTCTGCCACACGCAGTGATCAGCATCTGTTGGGGACTGTCTCCAGTGGAAATAAAGGACCTGGGCAAGTGCTGACAAAGAGTTGGAAGCTGAAACCAACCAGGAGTCACTTCTTGATCCTCCAAGAGCAGCTGGAGAGCAGAAAAATGGTTTCTTTTCACTCCAAATGACATTACGGACAAGGACGTAATGCCCATTTTGGAGACTCATCTTTTTAAATCATACCCTGTTTTTCCACCCAGATAAAGGTAAGAGGAAATCAGTCATTCCTGACAGATTAATTTGGCATCATTCTGTGATTTTTTTATTATATATATTTTTTTTTTTCCCCAAGAATCAGTGTCTGAAAACCTTGTTCCCATGCATTGCATTGTGCCCTGGTAAATACCAGGTGGCTGTTGCCCACAAAGCAAGGATGGTTGAACCACCAGCACCAGGCAGGTCCCACAGTGTAAGGACCACCTGTCCTCTCCCCAGACAGAGAATCTTTTTATATCTCAGTGATGCATTTATGCTTTTCAAACTAGAAACACCTGAGGATGGAGGTATGAAGACTCTTCTCTCCCACGTCGTCAACCCTCCTTTGTTCCCACACAGTTCCCTCCAACCCCTGCATCCCATTATCTGGTCCCAGCAGGCAAAGGATGAGCTGCTCACACCCAGGCAGTGAAAATCCCTCCTTGGAGGGAAAAAACCACGTCTGCCAGGTGGAATCCTGACATGTCCTTTCTACAAAGCAAAGCCCACAAAAGGAAAGAGGAGGAAAATCAGTAAATAAGGGGATGTTTGTGCTCAAATTATTCCAGCTATTTCTGCTGTCAGATGCTTGACCAGCTGGCCAAGCTAGAAGAGGGAGATTGGCTGATTCCTTGATTATCTGGAAAGATTAGCCAGAATGTGCCTCAAAAATGGAAAATATTTCTATTGACTGTAAGAAATGACTCTTTTCCACAGGCATCATTCCAGGCATTGCTTTGTTAGGTTCCTTTTCAGGTGAAAAAAAAGCATCTTTAAGCAGAGGAAAGAGGCTGCTGGAGTGTGGCTGCTGTTTGTCTGTCGTGTGAGTCACACCTGATGTGAAACACCACATATCCTTCTGTTCATTGCTGCTCAAACCAGCCCCAGCGTGGTCCTTCCTGGGGGTGCCCAGCAACTGCTGGGGCAGGGCTGTGGTCCCTGCTGGATTCAGCCCATGGGACATGGATGGGGTGAGAAGCCATCCCTGTGCTGTTCCTGGGTACCAAAAGCACAGAATCCCAGACTGGTTTGGATTGGAAGGGACCTTAAAGACCATCCAGTCCCAACCCCCTGCATGGGCAGGGACACCTCCCAGCAGCCCAGGTTGCTCCAAGCCCCATCCAACCTGCCCTTCAACACTGCCAGGGATGGGGCAGCCACAGCTTCTCTGGGCAACCTGGGCCAGGCTCTCCCCACCCTCAGACTAGAGAAAAGCATGTAAAGAAAAGCGTGTGAAGAAACGTGCTTCCTGTACGTGCACGGCAAGGCGTCGGGGAGGTAATTAAGGCTATTTAATTAGGCTCAGGACTAGAGCTGAATGAGTGGGAAGCTGCTGCTTTAGCCCACGAGAGGGCAATGCTTGCCAGGGCCCGGCTGGCTGCTGGGAAGCTTGGGGAGAAGTTTAGCTTTAATTAGCAGTAGCTCGAGGAATTCCTTCTCTTTTGGCAGTTTTCCTAAGGAATTTGCATCTTTAGGAACCTGGATTTTTTTGCGCCCAGGCGGGGCAGTGTGGCTCTGTGCATCCAACACCTCTTCTACATGCCAGGAGCATTCCCGGCTGTCCTGCAGGTGCCCACTCCCTGCTGGGGCCAGTGGCAGTCCCGGCTGGGGCTGGGGCTGGGAATGCCATCCCCCTGCGGGCAGGGATGCCCGGGATCCCGCCCTGGCTTTGCTCTCAGCATCTGGAACTGCAGATGTTCACGTCCCCCCCCCCCCTGCCTTGAACAGAGAGGCATGAAGAACAAGGCTCAGAGCAAACTTCATCAGCACTAATGAGTGCTCCCGAGGGCTCCCGGGCAGCCACCGGTGTGTCAGGGTTAATTAACACCCGTCCTCTGCCTCGGAACACAAGTGGATTTCCCGAACAATTCCCAGGATCAAAGCACCCGGCCCCACCAGCACGGGCAGGTTGGGCCTGTTGGGGCAGCACACAGGGCTTTGCAGGTGCCAGACCTGCCCCTCTCTGCTCCCCACGCTCCTGCATGTCCCTTGGGATGCCCAGCTCCTCCCTGCAGGCACAGGGCTGCTCCTGCGTGTCCCTTGGGATGCCCAGCTCCTCCCCAAGGGCACAGGGCTGCTCCTGCGTGTCCCTTGGGATGCCCAGCTCCTCCCCAAGGGCACAGGGCTGCTCCTGCGTGTCCCTTGGGATGCCCAGCTCCTCCCCAAGGGCACAGGGCTGCTCCTGCGTGTCCCTTGGGATGCCCTGCTCCTCCCCAAGGGCACAGGGCTGCTCCTGCGTGTCCCTTGGGATGCCCAGCTCCTCCCCACAGGCACAGGGCTGCTCCTGCGTGTCCCTTGGGATGCCCAGCTCATAGGCACAGGGCTGCTCCTGCATGTCCCTTGGGATGCCCAGCTCCTCCCTGCAGGCACAGGGCTGCTCCTGCGTGTCCCTTGGGATGCCCAGCTCCTCCC
>NW_009952712.1:1388073-1388650 GCF_000747805.2 Chaetura pelagica
CCTCTCTTGGCGCCGCTGAAGAGGAGGAGCCGCGGGGTGAGCCGGACTTGGTTTCGTGTCGTTCCAACAAGTTGTGTGTGCGGCTCCAGAAAGGGGCGAGATTTTCTCAGTGATGCGGGGGGGGGGAACCAAAAACAACCATCAAATAATACTTAAAACACCCCAAACCGGGCCTTTCTCATGGAGACAGGCCCTGGGCAGCAGCCCCCGGGCCTCCCGCCCTGTGCCCGGGGCTGGGCGAGCAGAGGAGGAACCACCCGGATCAATCCTCTTGGAATTCCATCCCTGTTGGTGTTCCCAGCGGCCGGGCCGGGCCCTGGGCTGGGCTGAAGGAGTTTCCCGTGTGCCAGGAGCTGTGGGATGAGTGTGGGAAGGAGTTTTTAATTAGCGGTGAGCGTCACTGTTCCCGGAGGTTTCGTGTTGGTAGTGAGATTGCACACCCTGCTGCGGGGAGAGGTTTACTTCGGGAGCTTGTTAAGTTGTGGGGCTCTATTCCTCTTACTCTTTTGGGGGGGGAGGGGGGAAAAAAGGTGTTTGGAGTGTGTGCCCAGGGCTATTGGGAAGGAGGACCTTTCCC
>NW_009952712.1:1390944-1400696 GCF_000747805.2 Chaetura pelagica
TTCCCCCTCCCCTCCTTCCCTTTCCCCCTTCCCCTCCCCTCCTTCCCCTTCCCTCCTGGCACAGACCCCACAGGGACAGAGGGACTTGTCACCACTGGAGAAAGGGCAGCAGCAAAACCACATGTAGCTTTGAGCTGGGGGGGAGATTCGTCACATCATGGGAACAGAGAGACACTGGGGCTACTGGAAGGCAGAGGGGGCTGGGGAATTTGATCAGGGATCAATTTGATTAGGATGCCATATCAAGCTGAACTGACAGTCATTTGGCAGGTAGCTGGCATTTCTGTTTGACTCAGAGCTGATAGCATCACTGAGAAGTGACTTGTTTGCATCCATCTTGGTTGTTAAATTGGCTTGGAAGTGAAATTTGGGGAGCAGAGAGCGAGTACTGGATGGACACCAGTGGCATTTTGTGCTGCTCAGGGAGCTCTAAATGAGGTGGAGGGATTAGTGTGCAGTTAATGATTTCTCAGTCCCCTGTTTCATCCCTGGTGCAGTCGTGTGGGATCTCTTTAATCAAGCACTAAAGCAGCAAATAAACCCTAAAGGAGAACAATGGGAGGGGTCTTAGGTCGAGCTCACTTGTGTGATCACCCAGCTGATGGCACCGCCTTCATCTGCAAATTACATTTTCCTGGTGTTTGGAGAAGTTTCTGCAGGGCTCCCAAACAGCAGGCACTGCTGGGCAGAGCCAGCACCCCTCACCTCTCCTTGCCTCTGGCCTTTCGTGCACATATCAAGTCATGCTGCAGGCTTCAGATGCTGCTTTTGTTTCAAATAGATGTCTCTGTGGCTCTGTAATCACTGTTTTGTTTTTTTTAAAATGAATACTGAAACTTCTGAATTGCTTAGGCTCTGCTCCTCAAAAAACTCGGTATATTTGAGCCAAATTCACAAGAATGTGTGTCCTCTGTGCTGCGAGGTCTGGGCTGCAGGCACTGGTGTGGTGGTGGCTCCACAGCCTCCTCAGGTGCTGCTGGAATGTTGGGTCTGGTGGGGAAGGTGCTCACTGCAGGGTGAGAAGGTGCTTCCCAAACCTTCTGCATCATCCCCTGATGAGGCTCTGTTGCAGAAATCCAGATTTTGGCAGAAGTTGGTGGTACAGCCCCCCCAGAAATCCTCAGCCCTTGCTCTTGGTCCCCTGTGACAGAGCAGAGATCACCACAGAAACTGGTGTTGTGGGGATGGAGAGAAGCACTTTCAGGCAGCCTACAGTTAGCATGGGAAACACCCACCCCAACCTATGGAGCAGGATTCCTGGGAGGACTGTCTGGCTGCAAATTCACCTGCACTTCCCAGAGCACGGGTAGGGCTCGCGGATCTCGTGGTCTAGCTCAGAAATGCTCTGGTTGTGCCGAGGCAGGAGTGAAACTTTAAATAGCTTTAATGGAAGTGGAAAGCGAGTTCCTCAGGTCTTGAAAGCAGTTGTGGGCTTGTTGTTTCTTGGGAGATTGGAGCTGCAGATGTTTGATGACTCCCGGGACTGCCCCGCATTAATCACGGCTGGAATCGTGCCGCTATTTCCTGAATTTTGTAACATTGCACAACCAGGCCTCATTTTCCTGGACCCGAACGTCCATCCTGCCTTCGGCCTCGTGGCCTCTTCTGCCATCACCTCCCTTCTGCCCTCAGCAGTAACCTGTGGAGGGGTGCAGAAGGGAGGGCAGAGAGGAAATACAGATGGCATGAGCAGAAGGTTTTCGCTCTGGATTTTGTGAGGGTTAAGGAGCAGCAGCAGCAAGTGCAGAGGCAGCGACAGAAGTCCTCACAGGGACTGAGTTGTGCTTAGATTCTCTGTGGGGTTTTCCAGAGGTAGGTAGAAGCAACAAGGCAGCGGGAGCAGGGGAGTACCCCAGGGGAGGTGGGAATGTGGTGGGGGCACGTCCATCCCCTGGAGAGGCACACGGCTCAGGGGAGCTGGCATCGCCATGCACCCCAGCCTGCTGCTGCTTACTGAGGGGCAGCTCAGCCCCCTTCCAGCTGGGCTTCCATGGGGAGGAGAAGGTCCTTACAACCCAGCCCTGGGGGATGGTGTGCCCCACTTCTGGGAGCCCGTTGGTTCCTGGGGGCCCCTGGGCAGTGTTGGGTGCTTCGTAGCTTGGAGACGTTGAGGGATACCATCGAGTGTGTATTTTTAGTTGTGTTCCTTTGAATATTTGGCAAAGCAGGCAATGTGTTTATATTCTGCTTCCTGTGTCCGTATCAGCCTCTTGGCATGTGATGGACTTACAGAGTCAAAAAAAGAACAAAAAAAAGTAGTGTGTTGTAAGGACTATTTGTATTGCAGCAGCAAACGGCTGCAGGGTGTGGCTTCTGGGGTGCCATGGGTCCTGAGCCCCCCGGGAGGGCTGGTAGCTTGTGCTGGCTCCTATGGGTCCTGAGCCCCCCGGGAGGGCTGGTAGCTTGTGCTGGCTCCTGTGGGTCCTGAGCCCCCCAGTGCTGGCTCCTGTGGGTCCTGAGTCTCCCAGGAAAAGTGGCATCCCATGCTGGCTCCTGTGGTCTTTTCTGGGACTCTTGCATCAGTTTCAGGTCATTTCCTTGTTTAAACAGTCAGCTCAACTGGAAGTCAGATCCAGACTTGCTCTTCCATTAGTTTGCACTGTTTTCTTCCCATCTCTGCCCCTGTGTCTTTACAAACCTGCTGCACTTTTTGGCATGTTTTGGTTTGGGCTGTTGGTATGACCCCAGCCTCACCACTTCCCCCAGCTGTGCCTCTGCTCCCACACCCAGGATCTGCTCCAGGCCCTGGCCAGCCATTTGGATGGAGATCCTGGAGGCCAGCTCTCCTGGGCACTGGGGGGTGGCAAAGCCCCTCATTCCCTGGAGACAACAGGGCTGACTGTTGAATCACCCCTTCACTATTCAGCCCTCTCTTTGTGCGGGGGCAGCTGGAGCGCACGGGGGAGATTTTGCTGGATCTTGATCGTGATCTTTGTGCCAAAACTCCCCCAGGTGGGTGCTGGTACTCAGAGCTCAGCAAGAATGGGGCAATTCAGACTAAATGTACGTGGGAGTGGGATGGAGGTGTTATTTGTAGGGGGGGTAGGATGAACCACAGGGAAAAGCAGAAAGTTTTCTGGTGGTTTAGGTTGAGGAGAGCAATAAAAAGCTCCATCATGATAAGATGATGCCGTGGGAGCCAGTGCTGCCCACACAGCTCCTCTGGCTCTGTTGAGGAAGGTGCAGGATGTTCTCACGAGGGACTGACTGCTGGATGTCATGGGGAAGGGAAAAATAAGGGCTGTGAACCATGGAAAAGTGTCATGGCTGCGAGTGCTGGTGCTGTGGGTCTGGCTTGCAGAGCAGGACCAGCCACGGGAGGACTTGGAGGTGACAGCTTGGGATAAAGGTGGCCCTTCTGTGGCACAGATTGCTTATAAACATGAGCTTTCATTTAAAATTGATAGTGAGGTAGGAAGCCTGTCTCCAGAAAGGGCCTTCCTGAGCTGGCTGTGTTCAGATTTCTGTCCTCAGTTCTCAGCTCTTTGGGCTTGGGTTTTCTCAGCAATTGGTGCAGTCTGCAGTTCAGAGATCCTTGACATGCCTGTCTGTGCCTTTTCAGGTGATGACAGGAAAAAAGTTTCTTTGCCATCTCATCAATCCTTTCAATGAATAGCCAGATTATTCCCAGAGGAAAAACTCCTTTCTCTTTTTGAAAGTAAAATCAAGCAGGTACCAAAGGCATGGACCCGGGGTTTTGTGTGCTGCCATCTCCTAGCCAGGTGATGGACATTCTGTCCTCAGGTGGTTCATTATAGTTTGTGTTAGAAAAAGAAAGATTTCCTGAAGGATCCTGTGTGTTAAACCACCCGGGTCACTGCCCTAAAAGTGTCAAAGTTGGGTTGTGAGTAGAACATTCTGCTTTGTCAGCCATGGCTGTGAATAAGATGGAGCAGATCCTCAAGTACATTTTCAGCTGTGGTTTTAGATTGAAGCCCACCCAAAAAAAACCCTCAAAAAGTCAACCTTTTGTGCCTAAGCTTGGAGCTGGGATAAGCAGGAAGTGTCACTGACAGTTTGGGGAGATGGACCATCTTCCCAGCCAAATCTGCTTTGTGTTCCTGTAGAACCTGCAAGGGATCCATCCTGCAAAGCCAGGATGCTCCAGCTGGAGCTGGTTGCTGGAGCCCACGGAGCTGCTGCCCCAGCCCAGAGAGTCTGGGACCCATTTGGCAGCAGCATTTCCTCATTGCTGTCTCCCACGTGCCATTCCCTGATTTATCCCTTCCCAAGGGTGGCCTGACCTCTGAATGCTTGCACCCCAGCCATGCAGCAGGTCTGGAGAGGGGAGTTGGAGGGGTGTGTTACACCAGCCTCCCTGTGCTGGGGATGTTGTTGGGTTTGCGGTGTTTCATGGCTGATTCGATAGGAGCTTGGATTAGGCAGGAATATCAAGTTTTTATGGCTCTAGGGTGGAAAACTACCCTAGCAGCAGTTCTTACATGCACTTAAAGATTGGTTTGACTATGGGCCTTGATCTCCATCAGGAAGCAGAATTCCCTTGATTGAAATCGTTCTTACTTTTCCTTAGCAGTGTTCAGGGGCTGTGACCAGGGTGAGAACTTGCACAGCAAAGGAGAAGCTTTCCCATTCAAAACTCACCTTTTTTTCCCAACACAGTTGTCACATCTTTGTAAAGGAGGGTCACAGGTCACATTTAATTTCTGTCCTTGCTGTCCATGAAGAGCACCAGCTGGGCACTGGGACAGCAAGGCTGCCTGTGGCAGGACAGGCTCTTTTTGGATGCCATTTATTTTTCTCCTCTGTGCAGTGATTTTAACAGCAGCCATTACAACTTTGATGCCATTTCCCACATGGGAAGCAGCATGGGATTGATAAAGGGGATGCCAGCACCTCTCTGCCTTGTTAAGAGCCATCCCTTGGGAACTTTCCATGCTTTTTTACCCCGCTCTTGTTTCCTGGGAATGGGGGGAACTGAACTGCTCTGGCTCCTCCAACCCCATCACTGCTGCAGCCCAGCCCTTCTGCCAGCCCTTCATGGTCTCACCAGGCTGCTGGGTCTGTGCTGAGCCTCTCTTGGTGCTGCTGTGCATCCCTCAGGGCTCAGGATCCCAGGAATTGGCTCTTGAGTTCCACACGTTCCGGGCTGGTAAATCTCACTGCGTTATTTGGCCGGTTACGGAGCAGTGCCAGGGCTCGGTGCCAGATCTCCCTTGGCAAATGAGGCTTGTTTGCCTTCCAAAAAGTGTCAGTGGTGATTCCGGATCCTGCTGTGCCCCAGTTAATGAGTTATTTGTGCCCCAGCTGCTTTGCCACCGCAGTACCTGCCCGGTGGGTGTGAGCCCTGATCTGCACCATGTCTGGCAGCGGGTGTCTCCGCGGGGGTACTGAGGAATAGAAACAGGCAGCATCAGCCACAGGAAAGGCTCATGTAGCAATTACCAGCCAATGTTAGATGATTAGTTACCGAGTTTAGAACTTTAAATACGTATTTGCACCCTCGTATGTGTCTTGCACTGAAGTGCACACTCTTAGGCTTCGTGCAGAAGGAAAGCAGTGAGAATAAAGGCAGCTTTATTTGTCAGTTAAGCCCCCCCTCTATCACAGAAGGCATGTGCCCTTATGGGTTTTATCTCCTCTTTTACCTGTAGCACCAAAGCACCCAACTTGGTTTGGGTTTGTATTATAGGTAGAAGGTTTTAAACAAATAAACCTTTCGGATCTTTCAGTTCTTCAGTCACTGGTTTCTGCTCTTGGTGATGCTGGCTGAGGAGCCTAATTCCACTGTCATTCCTGACCAGCACTCTTAGGTAATTGTTGTCCTCATTGAATTGTCATTGTTGTACAGTTTTAGTTTGAAATTAGCATTTAATACAATGAATTTGGTTAGACTTATGTGAGGAACGAAAGAACAGTTTCCCGCAAGGGTGTTAAACACAGCATGCTCTGCACTTGACAGCCTTGCAACAGTGAGCAGGATCTGGCACAGGAACTGGTGTGCTTTAGAGTTGATCAAATTCCAGGGGTTTTTCTTTCTTTCTTTTTTTCCTGTGTGTGTAAAGGGTCTCGGGTTTGTTTCTCCTGTGGTTTAAGCACAGCTGCTAGGATAGATCAGTGGAGGCTTGGAGGAGTCTGCAGGAGGGAAAGTGACACGTGCTCAACACTGGCTGCGCTGGCACCTCAGCCTGCTCAGAGGGTTGCCCCGAGTAGTTTAACTCCTCTCAAAGCCAGAAGCTTTTCTAACAGCTGCCTCTAAACCTCACCTGCCATCAGCAGGGGCTTCAGGAGGAGCTGCAGTGGCAGAGAGGAGGTGGTGTGGAAAGGCTGCGAAGACTTGTGGACTTCATGCATGTTTGGCCAGAGGGAATTGGCCTTGGGAGGGGAAATAGGGAAGCTGACCATAAGAAAGGTTTGAGATTGGCCTCACTGAAAAAACCTATCTCCAAATACTGCAGTCTTCGTGCTAACCCCTCTTGGCTTTGGCTTTCTTGCACTAGGAAGTACTCACAGTTTTTATTTTACTGTTTCAGGACCATTACACCGATAAAATCACAGCGAGCCGGACAGGGACAAGGCTGCTTATGTAGGTGAGTTTCCAGCGCACGCTGGTTCCTTCCTTTCATGCAAAACACAAAGCAGCATGACAAGTCCCAAACCCCAGTGATTTAATTTTATTCTGAAGTAGAACAAATGCAAAACAGTTGGCAGCTGTATGGAGGAGAGGCCCCGAGGACAGCATCGGCTCCGTGGCAGCCGGGCGGGCGCTGCGCTTGCCCACGCTCCTTCACCTTCCCACTGAATATTGGGGGCATAAATACTGCTTTTAAGTGGGCTGCTTCACCCATGGAAATCGGCCTTTCCCTTGTTTATTCCACCAGTTAGCAAGGAGCACGTGGAAGTCTCCAGAGTTTTTGGATTTGCTGCGACCAGCTCAGGGTGAAAGTTTTCCCTGCGTTCGCCCACGCGTAGAATAGGTGCTGAGGTACATTCCTGTAACCAAGAGGCTTGTGAAAGACTTTCCACCCTTGTTAGTGACTTTGAGCTGAGAACCACAGAGCTCTTCCCAGAGCATCTCCCACCAACGTCCTCGGCTTTATCTCTTTCAGACTAAAGAATCTGCTGAAGGTCACACCACCTGAGGCCAAGCTGGATCTCGTGACTCCCAGGCTGGGGCTTTAATCACAGACAGTTCCTGCTTTACATGCTGTAAGATGAACAGATTTTGATATGACTACAAGTCTCTTTGCAAATGCCTCTCTGTAGTTTGTGCCTTTCCTGGTGTGAGTTAGCTGGGTAGTGCCCTATGGGTTGAAACAGGAACCTTCTGCAGAGAAACTACACCATGGTTCAGTAGGGACCACAGGTTGTCTTGACTAATGACTCTCAGGCTAATGTCTCTCAAATCATACTGCTCAGACGTTTTTCAAAGTAACCTTGATCTAGAAGTCAGCTTTCATGGCTTTAATTTGTACTAAAGATAGAAAAAATTATGTCAGAAAAAAATGCAGAGGAAAACAAAAGCAGGTTTTTCCACTACTTGTTTCCCAACAAGTAAATTGGGTTTGACAGAATTGCATACATGGAGGCTGACTTTGAAAATCAAATGTAGCTGTAGCCAATTTTGTCAGCAGGATGGTACTGGGATAACTTGTGAAATGGAGGTTATGAAGGAACACATCCTTAATTAAGGATGCTAAATCCAGTTGAAGATCTTGGGAGCTGTCTGTTTGCTTTCATTTCACGTTATCGGGGTTATTTATAAATTTTAGACAAATTAAGACATTGGCAACATTGTTTAGAAACAGATCTCTGCCATAAAATCTCTACATACTCTCAAGCATAAAATCTCTGAAGAAGCAAACATCACAGATGGGTGTTTTGTGCTGTAAGGAGCTTTTATACTCCCATGTGCACTGATGGGCCCTCTGGGGAAAGCAGCTGGACCTGCATGCCCAGGCTTCCCATCCCTAACCTAGCCCCACGAACTGCAGCTCCTCTGAGAGCTCTGGTGGAAGGGGAGTTTGTTGTTGCTGTGTCTTTTCTGCTGTAAAGGTGGTTTTGAAGCCAGCTGAGGCATACTGCAGTCCAGACAAGAGGCAAAGAGAGTGGGCAGAGCTGAGCTGTACTGCTCACTTTTGTACCTCTGAGGTGTCCAGCCTTGTCTCTGTGTTTGCTCTGAGCTCGCACCATCGTTAGGATCTGTGCTTGTGCAAGCTAGGTCAGCCCATTCTGTGCAAAACAGAAGTCTCTGTGCCCAGCAGAGCAGCAGTTGGGTCTTCTGGGCTGCCTGGGCTCCCCGAGCCCCAGCTGTGGTGCTGTGCAGGGTGTGCATCCCAGGGCACCCCCGCCCTTTGCCACAAGCACCGCGTGCAAGTCCCGCAGCTGCCGGGTGCTCCAGCTCTTCCGTGTGCCCGCTGGTACGGTGATCCCTGAGTACACAAGGGAGTTGGTTTTCTGTTTGGGGAGGGTTTCTTCTTTTCGTTTTCCAAGCCCAAACTTTTTTTTTTTTTTCCGATGCGTATAAAATACTTGTGCCGCGATTAGTAAATCTTGCCTAATGCCTGTTTCAAAACCAAGCCCCTCCTGTCCTGGAGGGAGCCAGCTGGCCCTGGCTGCTGCTCCCAAAGGCCTCCCCCGGCTGGGCAATGTGCACAGGGAGGGCTGGGTGGGGAGCAGGGGGATGCCCGCAGCCCCCCGGGCTGCCCCCAGAGCCAGAGGGGAGGTGGGTGGGCAGTGACAGTCCCCGTGTACCCCACGGTGGGTTCTGCGTGGGTGTTCCCGAGTCCTTCTCCCCGCAGCGAGTCCCGGAGCGTGGCACAACCTGCTCTCTCCTCCGAGCTGCCCTGTGAGTATCACAGAGAGAGAGAGAAAAGACCAGGAAGCGTCTCCAGTCCCTGTTTCACTGTACCACTCAATTCCCTTTCCTTGCCGAGGGCAGGGCTCTGGGTCCTGTGTGTCAGCAGAGCAGAAGGCAGAGCTCCCCACTGGGTGTCAGCACGGCCCCACGCCCGGCCACCCCGGGCTCTGCCGGTGCCTGCTGGAAAAACTCGGCCGGCTGCATAACCCCAGCAGGGAGATCGTGGGATCACCCGGTGCCGGCGCTGGGAAGGGGCTGTTTGGCTGGAGGGACTGTTGCTTTTCCCCGAGCAGAGCAACCGGTCGGAGCAGGAGGAGTGTTGGACGTGCCCTCCTCCTCCCAGTGCTCTCTAATTAGGGTTGCATCTGGGACAGTGGGTCCCCGGTTCTGGATGATCGGCGTGGGTGACTTTTGTAGTATTTACCTGGGAGGTGTGGCTGTGACAAAGGCTGCTCCCGGGGAGGTGCTGTGGGGACCTGCACCTGGGCTGTGCCCGGCAGGTACGGGCACATCAGGGCCGCTCCCCCTGCCCTTCCTCCACCCTCACACTTCCATCAGCTTTCCACTGTCTATAGAGACATCCTGGCTTCCCAGGTCTTTACAGCAATCCTTGGGGCTGCTGCCTGAGGCACCCCCTTCAAGCCCCCAGCCCTGTCTGGTGGACAGTGGGTGAGAAGCAGCACCCCAAAGGGCAGCTCAGGTTTCAGGTGGGCAGAGGCATCCCCTGGGTGCACCTTTCTCCCCACTGCTGCTGCCAGGGAGGACCCTGTGCCTGTCCCACCCTCCCTGTGGGTCACCTGGCAGGGACTGGGCAGCAGCAAAAGGGCAGAGACTTCTTGATGCTTGTATGCACCCCAGTTCCCATGTGCTGGTGTACCTGGCTGCGCTGCCCTGCATCCTCAGAACAGACAGGTCTGTGTCTGCAGCCGGCCTC